>NW_026889753.1:11187500-11787500 GCF_033153115.1 Saccostrea echinata | reverse complement strand
GATTCAAGTTTGTTCACATCATGACCCCTGGGGGTAGGGTGGGGCCACAATGGAGGATCAAAGTTTTACATAGAAATATATCGGAAAAATCTTTAAAAATCTTCTCAAGAACAGTAAAGCCATGAAGAGTCATATTTATACGGAAGCATCCTCAGGTAGTGTAGATTCAATTTTGTTCAAATCATGACCCCCGGGGGTAGGGCAGGGCCACAATGGAGGATCAAAGTTTTACATAGAAATATATAGGAAAAATCTTTAAAAATCTTCTTTTCAAGAACAGTAAAGCCATGAAGAGTCATATTTATATGGAAGCATCCTGAGGTAGTGTAGATTCAAGTTTGTTCAAATCATGATCCCCAGGGGTAGGGTGGGGCCACAATGGAGGATCAAAGTTTTACATAGAAATATATAGGAAATATCTTCTCAAGAACAGCAAAGCCATGAAGAGTCAAATTTATATGGAAGCATCCTCAGGTATTTAAGATTCAATTTTGTTCAAATGATGACCCCCGGGGGTAGTGTAGGGCCCAATGGGGGATCGAAAGTTTTACATAAGAACATATAGAAAAAAAATTTCTTCTCAAGAACAGAAAAGCTATGTTAGTCTTGTTGATATGGAAGCATCCTCAGGTAATGTAGATTCAAGTTTGTTCAAATGATGACCCCTGAGATAGGGAGGAGCTACAATGGGGGATCAAATTTTTACAAAGAAATAAATGGGAAAATTCTTTTAAAATCTTCTCAAGTACAACAATATATAGGAAATTCTTTAAAAATCTTCTTCTCAAGAACAGCAAAGCCATGGAGATTCATATTTATATGGAAGCATCCCCAGGTAGTGTAGATTCAATTTTTTTCAAATCATGACCCCCGGGGGTAGGGCAGGACAATGGAGGATCAAAGTTTTACATAGAAATATATAGGAAAAATCTTTAAAAATCTTCTTTTCAAGAACAGTAAAGCCATGAAGAGTCATATTTATATGGAAGCATCCTCAGGAAGTGTAGATTCAATTTTGTTCAAATCATGACCCCTGGGGGTAGGGTGGGGCCACAATGGAGGATCAAAGTTTTACATAGAAATATATCGGAAAAATCTTTAAAAATCTTCTTCTCAAGAACAGTAAAGCCATGAAGAGTCATATTTATACGGAAGCATCCTCAGGAAGTGTAGATTCAATTTTGTTCAAATCATGACCCCTGGGGGTAGGGTGGGGCCACAATGGAGGATCAAAGTTTACATAGAAATATATCGGAAAAATCTTTAAAAATCTTCTTCTCAAGAACAGCAAAGCCATGATGAGTCATATTTATATGGAAGCATCCTCAGGAAGTGTAGATTCAAGTTTGTTCACATCATGACCCTCGGGGGTAGGGCGGGGCCACAATGAAGGATCAAAGTTTTACATAGAAATATATCAGGTGAGCGATGTGGCCCATGGGCCTCTTGTTTGGTTTTTTTTGGTTGTGCTTGGTGAAGAAATACATAAAAGCCCATGGCTACTTGTTAATTTATATGGAAAAATTATTTTTCAGACTTTGTTTTGTGAAAGACATCTCCACTGAAATGAAGGAAATTATGCGACTGAGTAAAATAGAAGAACTGGAGAAGAAGTCAATGTTTTCATTCCTAAAGCAGGTCAAGGTTCTAAGGATCAAAAACAAAGGTGAATGTCATTATATGTACCCCACCCCAACAAAAAAAGGAATATATAAAATCTAAATACAGTTAAACCTCAATATCTCAAACTTGATGGGACCGAGAACAAGCTTAGAGATATCCAATGATTTGAAATATCAAGGGTAATATACTTAAAGAATAGTAGTTGGGACTTCCAAATCACTTCAACATATTCATGTCATTTGAGATGTCAGTGTTTGAGATACCCAAGTTAAACTGTAGATCTAAGTCCTTATTTATATGAGAAAAAAGTTGGATTTTTTCACAAGAATAAATTTAATGTGGTAATATGAACTTTTCAAAATGAAACTGTCATAGGCCTAGTTCAAATAGAAAGAAATAGACTATTTTAAAAAAAAATTAAAACATCTTTACATTCTGTGAACTCATTTTCCATTTTGTTATGCTGTTGAATTTTGGTGTTAAGCTATAGACATATGAACTGTTTGTTATAGATGGGAGTAAATTTACTGCTTGGCTGAAGGAAGAGAGGGATGATTTTTGTCTGTTGATTGAGGAGATGTGGGCAGGAAAAATTGTGTGTGAGTCCACAAAGGACATCCATGCCATTCAGAAGGCGGCCCAGAATGTGCTACTGGTGGACGCACTGCTACAGAGGTATGAGTAAAACAATAAAAGTCTGGTCATGACATGCCATTATCATGTTTCATATTCACTGATGATCAATAAGTTCTTTTGTTTAAAATAAACCTTTATCAGACAGTCATAACACAAAACAGTGTGTGTCAAACACAACAATTAAATTTTTCTGTAGTATAACCATAATCTTTGTGTTCTTATCTTCCAAATAATTAGCAGAACTCCTTAACAAAATTGAATTTTTTTTTTGGTTTATATATATTTGGTACGTTACATAACAGATTTACTTCAACCCTTTGATGAACCCTTGTCCTACATGTTTGTATACTGCCTTAGTGGCCTTGACGAACCTTTGTTTTACATGTGTCAGGGGTGTGCAATTACCATCGCCCGACGCCCGGGGCTATCAATTTTAGAGGTCGGGCTATGATGAATCTATACTGCATTAGCCCGTTGGGCTAGTAAATCTAAAATGAAAGTATACTTATATTTACGTCGCCTGAATTGATGTACAAATTAAATTTGTTGTAAAATCATAATCTTTAATTCGTTTTGACCTATATGTATTGTGTGTTGCTATCGCCAGTCGTTTCAGTGACAATTATAGTCGATAAAAATAGGGCGAAGTACCTGACAATAACAAAGCGCAAACCATTATTTGTTTTATTTATTTCAACTTAAATTTTTTTTTTACCTTTTTGTTATACTTATACATGTATTGTTTTCGGTAGTTAATGGGCTAGTGACTGGCAACCTCGGGCTAGTAACTTTGTTACTGCCACTAGCCCGACGGGCCAGTAACTAATTTTTGTAATTGCACACCCCTGTGTGTGTATACTGTCTTAGTGGCCTTGATGAACCCTTGTTTTACATGTGTGTATACTGCCTTAGTGGTCTTGATGAGGAAACAGCACACCATAGCAACCGAGAGGAGGCGGCCAGACAGCTGTGTTTTTACAGGAAGTACAGAGAGGAGGGTCACCATAATGTCCCCCAGGAAACAAAGGAGGTGTTACAAAACCGTATCGACCCAAACTATGGTGAACGAGAGAGAAAGACTGTACATGCTCTTCTGTATACCCCAGGAGGTGAGAAAATTAAAGATGCAGTACACACTTTTAATATAGCCATTAAATCTGTTCAATATCGTGCCTGGAAATCCTATATATTAAGTGTTTTTCATTGATATAGAGAAAATTAAAAATGATTTTCTGTTCAGTTCTTTCATAATTTTCCATTTATTTTTCTTTTTTCAATGAAGAAAAAAGGCAGGAAATTTTTTTATTCAAGAATAGCCGGTTTTGAATCAATTTACATGTGCATGAAGTCATTCTATTTACTGAAAAACTGATGGACTGGTTCGTGATGATAAATATCAGTGAGAATAGATTGATTACGAATCTCATATGGACTTACTGCACGTGTATAATACTAGGTTTACTGTAGTCTTGGGTTTAGTAGTAGTAGTAATACAAGTACATGTATTCATGAATGCTTCTGTCATTCTTATTTTGTGTGTGGCTCCAACATTTGATATGGATATTTTATCTAATTTCAGTACCTGAGCACTCTATTTCCCCACGCTTATGGGTTGGGCTTGGAGATGGGAAGATTAAGGTTTACAATGCCTCCCACTGGCTTCTGGAGTCCGAGTTTGTCCAGACAAAGCAAAGTGTGGTGAGTTATCTCCCATTTAAAGCCTCATTTTGAATCACATTTCTTGGATGTTAACTGCATTACACAAGACATGCACTAAAACAATTTGCTAGCCAGAAGCAAGTACATCTGAGTCTGTGGCAGATATCTGAATTTCCTCATTGTTTCTCTGCCTCTCTCTGTTAGTGATAGTGGAAATAAGTTATTTCAGTGTTTTCAGTGTTATATGGCTGCCAAAAAGTTAATAATATGTTAAAAATTAAATGACTAGATTATATATACAACTCTGTATTGACCAGACTGTGATATTTCTTGGTTTTTCTGATAAAGTTTATGTAAAGAATTCTACAAATCAGTAATCAAAACGAATTTGGTAACATAGTTTTACATGTTTACATAAAACATATATAAAGAACGAGTGCACTTAAGGGCCCCGGTAAAATGTGGAAAAATGAAGAATCAAATTAAGCATAATTTTTCATCTCAGATCATTAATTGATATCTAAACCATAAGATTCAACAAATTTTATCGCTGAAATTCATGAATATACAAAGAGCAAAGCCATACAATGTGGTAGGGATCAGCCAACATTCGTAATTTTCCATAGTAAATCGAGGACGGTCATTTATTTCAAAGCTTTTGTTTACTGTCAGCCTAACGTTGTACAAACTTGTGCGAATGACAAAAAGCACATTATACATTTATAAAACTTGCGTGAAAGTAGGAAATTTGTACAAGATTAGGCTTGTACTTAAAATATTAAAAATGTATGAATAGTTCAATGTTTTTCCTATAGCTGGCGAAAGCTATTTACCTGTATGACCTATGTTGAACCCATCCATGGAATAAATTATTTAAAATACCGGTACATGTAGTCACGTGAGTTCTACCCATATAAACATTCCTCAAAAGTGCTCACTGTAAAAGATAGCCATGCACGTTTTGTATCATTATATCGAAGTCGTGCCACATAGAGAGGAACACGGGAGGGTTAGGAGAGTTTAGTGTCGTTAAAATGTCATCATACATAAAAGCGTCAAACATTTTTAACATTCATGCAAGACAATGCTACCGGTATTGAAAGCCACCTGAATACACTTTTTTCATTTTAAAATTTAAAGGAACTAATGTTAATACTTATTATACTATTTCAAGTGCAAGCGTACAAATTTCTTAGTTTGATCACTATGGCTACAGGCATCTATACAACTTCATTCGATTTTTTTCTCAGGTAAAATAGCGCAAAAAGTATCAATCAGCAAACACGCCCGTCAGTGATCCACCATCAGATTGTTCAAGTGTCCAATTTAAATGTCTCCTCCCCTTGATTTAAATAAACGAAACTCAAATAGGTTCGGTACGACTTTTCTGGATTTGGGGTATCTATAGGCATTTGAAAAATCTTTGTTTGTTTCAAATCCGTGCTGATTTAGGTGATGTTTTAACATGATTTTAATTAGAAATATCCACTTGTGTTTCACTATTACCAAAAGAGAACAATTTGGTAATATATTCTAAAGTAATACGGCACTGAAAAGGGCCCATTAAGCATTGCTTAAGTGCACTTGTCCTTTGATTTAAATTCTGTTTTGGCTTATGTGGTCAAGTAGCAATAAACCAGAAGAGTTTGCTTATTGACATTAATTTCAAACATTTGACACTTTAATTTAATCTTTGTTTCAAGCAGTGTGGATAGCATTTACAGACTTTAATCCATTTACAGTAAAACACACTTATAGCGAAATGCCAGGGACAAACAGTTTAAGATTTGTTGCAACCACAATTCTTTATATCCATTAATTTCATAATATGCTTTTTTACTACTGGGAATAAAAATCTATTTGCTGTAAGCATGAATTTGTTATAAGCATGTTCGCTGTAACTGTTTTACTGTATGTGCTTTTCAAAGTGTTATGAAATCATTTTCACCCAAAATTTCAGCAAACCTGCAGAAAAAAGTTGGAGGTCCAGGGCTGTGTAAGTTTGAGGCTGTTTTGTTATAATTCCTGTAGCTTTAATCACTTGAAACCATTCAGTATATCAACCTGTCATCATTGTGGCACAAACTCTGTCATTGGTTTCAACAAGCTCCCTGTACTAATAGACATATATGGGTTTATGAAACTAATATTAGTGTAGGCTCTGTGTATGTTGAATATTTACAGCATGGATTAAATTAACACTCTCCAAGATATCATCATCCTGAAGGACAGGGGGTATTGGTATTTTTTAAAAATGTGAAAATGTTCAAAAAATGTTCATATAGTTACTGGGTACATTTACAGTGTGGTGCAGTGGTTAGATCATTTGTATTTTCTTGCTAGAATGGCAAAGTAAAGAGTTAATCCTTAAGTTGCAGCTTTGAATCCCACTATTGATGTGGAGACCAAACCTTTGGATGAGACCATATAAACAGAGGTTTAATGTCACAGTAAATGCTGACAAAAAAATCCCTCACTAGTGAATGGCCATAACTGCCCAGTACAGGTCCCAGGATCATGAAACAGACTTAGACTTAGATCAAATTTTCAACCACCTGTAAACTTTTTATTTAAAATTATTGAATTGATCTATAAATTTGCAGATAACAACACTTTTGTCAAGAAATATTGAATGAATATTTTAATCTGGAATTCTTTCCTTCTTCAACATTTTAGTACAACAGAGAGATTTTGACTCAAAAGTCTATGTTGTACAATAGTGATGTGTGTCATTTACTATCCTTTATAATATAGTATATTTTATAACTTATAATGGATGTGTGTAACACTGTTCATGGTGTATAGTCTTTACTCAAACTGGTCTAAAGTGATATTCTAATAGTGGATAAATTAAAGTTTTATTGGAGGCAAAATCAAGATTTGGTTGCCCAATAGTAATCACCAGGTCTGTTTGTCAACACTTTTATGTGACATGATATCTTAAATACCTTTCAGTCTGCGGACTTGATACTTAATACATAAATAGAGAATGGTTAAAGGAGCTAGAACGTGCACAGTTTTGGGGTTCACTTGGTGAAAGGTCAAGGTCAAAACTCAAAATAATTGATATGATCATTGTGATGCAAAACCTTTATAACACTGCCTTACCTACAGAGTTTAGTTAGATGAAATTTATAGAACATTTGGGAAATTAGGTCAAGATCAGAGGTTGAAATTTTTGATCTGATGATCATTGTAATGCAATAACTTGGACATTTTGAAACCAACAGACTTCATTTGTAGGGTATACAATGCATACAGAATGATCAGAGAAAGATATTTATAGGTTTTCAAATCAACTTGATCAAAGGTTAAGGTTGAGATTATTGATTTGACCATTGTGATGCAATAAATAGAAAAACTAGACTTTATATTTATACCCTCCGCAAATGAAGTTCGGGGGGGGGGGGGGTATAAAGGAATCACCTTGTCTGTCTCTCTGTCCGTCTGTCTCTGCAATCGTGTTCGGTCCATGTCTTTCTTACGGAGAAATATTAGACTCTACTACTTCACACAAAGATTGTTCATGACCTGATGGTGTGCCATGACCTTGACCCAAGGTCATTTGGCCAAGTTCAAGGTCACTGAAAGAAAAAGTTCATAATTTGTATCCTGGCCATATCTTTCTTATGGATAAACTTGGTGAGTTCCCATTTTACACAAAGATTGCTTATGACCTGAGGGTGTACGTGCCATGACCTTGAACCAAGGTCAATGAAAGAAAAAGTTCATAATTTGAGTCCGGGCCATATCTTTGTTATGGATAAACTTGGTGTGTTCCCATTTTACACAAAGATTGTTTATGACCTGAGGGTGTGTCATGACCTTGACCTTGACCCAAGTTCATTTGTGCAAGTTCAAGGTCACTGACAGAAAAAGTTCATAATTTGTGTCCGGTCTGTATCTTTCTTATGGAGAATAATGTTGGGGTGTTGTGAGTTTCCACTTCACACAAAGATTGCTTATGACTTGAGGGTGTGTCATGATCTTGACCTATAGTCACTATAGAAAAAATGGATAAATAATGCATCCATACTTTCCACTAGAAAAATACTTGAAAAATTGTTATTTATTTTTTTCAATGTAATTAAAAAACAATGTTATTATTACTATTGATGCAGTCCTTAGCTTCATTCATTATAGAAATATAATGAGCAATTACTGGTAAATTTTCACTCTAAATATTTAAGCAAATTGTGAACAGCTCTTAGATCCATCGAATACTAGTATTAGTGACTTGGCACCTTCTCTTAAAAGCCCTGCAGGGGGTATTTGTCCATTTTGGACAGTTCTAGTTAATATACAGGTGGTGAACACATTGGAAATGACTTGCACAAGTTGTAGAATCACATGGTTCAAGGGCAATTTTCTTTAAATGACCATTGTGATGTAATAATAAGTTGGATTTCTTTTTTAATGTAAAAAAAAAAAAATCTTTTATTTATGTCATGTACATGTTAAATAAATATTAGTGTTGTCAAATCGGACGATTTTTAGTAACCGGTTACTCGCTTACTTTTCTGATCAAATACCCGGTTACTCGGACGATTTTCGTTACAGTTTCCATATCTATTATTTATCTCATCCCTTACTTATTGTAGAAATAAAACACAAATGTACTGTATATGAACTTTATTTACAATTACAAATTCAAACACATACACAGTATCTCCAGAGAAGAAGAACCCCGTAATTGCTGGTTGTTTTTGTGGAGTGTCCAGTAAATTGCTGGTTTCCAAATTATATTTTAATCTTAGGTGATTTAACACATTTGTAGTCCCACCAGTATACAATAACTCAAATTCACATAATTTACATTTAACAGATTTCAAATCAGCTGTTCATTTAAAATACTTCCAATCTTAGGATGTCTTCAGTGGCATCTTGTTAAATTATGTTCTGACTAATAATTATGAGGCAATTATAGCTCAGGTCTCAGAAACTTTTATACCCCCTAGCAATGAAAGCTATCAATTATATAAACTGTGAAAACTAATCAAAACAAATCAATCCTATTTGTGAACCACTAGATCAAGTTTAACGGCAAACAAAACTAGAGAAATGTGTTAGTATACATTTATAAACAATATAACATTTACTTTCTTGGTATTTAGTATGTAAAATATATTTTTTATTGAGTAGCGGAATAGCAGTTTTACTAACTGATATTCGCATTGTTCAACGGTTAACCGGGTACTCGTTGACAACACTAATAAATATTGATTCAATTGAAGAAGACTTTTCTTGTATAACAATCCAGGATAAAGGGTTAAGACTATTCAAGTATGACTTGCATATATAAACAATAGTAGGCGGGATATACATGTACCTACAAATTTTGACGTTTTTGATTTTCAGTGGAAGATCAAGGTCAAAGTGGTTTATTTTCACACGAACACCCTTTTTTATGGTAAAAAAAACATGAGACTATTTCAACATTCAAACTTTTAAATCATTACTCAAAAAAGATTACTGAAGATTCTGAGGTAAAGGTCAAAATCAAAGGTCAGCATTACTGATGTAAGGATACTGCATGGCTTTGTATGACTTCCTCAGTTTTCTAATTTACCTGCTTGTCATAAAAAAAGCATACTTTTCTCTGAAGTTGTATCAAGAGGAGATAATTCTGAGGTTGTAGGTTAAGATGTTGAGATTCTTATTCTACACTAAAGAGCTTGTTAGCCAAGGTACCATGTCACAGTAGGCATTGTAAGAAATAGAATACAATGAGTATCTGCTCTGCTTAACGTAAAAGCTTAATCAGACCTCTCTTCCTGTAGAATTATTCACTACATGTACCTGGTGCCTGGTGCTGCAGAAATACTTATGTCTAGTGAAGAGTTCTTCATTCAAAAGTGATAATAGTAAATAAACTAAAAAGTAAACTGTAAATACAATTCATTTTGACTTTTGTTAGTTTGTATTTTATGTATTTCTTCTTTATCAAAAAAGGTCTTTTTTAATGTGGGTTTCCATTTGGATTACAGAAATGTTAAAAAATAATAACAACAGATTAATATCATGGATCCTATGTACATATAGGTATGCATATGCAGTATAGCTCTGTTCAGTTATTCCATGTCAACACTTTGTATAAAAAAGGCTCTGAAGAAAGTGTGGTATGTATGATTAGAAATTTTATTGTTTGCAAACAGTTTGAGTGTTGTTTAAGAATTTTTGTACTGCTTCGTCAGATATTGTTATAGATAGCCATCTATCATTAGCTCACCTGAACTAGCTATTCAATCAGGTAATGTTATAGATAGCCATTTATCATTAGCTCACCTGAACTAGCTATTCAATCAGATAATGTTATAGATAGCTATTTATCATTAGCTCACCTGAACTAGCTTTTCCAATCCATGTATGGCAGATGTCATCTGGCTTTTGCTACAAATTTTTCACATCTTCTTACTTTCCAGAACTGATGAGCTACCTCTACTGAAATACATGTATAGCACAAAACATTCTTAGGGACGCAGTTTTGTTGAAATAATGAACCAACCCTGTCTCAACTTTAATATTAGTCATATTAACATACATCAAGTTTTCAAATCATGACCCCTGTATATAGGGAGGAGCCACAAAAGGGTGTTTCAGTTTACATTGAAATACGTAAGGGGGATTATTAAAAATTTCCTTCACAAGAACAATAGGACTACAATAAATTAGTGCATATTAATATTTTGTTCACATCATATTGGCCAATGGGGCTATGAATGGACTGAACTTGGGATTAAAAGTTTTACATGGGAATATACAGAAAATGTTTTAAAAAAAAAAAAAAAAAAAAAAAAAACTTTCAAGAGGAGCGGTGCCACTATAAATCTTTTATCATTTACAATTCTTCAAATTATTGACCTTGGGGTTAATGCAGCAAAGTTGAGGATCAAATTTTACAAAATACGTGTGTTAAGTGTTTATAGAAAAAAAATCTTTCATAATTTTCTTCTTCAGAACCACACCCATTTTAGTTATACTTATGTACAGCATCTCCATGTTGTTTGGTTAAGTAATGATTCCATGTTGTTTGGTTAAGTAGTAACCCTTTGTGGCCTGGGGTGGGGCCTCAATATGGAATCAACATTTTTAAGGAGAATATAGAGGAATTTGAAAAAATAAAATCTGACGATGAATAATTGCAGGTTCAAGGTGATATTGGTGGCCTATGGGCCTCTTGTTTTTATGTGTGGACCACTTTAAGGAGCTTTAGAAGACAAAGTGACTCAGGTGACTGTGGAAGCCCCCAGGCCTCTTGTCTTCCAGATTTCTATTTATCAGCTTATGAGTGCTCTGGTATATTAACTTTTTAGGGTCAGTAGATTTGCTTGTGAATTGCATGTTTGCATGAGTGTTCTTTGCAAACACTGGACATGATTGTAATGTTATTAATATTTTTGTATCTTTAGATTGGAATGACAGATGCAAAACAGCTTTTGCTTGCCTTTTTTTTCATGTCTTTCGATGAGCATTTATAGAGTTGTGTGAAAAAATTTTAAAAATCTGTGAAACAAACTAACATTTTTATACTTATGAATTTAAGATATTGTAAAGATATATTGTCTAATTGCATGACTATGATTTAAACTCACCTTTACAAAAAGAGTTTTTGTTACCAAAGTTTATCCATTTTCTCTCTGTTTTAATTATATTTTGTATACATGTATGTAAACTTTTATATGTTTTGGCATTTTCTCTGGACAGAAACTGCTTGCACACATGTAGTTTCAACCATGCATTTCTGATCTAATTGTGTACTTTTAGGTCATGGGTTAAAATATAATGTTAAAGTAGAAGCTATACCAGTCAAAGGGGTGGAATTGGGGGAGGGGGCAATAAAAATGAAGTGGTTCATTGAAGCTAAAATTTTCTTTAATTTTGAAGTTTAAAGAACTGGACTTGAATATTAAGTCTCAATTAGGAGGATTTTGATTTTTATTTGTATGTTTGATTCATGAATATTTGTGGCTTGGGAAAGACTTTTAGGATGATATCTGTTTAATATAGTCTTCTTGATATCTGTGAAATGAAGCCTTATTGGTAGATGTGGAATAAAGTGTTTTGTATATCTAATGAAGTGTACGTTAGCTTAATCAAATTTAGATTTTTACTTGAAAAAAACAAAGCTTTCTACATTATCTATTTTGTTTATATAATAAGTTCAGTGTTATGATAAAAGGTTTAATGTATACAAATGTTAACTTTCTAATATTTTTTTCATGAAACATGTTTATGTAAAGTTTAATTATTTTTCAATTGATATATAATTTTCATATCCTTATTTTGGTAGACATGTCTAGTGGCAGTGGACAGAAGGCATGTATGGGCGGGCTCGTACGGAATATTTATCATTGACATTGAGACAATTCGAAGTAATAAGACTCTGATGGATCATCAAGAAATTGTCATGGATATTGTCTCCGTAGACAATGGAAGGTACATATGTATTGTAACTGTTTATTCTTAAATTGGTTAAATGTCTAGTTTGTACCTTTTGAATCTAAAATAACATAACTAAATGTATATTGAGTTCATATTGTTTAATCTTAAGATGTCATACTTATGAAAATTTAGAAAATCATTCTTTGTGAATCTTTGTGTCTGGATATATATGTTCCTATTGTTTTCTTTCAAAATTACAATCTTTGTAAATCTCTAGACTTTGTACATCCCTTACTAACTGATGATTTATTAAAAAAGAAAAACTGCATTTGAATATTTTAAATATAAACAACTAAAAAAATTTAAATTTGCTGTATCACCACGACGTATTATATGTATTATTTAATTTTAAAAAATGCTGAAGTTTTAGTCTTTTTTTTCCCCTACAAAATCTTGCAGTTTTGAAGGAATATGTTCATGCCAGAAATGTACATAGTGTGAAACATGTTCTCAAAAGGATTTTTCAAAATTTCCTTTTTTGAGGGGCTTGTAAATCAAAAGGAAGGCCACAAATAGTTTGATTCTGGGACTTCCTTTTTATACGACAGAGCCTCCCAACAGCTTTTATTTGTCAGATAGAGATCTGTTAAGGACTGTAAATCTAAAAAGTGATAACATTTCAGAATTTCTCAGAAATTTCTATTTTATTTTGTTTTAAATTTCAACAGTTTTGGTAAGAAAATACTTTGATTTCAGTGGACATTTCCTAGTGGGGGCCTAAAATAATCTATCTTCCATCTATGTAGGTATGCTTTTACTGCTAGTATAGATGGGATAATAATGAAATGGGATGTGCAGAAACTGATACAGGCCCAGCCCCCAATAAGACTGGAGAATATACGAGATCTACGCAGCATCAAGTATTTTAAGGAACACATCTGGTGTGGTAAGATAGAAGTCCTTTAATCTTGAAAAGTCTTTTGAAAGATTCATATAAAATGTTTAACCAGGGCAGTTTGACATTGAAAAAATCATTTTTAGTAACATAAAACCAGCTTAGGTAGACATATTAAAGAAATTGATAAAACATGGTAGATATATTTAAATGTTGCAGGCTACAGCAGGAGTTTTCTTCTCCTCATGTAAAAGTTTTTGAATAAATTCTGCTTCATCAGAATATGTATATATATTGGCTAATAAAGGGGCACAATAAGTGCCTGTTTTGTTGGAAGTCTTGGTCTTCAAAAACTATACAGGAATTTATTTAAATCTCTAAAAGTGAGGCTTCCAATTCTTATATGGGGAAAATATCTTCATATAATACAATCCAAGTGGAGATGCAGTAGGAATACTTAGATTTAAAAAAAAAATAAATATGAATAGCATTTTTCAGGAAAAGAAATTGCTTAGCATTGCTTAGTGACTATATGAGTTTCTTGTTTATCTTAGCTTATCTTTTCAAAATTTATTTTATAGCAATCAGAAAACAGTATTCATGGTAAAAATAAAATGTATGGTTGATTATTTTGATGGGGAATTGACTGCAGGCCCCAATTTAGTGGAAACATAAAGGAGTTAGAGGGGTGGGAAGGAGGTGGTAGAAATTTAACAAGCAGAATATGAATGGCGTTTTTTTCTGTTTTTTGTAGGAACCTGGCATAGAATTCTTAGAGTCAATGGGAGTGGTCATATTCTTCAGGAACTTGAGTTCTCAGTGGAGGATCCAAAGTCTCGCCCGGTGGAGATGGACTGTTTTCTAATTGTAAAGGCAGAATTTGCAGATGAGAAAGATGAGGTTAGCCAAGAATTTATTGAATTACTGATAAAATGCAAGATGCATGACAAAATTTTAAATTAAGATTGTGTCTAACTTAGATTTGGGCAGGGTGTAGGAGAGAGGGAGAGATTGTAATCTGGGAAGTGGATGGAAAAGAACCATCGCACAGAATCAAATTGGATTGTCGAGGAATCAGTGACATGGTCATCCAAGACAGAAGGGTAAGGAAATGGAAGGATTTGTTTTTTAATTTGTTTTTTATGGGGGGGGGGGGGGGGGGGGGGCTATGCATATTTATTGTATGATATATACAATTTACTAAAAGCAGAAATTTTTTTTTCACTGATAAATATTTATTTAACTGATAATATTTATCAGTGAAATTACAGGGAAGTCACTAGCAAAATATTTCCCTAGACATTGTAATTTTATGATTATTTTTGAAACATCAAAATTAAGTCCTTGCCCATAACAAATCAACAAAATTTTATCAGCAGAAATTAAAATAGTAACACAAAGAATCCTAAACTAATTGCACTAGCTATGACCTTTGTACTCTTGCAGGTTTGGGCAGGATCCAAAGATGGCAGAATTTTCATAATAAATTCTGAATCAAAGAGAGCCTTCAGAACACTGCAGGCCCATGATGATGCAGTTCGCTCCCTTTGTAATGCGGAAAATCGCTATATTCTAAGTGGTTCTGGCAGCAACGATGGAAAGATTGCAATATGGACACCTAATGATACCCGCTCTGAGTCAGGAACATACCTAGGAATTTAGAAATCTGTAGAATAGTATCAAGTAAAATATCATCATCTGGTTGTTTTTACCATGAGAGATCTTACTTGTATGAGCTGTACATTAAACTGAGTACTAGAAGAGGTCCCTCAGTGGTGCCCTGAATTCATCATTCATCATTATCCTATGACCAGAGAGTATAATTTGTGGGGGGGGGGGAGAGTATAATTTGTGGGGGGGGGGATCAGGGTCTGTAGAGAGTTGATATAAGCCTCTATTCCCAATGCTATAAAGCAGGTATTTTCCCAATTTTTGCTTTAAATTCCCAAACAGTGGGAAAAAAATCAAAGCAGGGTAACCTTATTATTCATAAATCTTTAAAAAAAAATGCCCCCCAGATTCTAATTTTTACCCCAAAATTGTTAAATATACATGTACTTTTTTTAGCATCTGCCTATTAAATGAGGAAGTCTTGACCAAAATAAAAATAGAAGGAGTCCAATCATACCTTATTGCATTGGTTTGGTTTTTTCCCCTACTTTTCTTGTATGAAATGTTTTTCCCAATTTCAATGAATGTTAAGACCCAGACCCTTGATATCGAGATAAAAAATCATATTGTGTCATTTTATAATTTCTTTTTACAATGCTGCACAGGAGAGAACATTGAAAATGTAATAATTAAGTGCATTGTTATGTATTGTAAGTCCTTGGCTTTGCTCTACGTCCCCACTGTTTTATATCACTTGTTATCTCACCATACATTGGGAACACAATGAACTGTTATAAATGTTTGTTACTGCACCCTATATCATTCCAGTCTGACCATCATTGATCATCATTATAAACCTCAAATGGAAGACCATCAATTATTTCATTTATATTCCTCACAGGCATCAGGTTCACTTGATTGAGTTTACCTTTAATAAATAATTGATACAATTATTGATAAAAGGAATTAATAATTTCTATTATTCATATTATGATGAGTTAATACTGATTTTGTAGTAGGGTGATTTTTGTTTACTAGGAAACAAAGGAAGTGCTTATTGTTCATTTGTTTCTTGCCGAACTGTCCAGATTGCACTGAATATTTGGTAGAATTTTAATTTTATTTACATTGTTCAGTACTTAACTAGATTGTTATAAGAATAAATGTTGATTTTTTTTTTACTATATATATATATGAAATATATTTTAACAATCAGATATGTTTATTGTATAGTAACATTGAAAAAAAGTTTTTTAAAGCAACTTTTATCAATATTTTTATTCTGTATATATCTCAGGAAGGGAAACCAAAGAAATATGCAGTACAGTTTAATTTTAATGGCCATGATCTTGTATACTGAATGAAATCCTTCCCATTTCCTTAAAATATTCGAACTTTATCCGTAGATATCCTACTTTTTTCCTCTCTGTTTTAATGAGATGTTTTTATTGAATATGGCAATATTTTGAATCGCTAAGATTTAAACAGATTTTAATACTGACTGCAGTATGAGTAAGCAGAACAACTCAGGAGAATAAAAAGAAATAAAATAATTGTTTATTTAAAGGGGGGTTTTTTTTGTATGGTACATGCACAATTTTTAAAAACAATAATTTTATTCTTTTTAAAAATGTTTACAAATTATTTTCATAAAAATCCATAAATTTTATTCCTACTCAGTTTATCTTATACATTAGCAAACAATCGGTACCACATTTAAGGTTTCTGGTACCTCATCATTAATCATTTGATTAAAGATACAAAAACCTTAAAAATTCTGTTAAATAGCAATATTTATTCTTTCAAAATCTTTTTTTTAAATGATATTTGAGCAATGTAGGTTCATCACATGGCCACAAATTCATTGTAATGTCAAACAAACAACGAATTCTAATTTTTCTTTTACATCGTAAAGAACCGACATGTATTCAAAGAATTCAAGTTTTACCTTAGACTTTTGAAAAGTAATATTTTCATGGGTTAAAGTTCACAAATTGTATTATGGTACGGTCACAAATGTAACATTTATAAGTGATATGGTATTACTTTTAAGCATCTATCAGGATATAGATATGGGTTGGTACGTAATCAGATCAATCCTAAAGGCCCTTCAGGCTTTACTGGATTTGATCACTTGACCAACCCATATCTACTTCCCCATAGATACCTTTTTTCTTATAAAACGCATAACAAAACTTGATGGAACTGCAGTTTAAGTATGCGACAAAACACTTATTTTTTCCTTGATCCTTACATATCAATCTGTGATAATCATTGTTTATTGATAAATTATTGATTAAATTATGTGAAATATTAATTTTTATATGTTTTTACTAATATAAACCAGTTTTAGGCCACTTATATGAAAGCCATTAAGAACAGCCAATGGATTAATTGTCATTTTAATGGTAATATTACCAGCGTATTCTTCTCCTTTTGTTTACTACTGACCACACAGTCAACTTGTACACAGGCACCATTAATGAGATGGATATTTGTTGGTATAGCTAATGGCACTAGTGTAACAGTGTTTAAAAATGTTGGAAACACCAAACATAAATGTGAATTGTGTTGGAATATCCCTCACCTGACCCAATCTTGATTCCTTAAAAAAAAAACTTTCACATCATGTAAATGGACTGTATTCTGATGCCCTGGGATAAAATTTTAAATAATGATTTTGAGGTTCATTTATACTCCAGTAGTAAGCCATGGTTGTAAAATACGGAGATAACGAACAGTATTCAAGCTCATAGTCCATTTAAACAATACAAATCGAGCAGAGCAAACACCGACCTCCAAAAAACAGATGCGGGATCAGGTGCCATGGAGGAGTAAGCATACACTGTCGACTGGTCACACCAACCGTGTGCTCCTTGTCATGATCGGATAAACGGAAACAGAAATTTCAGTGTGTAAATAATGACCTAACAATTAGTATGAAAAACTTAAGTCAGCATTTGACTTAATGATACATTATTTTTGCTGATAAGGTCATTGTATCGCCAATAGAAATTGCAAAATGATGACTTTAGACTAGACTGTTGATATCCTTGTTTCATCAACTTGTTGGTTAATAGTTTGCTTCGTTTCAAAAATTGATCTGTACGTAGTGCATCCTCTTGCGTATCGAATCAACTGGGAGATATCCCAATATTCAGGTGATAAGGGTATATTTCAATAGTAAGGGAAGTTGATGATGGAAAAGTTGAAATCATGACGTTTATCATAAAGTTTTGTCGTTAGGTTACGATTAATGTCTTTTTCTAGTAAAATATCCAAATATGAAACAGATGTGTCAGACTCTGTGGATTCTTTTTATTTCAAGTTCAATGCGATAAACTTGACGCAGTTTATCACATAATCTGAGGTAAACGACATATGCTGAATATAAACGACATATGCTGAATATGTTGATTCAGCATATTGAATCGACATATGAATGGGAGTAACTATTGTTGATTGATAATATGTCGTCGATATATCTAAATGTCTAGTTGAAGGCCACAGCAAGTGTTTTCTTCTCATATATAAGTTTTTGAATAAATTCTACGTCATACGAATACAAAAATAGGTCTGCAAATAACGGGGCGCAATTGGAACCCATGGGAATTCCATCAGATTGTTGGAAGACCTGATCTCCAAAAACTACATATACTCGTATATTGTAAATTAGAAACTCAAGCATCTTTTTATTATCAACATCAGAGTACCTCTGTGTACAATCAGAGTGTTTTTAAACAAAATAATTTTGCCAATGACCAATGACCAGGTAAGTTTATTTAGGAGTTCGATTTTTATTGAAAAAGCAGTAGTCTATGATGTCAAAAAGCCTGGATTTTAATTGATTGTGGGGAGTAGTTGTATAAAGTGTTGAAAAGTAAGTCATGCTTTTTGATGTTATTGATTTTGTTAAAATTTTGTGATTTCAAATTTCCTAAAAGTTCCTTGGAGTTTTTAAGTATCCACATCTGATTTACATCTGGATTCCTAAACTTCATAAAAATCCTTACAAACAGAGATACATTGCTGGGTCCAGCAAATGCTCTACCAAGCCCTTATCTTTACCCCTTACAAAAATATCAACGACTGTAAAGAAGAAACTTCAGATGTACTGTGCTTCAGCTTTTTCTAGAAGTGGTGTAAATCAGGTGTGGATTCTCAAAAACTCAAAGAACTTTTAGAACCTTAAAATCACCAAATTTTTCAAAAGTCTATAACATCAAAACTTACGACTTTTCTTCACTTTATACAACAATTCCTCGCGATAAATTAAAATCTAGACTTTTTGATATCATAGACAACTGCTTTTTAAACAAGAGGCCCATAGGCCACATCGCTCACCTGAGTAACTTTGGCCATGCTGTTCATTACCAGACTTCCCCCCTTGTAATACCTATTGTGGCCCCGCCCTACCCCTGGGGGTCATGATTTTAACAATTTAGAATCTACACTACCCCAGGATGCTTCCACGTAAGTTTCAGCTTTTCTGGTCCAGTGGTTCTTGAGAAGATTTTTAAAGATTTTTCTTATATATTTCAATGTTTCCCTATTGTGGCCCCGCCCTACCCCCGGGGTCATGATTTGAACAATTTAGAATCTACACTATCCCAGGATGCTTCCACATAAGTTTCATTTTTTTTGGCTCAGTGGTTCTTGAGAAGAAGATTTTTAAAGATTCTTCCTATATATTTCAATGTAAAACTTGGATTCCCTATTGTGGCCCCGCCCTATCCCCGGGGGTCATGATTTGAACAATTTAGAATCTACACTATCCCAGGATGCTTCCACATAAGTTTCAGCTTTTCTGGCCCAGTGGTTCTTGAGAAGAAGATTTTTAAAGATTTTTCCTATATATTTCAATGTAAAACTTGCATTCCCTATTGTGGCCCCGCCCTACCCCCGGGGGTCATGATTTGAACAATTTAAAATCTACACTACCCCAGGATGCTTCCACGTAAGTTTCGGCTTTTCTGGCTCTGTGGTTCTTGAGAAGAAGATTTTTAAAGATTTTTCCTATATATTTCAATGTAAAACTTGCATTCCCTATTGTGGCCCCGCCCTACCCCCGGGGGTCATGATTTGAACAATTTAAAATCTACACTACCCCAGGATGCTTCCACGTAAGTTTCGGCTTTTCTGGCTCTGTGGTTCTTGAGAAGAAGATTTTTAAAGATTTTTCCTATATATTTCAATGCAAAACTTGTATTCCCTATTGTGGCCCTGCCCTATCCCCGGGGGTCCTGATTTGAACAATTTAGAATCTACACTATCCCAGGATGCTTCCACATAAGTTTCAGCTTTTCTGGCTCAGTGGTTCTTGAGAAGACGATTTTTAAAGATTTTTCCTATATATTTCAATGTAAAACTTGTATTCCCTATTGTGGCCCTGCCCTACCCCCGGGGGTCATGATTTGAACAATTTAGAATCTACACTATCCCAGGATGCTTCCACATAAGTTTCAGCTTTTCTGGCTCAGTGGTTCTTGAGAAGAAGATTTTTAAAGATTTTTCCTATATATTTCAATGTAAAACTTGGATTCCCTATTGTGGCCCCGCCCTACCCCCGGGGGTCATGATTTGAACAATTTAAAATCTACACTATCCCAGGATGCTTCCACATAAGTTTCAGCTTTTCTGGCTCAGTGGTTCTTGAGAAGAAGATTTTTAAAGATTTTTCCTATATATTTCAATGTAAAACTTGGATTCCCTATTGTGGCCCTGCCCTATCCCTGGGGGTCAGATTTGAACAATTTAGAATCTACACTACCCCAGGATGCTTCCACGTAAGTTTCGGCTTTTCTGGCTCAGTGGTTCTTGAGAAGAAGATTTTTAAAGATTTTTCCTATATATTTCAATGTAAAACTTGGATGCCCTATTGTGGCCCCGCCCTACCCCCGGGGGTCATGATTTTTACAATTTAGAATCTACACTACCCAAGGATGCTTCCACATAAGTTTCAGCTTTTCTGGCCCAGTGGTTCTTGAGAAGAAGATTTTTAAAGATTTTTCCTATATATTTCTATGTAAAACATTGATTCCACATTGTGGCCCCGCCCTACCCCCGGGGGTCCTGATTTGAACAATTTAGAATCTACACTATCCCAGGATGCTTCCATATAAGTTTCAGCTTTACTGGCCCTGTGGTTCTTGAGAAGAAGATTTTTTAATGACCCCACCCTATTTTTGTCTTCTCTTGATTATCTCCCCTTGTGAGGGGACTTGGCCCTTTATTTTAACAATTTAAATTCCCCTTCACCCAAGGATGCTTTGTACCAAGTTTGGTCAAAATTGGCCTAGTGGTTCTTGAGAAGAAGTCAAAAATGTGAAAAGTTTACAGACGGACGGACAGACAGACAGACAGACGGACGGACGGACGACGGACAAAATGTGATCAGAAAAGCTCACTTGAGCCTTCAGCTCAGGTGAGCTAATAAAAACGAAACTTGGAATTGTTCACATCTTGTGATTGGTCATCAGCAAAATTACTTCGTTAAAAACCACTCTGATTGTACACACAAGTACTCTAATGTTGATATTAAAAGGATGCTGGAGTTCCTCATTGACAACATTTATGTAGACTTCAGAGACTTAAGTTTTCCAACAAACTGTTGGAATTCCCATGGGTACTTATTGTGCTCCTTTATTAGCTGACCTGTTTTTATATTCCTATGAAGCAGAATTTATTCAAAAACTTCTACACGAGAGGAGGAAAATACTAGCTGTGGTTTTCAATTTAACATTCAGATATATCGACGATGTTTTATCAATTAACATTAGTTATTTTCATTCGTGCAGTCGATACATCCCAGTGAACTTTAAACAAAAGACACCACAGAGTCTCCCTTATCTGTTTCATATTTAGATATTTTACTGACAATAGACGATAAATGCCAATTAACAACTAAATTGTATGAAAATTGAGATGACTTTAGCTTTTCCATCGTCAACTTTCCTTACTTATGAAGTAATAGTCCTGGTGTTTTATGTTTCCCAACTTATTCGCACACAAGAGTTTGCTATGAGTATGATCAATTTTAAAGTGAGGCAGTCTACTCACTGATAAGTTGATGTTACAGGATTTCACCAGTCTCGTTTAAAGTCAGCATTTTGTAAATTTTATGGTCGTTATAATGACCTTGTTAGCAAATATAACCTATCATTGGGTCGTATTTTGGCTGACTTGTTTCATACCAATTTTGTACTGAATTGAATACGGATAGTTCCGTCTACCTGATCAATACACAGGGCTCAAGGCGGGTGTAACCGGTCAACAGGGAATGCTTACTCCTCCTAGGCACCTGATCCCACCTCTGGAATTTCCAGGGGTCCGTGTTTTATGCCCTCTTCACATATTTGCATTGTTTGTGGATTTTTTTGAGATCGATCACTGTTCGTTATCTTTACCTTTTACATTACACCACTTCTGGATATACTGTTGGTCAGTAGTCTTGAAGTTTCTCACTGCTGTAAATATTTTAGTGAAGAGTAAAGAAATAAGATTATATATTTTTTAGTTGTGTAGTTTTTACTTCGTTCATTGATGAAATTTTGCATAAAGTCTCCCCAACATGCAGAAGAACAGTATGAAGGGTAACTTTTTTAATTGTATCTACCAGTATCAGTTTCTCGGAGACAGCGAAGTGGACGTTTGATGGCTGTTGCGACTTGATTCCTTAGATTTACGTGTGATTTGGTACATGGATGAGGAGCTGGATCTGTTACCTGAGCTTGAACCCCTCATAAGAGATGAGTAAAGTTTCAATACACGAGAGTTACAGGAGAAAGAAATCATTAAAAACAAGCCTTGACACCCAGTAAATACTATAAATAGATAAGAGAAAATATTGATGTGAAACCATTCAAAAAGAAACCCAAACGCCCAAGAGATCCCCGTTATGCTTGTCAGTTTGATGAAGATGAGGAAGTCTTCTCGATCACGGTTCTTACTTCCCTGAAGGTTAGGACGTCTGTGAAAGAAAACAACAACGACTAAAAACATAGTGAAGTTTGACAATATGACAACGCCAAGAGGTAGCGCAAAAAAGTACCCAACCATTTCTGGACTAGAAATCCAGCAAATATCACCACCATATCCTAGTCCCGCTTTCCGGAAATGACTCGTAGCCAAATTGATAATCACAAAAGAAAGAGAGCTAAGATAAACATAAAGTGTGTAACGGAGAAATCTAGACTTGGTGTTCAGCTCTTGTGCAAAGATTCGTGTAAAGACAGATACCATGTGAAAACAAGAAACATTCATCCAGTAAATGACCGAGAGCCAGAAAAAATGAATCATGATGCCCAGGCTGCTACATACGATAGGGTTGTCAGTTTGAAACAAACCGAACTGATATAAGAGGTGTGCAAACAAAAGGCTTAGAGAGAGGACAAGAATTAATTTTCCCGGAAAAGTTCTCAAAGAACTAAATAATGTAAAGGTTACTACAACATAGAGCAGACTCACGACAGAGATACAAGTACTGGCAAGTGAAAGTATACCCTCGATATCATCACGGTCTGAAAATATGGACGTCCTCTTTGGTGTTGACAAGTCATTCATCCTTTTTACAAATTTATCGATACAAACTGAGTAGGAACCGTTTGTCTCCTTGAATTCGATCTGCTCAAAGCAGACATTCAGCTCCACAACACACAGTTCGTAAGTGTTCCTCTTTAAAATGGTGGTATAGTTTTGGAGTGTAATGAAAGGACAAATTAATAATCGCGAGACTCTGTTTGATAACGTATCACGAAGGAACCTGGGAGGGTTCAAATCATCATTACTAGTGTTTTTCTTTTCTCGAAGGAGCTGCCCATCATAAGGAAAGAAATAGGTGCTGAAGTTGGAGAAATCACTGTAAACCTGTCCCGTCAGGATTTCAGCTTTCGTAACTTCTCTAAAAACTCTCTTCAGATATTCAGCAGTGTCAAGAATATAGTGTATTTGTTGAGATGAATCATTTTCGCTGAATAAAATATGAAAAATTGTGTGCATAGGTATTGTGGAATTATTATAATCAACTTCGAAAAATCTTCGGTACATCAAATGAAAAGAGGGCCCACTGCGAAGATATTCTATGATAAACGGTAGGACCAAATCTGTTTGGATTTGAGCTTTGCTTGTTACGAGCAGGAATAATTCATATGTAGTGGTTTTATCTTCGAACACTTTGGAACATGTTCTTGTTCTACTGTCATACGAGAATGGAATGGAACATCTGGGACGGATGCACGCATTCTACAAAAGAGCAGTTGGAGAAGGTAATGTTACAGTTGGTTATTTAAAGAATAAGTGTGCATTCTTTGATGTGTATTAGGTGCTTAGCACGTGATAGCACGAAGGCGGTAAAGCCACTTATGCATGAATTTTTGCGCGCTTACAAAATCGTTTGTCATCCTCATACTCACCAAGAATAAGCCCAGGTTTAATTTACAGTATATTCGCATTTTAACTTCACAGTTACTCTTATTCTACTTCGGACTTGATATAGATATATAAGCATGCATACTGCAATTCGTTTTTGGTTTGTTTTTTTTTTTTTTTTTTTTTTTTTGGACAGTGTCACATTTGTCCTCTATCTTTCCTCCTAAGCAACTACCAAAAGGGAAAATGTAAAAGTAGAAGAGATCACATGAAATACCATGCGGTTATGAAGGAGGTATGTGTAAAAAATTTCCTGGTGTAGTTGTTAAAGAGGCTGTGGGGTTGTGGCCATTTTTAGACTATATTGATCTCCTTTAGAAGAAGAGCTCCATATGAAGATATAGAAAATGATCAAATTTTAAAACTAAAATTTTTGAAATTTTTCTTTGCCAAATGATAGTTGACAGCTTAAGATATCATATCTAAAAAATTAAGTTAAATCTGGTGGTTAATTTGTGGTTAATTTGTTGACCCCCCAGCCTCCTTAATAAAACATTTGTAAATGTAAATAAATACAACAAAGTAAAAATACGAGTGACTACGGTGCTAAGTAGTACAAATTCATATTACCCTAAAAACATCATTTATTTCGTTCTGTCGACATTGACTGTTATCCGGGCTTTCAGCATTTTCTTTCTGAACATCTGAAGAGAAATGTAAAATGGCAGTGAAGGATCCCATAGTAAAACCTGTTTCTGGTTGAAGATCTTCAGAGGAACATTTCATAAATGGGTTATCGTCATTGTTACACATGTAACAGTGGACGTTTCTGTAAATGGTACGATAGATATGTGTGTAGGATGAGCAAGCGTGCTCAACATCTGGATCATAGTAGCGCCATTTTCCTGTTACATTACATTCTCTGATAAAACCGATATCACATCGAAGATTATGATAGAAAGGAACTGCTTCTTGTGGCACGTAAAACAAAATGTTACATCGTCTTTCTTCTTCAAGAGATTGTAAAAGAGTCGAAATAGAGCTAGCATACACACCTGTAGCGTTCGGACACGCGACTTGTCCTCGAAATGGTATGATGTCTGAAACAGGTACATAATTACAGAGCGCGCAAAAGCGATTCCGATAGGCAATACCTTTAGCAAATACCGGTAGAAACTTATCACTAGACTTCAGTCCCTCATTAGGTCTCTCACACAAGTCCTTCGTTTCTATCCCAGGAAAGTTTTGTTCACACATTACCACCATTTTAATTTGAAGTGTACTGTTGACAGAGGACCTTCCATACGGTAGATACTGTGGTATAATACAGTCTGTGGTAGATATTTGTGCTTTAATGTCAACGCAGCATGAACTCGTCTTGTAACAATCTTCAGTACAGCTGCACTGCCTACAACAGGAAAAGTATGGTAACATCTGCGAAAAATTCAAACGTGGGGGTAGCACACATGTATTTGACATAGGACAAAACAGATAATCATTCTGAAGAATACTGTAGAGATCACGGGTTAGGTTAAGTTTATCTAGGGTCTGAAGGACATCCTCACGGTCGTTTTTTGTTGGGTATTTCCTTTCTATTCCCCTTTCCAATGATCTAATCTTTCTCAACAGTGAATCTTTTTTCACACCTTGTGTCGGATCAGCTATATACTCTTTTTTGTCACTTGGTTGCTCTGGCAAGACACTGATAAAATTAGAGTTATTATTTGTAAATTCTGAAAAGAAAATATTTTTACTTGCACCTTTGTTCCTTATCTTCCAGCCAGTCATTTTACCAAAAGTAACGACAGAAACAGTAACAATGGCTAACATGTAAGAGATTTCCATGTTGCATATCCAGAAAAATTATATACGTCAGAACTGTTTGTACGATCAAAGTGTTCTGATTTATATAATCAAAGGTTATGAATAATTGAATACTGATGGCCGTTCTGAGATAACAACTCCTCAATAGCCTCCACCGATCTGACATGGCAGTTTAATGTTGTCACTGTAAACTCTCAGAAAATTAATGGTACCCAATGACGACATGGCATTCTTATGGGAAATAAATTCTTTTAAGGTACTCGTCATGCATGAAATCATACAGGAAAATCTTATTTATAAAGGGATTTTGTTTTTAGATGAAAAATCAATCCTTTCTGCTTTTTAACAATTAAGGGAAATCAGTCAGTTTTGAAATTTCGACAGATGTACTTAGTTTCTGGGATGCTGAAAATTACTGATCAAGTTTCTTCTTAAACAGACAATTGAGCTCCATGAAATCTGTTCAATACAACTAAATCTTTATGGTGAGAAATTTTCAGAATAATATTTATTATCTACGAAGGTAACACATTAAACAAAGTATGAAATAAAATTGTAATAAAATTCCATATTATAGAAACATAATTGTTTGTGTCTCATGAGTAATATACACCTTTATTTCATTTTCAATGACATTTTTTCAGTAAAATGATTCTATTCTGTAATTATCCTTATATTTATATCATTAAGTTAGTAATTAAAAAATCATTTGATTTAAACTAACGTTAAAAAAGCACAGTATACGTATACTGGGTCGAACTGTGACATTACACATGAAAAATATAAGTATTCAACAAAAGGAAAAAACGCTAACAGCTTTACAAGTCTTTATCACTTATCCGGCTTTATGCTCAATTCAATATAAGCAACATTGGTGTATACGACGGTCGTTCAATATGTAATGCAAAAGATCAAAAAATAAAAAAAAATAAAAACACAAAAAGCAGTTCCTTCATATTTTAATCCTTCAAATCATTCCGTTAACCTTTACACTGTCTCTCGTCTCATTACCTATAACCGGAACACCTCAATATACTGTTTATTGGGGTAACCAAAAAGACAGTGATGAATAACACACCCCACAGCAGAAGTAATCTAGTAGCGTCTTCCTTTGATGGTTTTAATTTAGTTTTTGAAATCAAAAAATATGTCACGACTGAGATGTAGGGAATACGGAGGCTCTGTAAGCTCTGTAAACGTTCCCTTCTTCAAATTCCCTTTACATCTCTATTCCTATTTACAGCAGCGTTGTAAGCTACAAGAAAATCACCATGGGTACCGATATTTGAACTTCTCTTACAGAAAATCTACTTATCTTTCCTTAATAATATTTCAATAAAAAAGCAACCATTGATGGTCCTCCCCTTGGGCGTAGTTATCCATGTATGTGTAGCATGTAAGCATCTGTAGGGGAATAATGCACTCATTTGACAGATATATATATTTTATTAATTTCATTTTCTTCGTCAAAACTCAATCATCTGTTGTGGCGATGGAATGTTTATTGTCTAAGCAACATCTCTCACAGTAAATCTGATATCAGATATCATGCTGCTCACTGCATCGATATTTTTTGGTGTCCCTACAGATCTCGATCGACAAGTTCGACTGAGTCCCCCTTTCCACTTTTGAATTTTCTAATCCGCCCGATTACCGTACTGCGTGAAAGACTAGTTTCACCGGATATCAAAACCCTATCTTCATTTGCGTTCTTCTGCGATTTCTGTAATGAACCCAGTTTTCACGTAAGCTCTCATTTTCAACTTCTTGGCAGACAACTTTTTAAAAATGGTTTTAAGTTCAGTGAAGTGACCATGCTTATTTTAAAAGTGGATTTTTTTGCGAAGACAATACGGGAAAACATGCGGTTTTCGGTAATTAGGAGATCTTGAATAGAACTTTTCTTGTGTGAAAAAATAAAATATAGTGTTTCTACCTTTATTTTGATAAATCGGAGGTTGCATTACGTATAGAACGGCCCTCGTATTTTTCAAGCACAATTTGCATATTTATTATAGTAGAGCAAGTAAAGCATATTTTTAATTGTAGAAAAATTCGTCTCGGGAAGCCAAAAAGATAATAAGAATACATTCTTCTTTATAACAGTTGATGATGTTGCTGAAAAAAGAAAAAAGATTGAGTGGATTCAGAGGATTGATTGATTTTATGTTGCTTAACGTCCCATTCGAGAATTTTTCACTCATAAGAGACGCGTCACCGTATGCCGGTGAAGGACTTCAAATTTAGACCTACACTCGGCACTCAAGGCCCTTGAGTAGTGAGGGTTCTTTATCGTGCCAACGCCTACCATGACACGGGGCCTCGGTTTTTAAGGTCTCATTCGAAAGACCAATGACTTTTACTTCTAGTGCCGGGCGCTTGACGAAGGAACAGTCACTACCTATGTTTACGTCTTAGGTTTTTTTTACGCGGTGCGGCGAACGATAATCGAACCCTGGCCTCTCGATGACGAAGCGAGCGCCCTACCACTAGGCTACTGTGACCGGTCAGATTCAGAGGAGAGATTTTTCTCCATCAAGTAATAGTTTATGTATCTGTTTTCCTGCCAAAAGAAACCGGCGATGTCTCTTGATTACAGCATGACTTCATATAAGGTAAACATATCGCATCAGCGTCTCTAATTGGACGTGTTTTTATCAATAGTTCTTCTTCACGAAAACTCAGAGTTTTTTTTTTTTTCTTATATCTGTCGTAAATCTTGAGGTATATTGTGGTCATTTAGCGGTTGAATTTTTTTTTCTAGAATCACGTCACTACAATTATTATTGTAAAATTTAATTGATTCTCCCTACCTTCTGTAAATTTTCATATAAAATTGTTCATTTTTTTTTTTAAATTACGAAACATTTGCCAGGCTGACTAAGGTGAGGGCTATGGCCTAAGGTTCTATTGTTAAGAGAATTACGAAAGAAAAACAAACAAATAGTTCCTTTGCTGGCGAGTTAATGGCTTGATTCTGACATTACATTGTGTTATTTCTGTGCATTAAACTATTTGCAAGACATATCAGAACCACCCGCAGTGAGCCCTATATATTAATCAGGTAGACGGAAAATCTGCAGTCAAATTCAATATATATAAAAGCTATGACCTAGCAAATGGTATGAAACATGTTGGACAAAATAGGACCCAACTATAGCTTGTATTTACAATCAAGGTCGTTATAACGACCGTAGAATTTGCAAAAAAGCCGACTTTAAATGGCGTTGAAGAAATCCCTGTAACATCAACTTATTTGTCAGTAGCTTGCCACTTTTTAAAATTGTATCGTTCTCAGACACATAATTTTACAATTCTTTAAACAACTCCTGGGTATGGTTGATTCTTTTTTACGTTATTTAACTGCGAGAATTTTTCGATCATATGAGAGATCACCATATACAGGTGAAAGGCTTCAAATTTAGACCTTTACTCAGCACTCTGGGTCACTGGGCGGTGAGGGTTCTTTATCGTGCCAACGCCTACCGTGACACTGGACCCTTGATTTCATTTCAGTCTTTAAAACTTTTAACATTCCAGAGGATGAAAGTGAGTTCGATTTACCCCACCAATACTGGATTCCTAAACTTCATAATAATCCTTACAAAAAAAGATATATTGGCGGTTCCAGCAACTGCTCTACCAAGCCCCTACCTTAATTCCTCACAAATATATTAACTGCAGTAAAGGAGAAATTTCAGAATTACTGTACTACAGCATATTCAAGCAGTGGTGTAAATCAAATGTGGATTCTAGAAAATTCTTTAGAACTTTTAGAAAATTTAAAATCACGAAACTTTTCAAAAGTCAGTTACTTCAAAATGTATGTCTTTTTAATACTATATACAACTATTCCTCACAATATATTAAGAGCTTGGCTTTTTTTATATCATAGACAACTGCTTCTTCATTAAAGATGGAACTCTTAAATTTCCATATTATGTGATAACTTTGTAAATATCACTCTACACCTAAGTACTCTGAGGATGATATTAAAAGGATGCTGTAGTTCCTTATTGACAACATCTATGTAGTCTTTGGAGACAAAATCTTCCAATAAATCCGATGGGTAATAATTGTGCTCCTTTATTAATTGACCTGTTTGTACATTCCTATGAAGCAGAATTTATTCAAATATTCTACATGAGATGCCTTCTACTCGACATTCAGATATATTGAGGACGGTTTATCAAATAGATATATCCCAGTGAACTCGAAATAAAAGACACAACAGAGTCTGCCACATCTGTTTCATATTTGGATGTTTTACTGACTATAGACGATAAGGGCCAACTAACAACTAAACTGTATGTATATGACAAACGAGATGACTTCAGCTTTTTCATCGTCATCTTTCCTTATTTATGTAGATATATTTACCTGCATCCGGTGCTTATGTCTCTCAACTTATTCGATACTCAAGAGCTTGCTGTGAGTACGATCAATTTTTTTAAATCGAGGCAGGCTACTGACGAATAAGTGGATGTAACAAGGATTTCAACAACCTCGTTTAAAGTCAGCATTTCATAAATTCTACGGTTGTTATAATGACCATGTTAGCGAATTCAATCTATCATTAGGTCTTATTTTGACCGACATATATTTCATACTAATTGTAGGGCTTTTGTTTTTATACTAATTATGACTACGGATTATTTCGTCTACCTGATCAGTACACAGGGGTCAAGGCGGGTGTGACCGGATGACAGGGGATGCTTACTCCTCCTAACCACACCTGATTCCACCTCGATCTGGAATTCCCAGGATCAGGTGTTCTATGCTCTGTTCAAAGATTTGTATTGTTTGTAGGTTTTTGAGATCAGTGTTCGCTATCTTCACCTTTTTCGTTGTAATGTCTGTCACTTGGCGAAGTACATGTAATACCTATGTTTACGTCCCAAGTTTGACGCGGCACATGGAACAAAAATCGAACTCTGTACCTTACCATGACGAATCGAGCGTCCTACCTCTAGGATACCGTGGCCGGTCCGCTTGGTATTAATACAGTTTACAATGCAAGTCAGTACCGTTCATTCTCATCACCTGCATTCTGTACTGTAATACATCTGCGACGCCAAGATGATTTGCTACGTCCAGTTATACCACTTCCCTTCACCAGTATATGGTGACGTCTTTTTATGAGTGAAAAGTTCTTGAATGCGACGTTAAACAACATACAATCAATCAATCAAATCAAGATTTAAATATATCGACGACGTTTTATCAATTAACAATATTCATTTTCATTCCTAAGTTGATTTGATATATCCTTTTGATCTTGAAATAAAAATAAAAACACCACGGAGTCTGACACATCTGTTTCATATTTGGATATTTTACTAGAAGAAAATGAATGGCAACCAAATCAAGCATTTAAATATATACAGTATAATAATTTCTTAAACCTATCTAGGTTTTTATATTATCTTTAATTACAGAATATATGAGGTGGTTAACTTTTGGGCATGGCACCGTGTACCTTGCCCCAGGTTCCAACTGAAAGCAGATACTAGGTGTTTCGATCTACATCCCCCCCCCCCCCGTATCTCACCTCAATTCCCTGGGATTCTTGTCACTGGTGCAATTCTATTTCTTTTTACCCTTTCTCTTTTTTCGTTATTCTTACCTAAATTTCTCTTGCTGTAGCTAAACAGCCGACCTGCATTCAAAAGACCCCGAAACTCGAATGCGGTCTATTATATACCCTTTAGACTAGTCTTCTTTGTAGGAGGCAGGTTAATCCATTCTAACCTGGGTCTTCCTTGCGTTTTCAGTTTTCACAATTATTATACCCTGGTCATGATAACAGACCAAGTAATTTATATGAGTGCTGACAGCTGTATTGTTATGTTGATGTTTAAAGGGATATTTCTTACAATTGTTTGGACAATTGATATAAACCCCAATGCTGTAAAGAGGGTCCATTTCAGCTCCAACGTAAAACTGTGACTATTAATCAAGATTAGGCAGAAAAAGTTCATCAGTTACATGATGTAACATGTGTTTTATTTTCCATTTCACTACCACATTAAGTATTTTCTAAAAGGTTTTGGAGACATATATACATCACAATGTGACAGAGAATATAATTCTTTACCAGCTGATGTTTCCTGATATCATTGCTAACCTTTCAGAATTGTATTCTTGATTTGTAAAAATACATAGACGAATGTGTTGTTTCAGGAGCACAAAAGCTCAGAAATATTAGACCAGCTGAAATTAGCACTAATATAACCTTACAGAATACTTTAAATGCCTCGAAAGAGTTCATTGAAATTTATGATTATTGAATTCATTGACAAATATTGCTGGAAGCAATTAATAAAATAAAACACTGCAAGAAAATATTTTATTAAGTATTATTAAATAATACATACATACATTCATCGGAAGTCCAAATATCATTCATTTCTTTACAATGTACATTACTCAGCTGAATTGAAACTTAGCTAATACGCTAAAAATGATTACGTGTGTGTTTGTGTGTGTGAGAGTGAGAGACAAAATCCAGCAAAAATGATTATTAGTGAGGCTTAATGTAGCACTGAATGATAAGAATTTTCAAAAGGAATTCAATTTCAAATAAGTTCTAGGAGGCTTTAAAGATAATATTTACAATTTAAGAATATAGTGTATATTTAATCAGGTCAGTAAAAGAAAGAATTGAATCTAATTTCTACGATACTGAAACCAACCAATATATCTCACTGTTTTTTGGGGTTTTTTTTCAAATGCTTCAATCTAAAACAAAAAGCAAAAGCTAACAGAACTCAATAACTTGTTAGTTAGAGGCTCAAATAACAGAAATCATATAAGAAAGCAAATTAAATTTTGTAACATTGACAAAATAATTGCAGAAACAAATTTAGCTCGTTAACAATTGACAGTAAATTAAATACCTCTCATATCTAGGACTGTTTAAACAACAATCGAAAAAAATAATGTTAAAGTTCGTGCGTTTTCAATATTTCAATATTTAATTTTGCAGCTTCATATGTTTTTTTTTTCCCGAGTTATTTACTTTTGGTACAATGAAGTCGATGACAAATGAACACATTACCATCAGTTACTCAATAATTGGACTCCTCTTAATTTTAATTAAAAAAATTACTTGGCGACAACTATAATATCTTGTTTACGCATTTTTTTCGTATTCTCCAAATAAATGTCAGATAACAATGATTAATTTTAATTAAAAACATGAATTATCAATCTGCCCAATTTTAAGATTAAGTCAGATATTAGAGTTAATAAGAACCAATTTGAATTCTTGAGCTTGCCTTTTACAATGGCCTTTTCTAGGCCTTAGATAGCACGTGACAAAAATTAATAATTGTGGACTCTTCACGATACAAAATGTAAATATTGATCCTTCTTTATCTTGTTAATCCTGACTGCATTATAATTATATGTTATCGATTGAATGTATAATAAATTGTGACATTTGTGTTATGTTGTTATAAATGTTCCTCTTAACACTTACTATGTACCGAATTCTCACCGATACTCAGTGTTCTTTTTATAAAAGTAATAAGTTAAACATCTTTGTCCTTCCCGAGTTCTGAAGAGGTATATCTGTCCGTGTGATTTCTGCCTTATTTTGCTGAAATAATGAAAGGAATTTGTGATTAAAAGGTTGCATTGATATTCTCATAACACTACTGTTACACTGTAAACAAATTTCCGTTGATTAAGGGGTGTGCTAAAGACCCACGAAATCATAACCCCCACCCCCCACCCCCGAAATGTAAAACTTTATATGCATAACTACTCAACACTTTATTCTTCAGCCTCAAAATCTAATCCCCACGAACCAATATTTTTTTCCTATATATATATATATATAATGTCCAATAATGAGTCATTTTTCCACTGAACAAAATGTTCAGAAAAAAAACTATTAACAGTGGTAGCAATACAAGAAATAACACCCTTCAGTATTAAGTTCTAAATTTATTTGGTCCCCCCTTATTCGTGGTTTTATTTTAACAAAGAAGGTCATGCAACAAAACTTCACTCGTGTTAGTGTAATTAATCTTTAATCTTATTATGAATAGATAATACCAAACAACACATTTGACAGTTTACAAATGTATATTGGTTTACCTCCAAATCGAAAATTTTTCACTCATATAGAGACATCACCATATACCGGTGAAGGGCTTCAAATTTAGACCTGCACTCAGCATTCGGGGCCATAAGCAAAAAGGGTTCTTTATCATGCCAATGCCAATGTCTCGGCGCGGCGAACGAGAATCTAACCCTAAGCCTACCGATCGCGAAGCGAACGCCCTACCACTAGGTATCGTGACCAGTTAATAGCACTATTATATTGTTAACAGGTTCTCTGTTGTATAATTAATGTATTGTGTATAAAGAGTGTTAGTTTCCTTGATTTTACACTATCCACTTCTGCCCTCATTAACGAATTATCAGATTTCCATGTCTAATATTCGCTTAATTGATTTGAACTTTGTGGTAATTGATTTGCCGTTAGTAATATATAATTAATTTTTATTTATTTAACCCGTTTAGCACGGAAACAACCTTTAGTTGTATTAACATTCCAAGCTTTCTCTGTCAAGTCATTAAGGGAATGTCATATTATGGAAAGGTAACAGTCTTCTGGGGGATGGGGAGCAATAAAACCTTTAATTGATATCTCATTTAGATAACTAGAAAATGCATGTAGTAAGTCTACCTTACAAAGAACTCCTATATTTCATAATTTAAGTCTTTATTTTCACAAATGTAGTTGAAATATTAAGTTAACTACGGTAAACCTTTCAAAGTTTGTAATTTAATTTCTATCAACATATGGAAAAAAACAACTCATACTAGCCAATTGACTGAAACAACGACTCTTGATATTATCATTTTGTTCTAGCACTAAATTTCGTTAAATGTATCCAATGTATCCGAAGCTAAAGCGACTCATGGTTTATTTATTCTAAAAACTAGACAAAATATGAAAAATATTTTCCTTACTTTATTTGAGTACATGTAATTGGCTATGAAATTAAAAAGGAGATCTGGTCTCTTCCCGTGCAAAATACCATTTCAATGTAATTCCGATCCATGAAATGTATGCTACTTATAAATGCACGATATTATACTCTTTTTTTCTTAGCAAGCATCAAATATTGTTTCTGGTGCAGCGTTGTGAGTTTGCAATGTTAGAAAAAAGACATTGTGTATTCTTGATATTCGTACGGCAGAAATGGCAATTGTTTTCATAGATCCCATTAAATTCATACCTGTGTATTTACTGACAAATTAAAAATCATCAGAGCATATGCCTCATCCTAATGAATGCAAAGTCTATTATGTGTTTTTCACCATTTCCAATCAATGTTTCCTTTATCTTTTTATTTATTCACCATAATGGAATGATGTAATATAAATGCTATTGATTAATTAGGTTTGCAAGTTGAAGAAAATAAGCTACTATAAAAAAAAATTCTCAACAACAAACTAAAGATGCTGGCCATCAGTATCCTCCCTATCTGGAATGATATTCTTTGATGATGAATGGATGCTTAGGGAGTTAGAATGTTACTGCAGAGAAAGTGACGTCACTGAGAAAGATTTTACTGCGGGACTAAGATCCTTACTTACGACTGCGCAGACGTCAAGCGTTTCCATGATCTTAGTGAAAAAGAGGAAAAGGTTTCTTTGCTCGGATACTTTCAGTTTTAGTGGAATGACGAATTCCTTGTCTTGTAATGTAAGAAACCTCTTAACTATTTCTGTTAAAGCAACTCTGATCAGGCAGATGTTACCTATATCTATCGGGAATTGTCCAGAAGAATTAAAGATCTGGAGAGGGATTCATAAACACTCTAAAAATTAAGTGTAAGAAATTTCTTAAACCTCTTAATTCCAATTGATAGCATCTGTCAAATTAAAATACACAGTTCTTGATGGGCAATCTTCTGTTTTCAAAATTAATTTGGAGTGAGGTTGTCAAAACAAATTTGATGTTGAATAAATATTTTTATTCTATTTTTATGCCTCGACTAACAAATTGCAAAGCATCATGTCTCAAAAAGATGTCAGATGATTTTTACAATCTAAAAAGAAACAATGTAATGATAGTACATACGTATTTTGATGTTTTATTGGGTTGTGGCTTAGTTCATCACTCATTAAAGATATAATGAGCAATTGGATTTTAACTGTCAATGTTTAACTTTGTGAATACACTCTAGATCCATAAAATACTTGGTACCTTTTTTCTGAAAAACCCTGCGGAAGGGTATTTGTCCATTATGGACAGTTCTAGTTGATGTTGTAATCAAACTTCATACAAAGATCCAAATTAATGTAATCATTCAACTGTATTATTAATTTCTGACCTTGACCTTCCCTGTGACCTTGACCGCACTAATTCCCTCTTGTGTTTTTAGCTCAGTTTTATAGCAATTATTGATATTATTTTTATCAAAACTCTTACACTGATACATATTAGTGGGAACTTTTCAAGTGTTTCGTAATTTTCTGACCTTGACCCCACTATCTCCTCTTTGCATTTATTTTTAAGTAACGGTTTCTGATTTTTCTTTAAACATGATATATACGAATTGATAAGAGCTTTTCAACCTGTTTGACCTTTCATTTGTCCTTGACCTTACTATCATTTGCATTTAGCACATTATAGAGGAAACTGTTCATAAGATTTTCCTAAAACTTCACACACATTTACAATTTGGTGAAATTTTATCATAATAATCAGATATTCGCCTTCCCTACGACCTTAACTTCTTTTTTGAAGATGTTTTAATTAAAATATGCAAAGTTACATATTTGTCTTTCCGATGTCCTTGACCCACTTTTCTTTAAATTGCAGTTACTTAGTTCTATATTGAAAAAATCCCACTTTCATCCTTTTTAAAAATTATCTCTGACCAAAGAAGGATTGTACATTTCTTTTTATGTTGAAATATAAAAGTGCCTTGGGTAGGGCATTCCTATGGATATATTTTCTTATTTTTCAAAACCTATGAGCTATATCTAATGAAATGTAGCTAGCACAAAAAATCCATAAGTATTCGGTTTTGTTTACAAGTCCCTGTCATGGTAGTCAGTTAATTATTAGTAAATCTATAGTGGCAAAATTTTCACTTTGCACTTTATATTATTACTGTCAATTATATTAATACGAAAATTAATGGTTCCTAATGTCGAAATTACATTCTATTGGGAAATAAATTGTAAGTTCTTTTCATGAAAAATTTTTAATTAAAGTCTCATTTGTAGAAGGATTCTATTTTCTACGAAAAATCAATTAATTGTGTTATATCTAACAATTTAGCTGAGAGTTTCGAAATTTCAGTAGATGTGCTTATTTTATAATGGATTGCCTGTGTATGATAGCACGCTCTGGTTTACTGGTCAAATAAGTTTGTTCATAAAGAGATCTAGATGTCTTTTAAGTGTAAATAAATACGAGAGTCGTTCAATAAGTAGTGCAAATGGACACCTAAAAATTAAAAAAAAAAAAAAAAAAAAAAAAAAAAAAAAAAAAAAAACATTAGTTTCTTAATATTTTCAATCCCTCAAAGCATTCATTGTTAACCTTTATACATGTCTTTAGTCAGAGAACATCAGGAGACTCATCTTCAGGGGTGCCTAAAATACTGATGAATAGCACTTAGCATGACATATCTGAGATGGTAGAATCTTCCTTTGATTATTTTCTTGCTTTTTTGGCATAAAAATATTTCACAATGACTGAGATCTAGCGAATATGGAAGATGGCTAGGCTCTTGAAATTAAGGTTGATTGTGATTGTGGTCCAGCTTTCACTCTAAAATCTCATTAATGATTATATCAAGAATCTCTGCTAATTTGTTGCATTGTTGAGGAGCTTTTATTTGAACCTCCGTAATGCCTCAATTCAGTATTAGCTTGATATATGATTTACATGTCTATGTTTTTAAAATTATTCGCCTCTCAGAATGGCAAAGGGAAAATTCTTCTTTATTCTAGTTGACAATGACACCGAAAAAAAAGAGATTTCAGAGGAAAATTATTCTTCATCATGCTGATTACGTATGATGTAAATGCTTTCTCGCTAATGAAACCGATGCTGTCTATAGTTTACAACAGGAATTCATATTAGCAAATCTATGCAGAAAGATCATGTGAACTATTTTGACCACATTTTGTTTAGCGCCCGTCGTGTGCAATGTGACAGAGAAAGTAAAAAATAATTTTCTGCACTTTAAAATTTCTTTTTACTACCTTGGCAAAAAATCCATATCGGTGAAAATGCATATATTTAGTTCTTAATTTAATATCGCCAAGTCAGCTTAAAAATTATCGCCAATTTTACGACCTACAGAGTATTTTAGGCACTTATTAAAAGTTTAGATGCCACGGAGACTAAATTAGTTTAATTGGAGCCCTATTAGGATGGGGTTAAGAATAGAGAGCACATTTTACATAATGCAGATCACAGGGCAAAATAGCTTGTGCAGAATCAACAGGGCCATGTTGTAAAAATAAATATTGAAGCATCTCCAGTTTTGTGTGGATTCAAACATACCAATGTTGCGTAGTTTCAAGTTCAATTTAATCATTATCCCTTGAGGCAAGGTTATATGGATTTAAAATTTTTATGAGATAAATGAAGAAATTTGTTTTAATTTTCTGAAGAACAGCATGGCCAATTTGAATCATGTGAGCGTTATGGCCTATGGCCCTCTTCTTTAGAAATTTACGAATAAAGAGCTAATAACTGACCATTTGCTTTGGAGTTAATGGATGTGTTTCCTACATTACACGATGTCATTTTAACTATTTGCAGACAAATCGGAACCTTTTTAAAACCCACGCTATCTAGTCGCAAGTGTAAACATCGATCACTGTTTTTACAAATGTACTAACCCATGTTTCCATAACACTACTTTAAGGTTCATAATGAAATGTTTCAAATCTATATTGCTAGTTGAAAAATAGTCTGCAGTTAACAACAAATTAAGGGTAGCCGAGTATATCGATCAAATTAAAGATATCGATCAAACTAAATGTAGAGAATATTCTTTTTGGTCCTGTTGCATACAGTCAAGATGCCATACAGAGCAAAGCTCTTCCTTTGTGCTTTTTTAAATTTCTTGGTAAAAGGATGTTTGGGAAACGATAAAGTGACAGCAGCAGAAAATGTGACGTCATTAAGAAAGGCTTTACTGCGGAACTATGATCCTTACTTACGACCCCGGAAAAATCAAATTGATCCAGTCGTCATTAACGCTAGTTTTTTCGTCCTCCGCTTCAATGATATCAATGAAAAGGAGGAAACTGTTACTCTTCTAGGTAGCTTAATGATTCTTTGGAATGATGAATTTCTTGTCTGGGACAAACAACAGTATTCAAATATAAGTAGCATAGAGTTGAAAACAAATGACATATGGTGGCCAACGATATCTTTGGGTAATCCTGTCGGAGATTTTGAGACATTCGAGAATCCATACAAGATTTTTCGCGTTTCTTCTTCCGGTGATATAGTGTGGTTTCCTGGCGGTTTATATTCAGTAGTGTGTGAGTTGAATTTAAAAAAGTATCCTTTCGATACACAAAATTGTGATTTCATTTTCTCTGTTCTCGGATACCCTCCCGATGACATCATAATCAACGCGGTTTCTAGCGACCTCCAGGTACGAGGAACAACCGAGTGGGATGTTGTCGCCGGCAGAGTTTCCAGTATGCCCTACGGAAAGACTGGACTGATTGCGAGCTTTACTCTACAAAGAAAACCATTTTTTGTGGTATTGACAGTGTTGTTGCCACTGTGTTTGCTCTCTGTAATGAATGTGTTTGTCTTTCTCATTCCTGTAGAATCTGGTGAGAAAATTTCTTTTGCGATCACCACATTTCTGGCGTATTCGATTTATCTTTCCGCCATAGGATCTTCTCTCCCTGCTAAAGACAACGTTCACATGGCGGTATACATAGAAATACTGATGGTTCTTAGTGTTGTTATCATGGTATTAGTCATTGTTCAAACAAGGCTCTTCTTTTATTACGGTGACCACAATCTGCCCTGTTTTGCTGGAAAAGTTGGCGTTGACAAAACTATTGATAGACCAAATTCTGGTGACGAAAACAAAATGTCCCCTGCAGAAAATTCAAAACCATTGAAAAGAACATGGGCAAATAGTATGGTATTAATGGATAAAATTTTCTTTTTTTCTTTTACGTGTGTTTTAGGATCAGTCAGTATCTATTATTTTGATTTGATGATGCTCAAATCCTAAAAATAAATGAATCACTTGGTAGAATTCTTGTTCTTTGAATGTTAAAAGGTACTTTGGAACAAGCTTATAGCGAACACACGTATAATGAATTGACGCTTACAGCGAAGTAATTTTCAATCCCCATGACTTTCATATATATTGTAAACCTAACAGATATAACGAATTTCGCTTATGGCGAAGCAAAATCATCTGTCCCTGGTACTTCGTAATAAAAGTGTTCTACTGTATATCTTTCTTTTTTTGTCTTTGCGTTTGAATTTTCTGCTAAATAAAGTGAGTTTAATAGTTTTAAAATTTTTATGGATTATTTGTGCGTTGACAAAGTGCTAACCAGACATCGCTTATTTGACTGATTCGTAATCGTTTTTGAAAACACGCAGGTATATGAATTCAGCACCCAGATCATTATTCGGCTTTACACTTATTTGTAAAATGTAATATTCATAAATCAGAAAAGCCAGGATAAAACATTTACTTATCTATTGTATAGATGTCAATGAGTCTTAGACTAAAAAGAACACTCCTCTGCGACGATATCATGTGACGTCTATTATTAGAAAAATGTGCCTTATTGAAAGCTGAAAAGTTCAAAACTACTCCGGAGATTATTTATTTTGTTCATCTGATTATGTGAAAACATCTCTGGTCATGAAAAGTGCTGCTAGAATCCTACTGTCATAATACAATACAATATTTATTGGCGCAAGCACAATTACAATAATTGTCAAAGGCACAACATACAAGAATCGTCAATTGTTCATAAATTTAAACAATATTCCAGAATGTGAAGATATGCATAGATCATACAATTATATGTACAATAATTATGTAATACAATCATTTCTAGATATATGACATTTTTAAATAAATGAGTGTGTTATTTTCAGTATTTCAGTGCATTGGCTATCAAAGCAAAGCTTAACTTTTTTAGTATAAGACATATATTTGATATTTTCCCTTGAAAAAAATTCAACAAGTTCCTTTAAAAAGTTAACCTATGATTATTGTATTTTTGGGAGCTAATAGAAAATTAAATTCAACTTCAATCTCTCCTCTGTTGCAAATATTACAAAAAATTTTATCTGTGGGTATAGACAAATGTCTCCCTTTTTCTATGGCAAGATAATATGCAGTAAGTCTCAACCTGCTAATAATTGATCTCTCTGTTCTCTTTTTTAATATATCTGTGTATCCACAGCGTTTAAAATTATCAAAAACAATTTGGTAAAATTTTAGTTTTGGGGAATTATGAATCTTTGCATATTCCTCTTGTAAGCATTGATTGATATTCTTTGCTTTATGCTTCTCAGAAGTGATTTTAAAATTGAAGTTTTTTTATAGTAATGAATGAAAATCCTAACTTGTTGAAAATTAAAAAGTATATTTAGTCCAAAAGTTTGTTTCAACTGTTGCTTTATAGATTTTAAATGCTAACGTATTCTTGGAAGTAATAAGATGGTTCCCAAATTTTAACAGAAATAAACATTTAACACTCTCGTATGAAACCTTACTTTATCGGTCACCCCCGTGACCAATATTTCGTTATTTATACCATCCAAAAAATTACAAGAGTTAGTTTAATTATTATATTATGTTATCTATGTTTCGCTTGTTTCCAATCATTTATTACAATTGAAATAATAATTTTTTGAATATAAATATAAGAAAATTGTTATCTCTAAAGCTTATACGTAATATACCTTACTATGACGTCAAATTAATTGTATTGACTGCCTTTTCAGCTGCTTTTTTGGCTTGGAACTCGTAAATTAACTTTCCTTGTCATTGGTCATTTGCAAAACTATTCTGTTAAAAACATGTTCTGCATGATTGTGAACACAAATATTCCGGAACTGATATTATAAAATTTTATACTTGAGTTTTAATTGACATTTATCTATGTAGTTCTTGGAAATCAAAACTTCTAACAATTTGTCGGAATTCCCATGGGTAATGATCGCGCCCCTTATAAGCAAACCTATTTTTGTATTCATATGAAGCAGAATTTAATCAGAAACTTCAACTTGAAAAGAAGACGTCTCTTGCTGTAGTTAATTCAACATTTAGATATATTGAAGACGTTTTATCATTAAACAATATTCATTTTCATTCCTTTGTTGATTCGATATATCCCTTTGAACTCGAAATAAAAGATACACAGAGTATGAAACTTCTGTTTCATATTTGCATATTATACTAGAAAAAGACATCAATGATTGCCTAACAAGAAAACTTTAGGATAAACATGAATACTTTTTCTATCGTCAAGTTCCCTTACTTATGTAACAATATACCATTATTACCTGCATATGGAGTTTATGTCTCCCATTTGATCCGATACGCAAGAGCATACTCTACGTACGAACAATTTCTAAAATGAGGCAAGCTATTGACAAACAAGCTGATGGAACAAGGATATCAACAGTCCCGTTTAAAGTCAACATTTCGCAAATTCTATGGACGATACAATGACCTTGTCAGCAAATACAATCTTTCATTAATTCGAATGCTAACTTAACTTTTTCATACTAATTGTTAGACCATTATTTACACACTGAATTGTCTGTACGGATTTTTCCGTTTACCTGATCATGACAAAAAGCACACGGCGGATTTGACCGGTCGACGGAGGGTGCTTACTCCTTCATGGCACTTGATCCCACGATAATTTTAGAGGTCCGTGTTTCCTCTGCTCATAATTTGTATCGTTCTAATGGACTTTTGAGCTTGATTGCTGTTCGTTATCTCCATATTTTATTTTTTATCATGCCAACGCCTACCGTGACGCAGGACATCGGTTTTTAAGATCTCAGCCAAAGACCCCTACTTCTTAAGCCGGGCGCTTATCGAAAGAACAGTCACTTTCTAAATTAAACGAGTTAGATTTGACGCGGAGACTCGAACCCAGTCCGATCACGAAGCTAATGTCCAACCTCTACGCTACCACGACTGGTCCAAGTATTAGATGAAAGATTGCTAGATTTTTATGCTAACATTAATGAATAATTGAAAAGTTATGGTTTAAGTGTGATACTAGTGTTAATGAGTCCCCATCATTTTGACAAATCAATTTACTTTGGATCATTAAAATTTGTGGGGGCCAGTCTTCGTGGATTGCTTAAATTTAACAGATTCGTGGGGACATTTTTATCGTGTACTCTCATACCTAAAAAAGGAAATATGACTTTGTATCCATGGTTTATTGAGTCGTAGAGGATTATAATTCGTAGATGAAAGTTATCCACGAATTCCACGAAAACTTGATTCCACAGTAATGCATCACTGTTGATTTCAGATGATACCTTCTTTCAGCCTTTCCTCAGCGCTCACTGCCACTTGTATTGAAATTCGAATTAAACGATTATGAAAATTAGCGACATCAGTCAACCAGATTTGTAGGAGATTTATTAGGACCCGAAACTCCTAGCCACACTAATAATAGTGTATGTTTATTGCATAGAGCAGATTACAATAAGAATTATGCAAATAATTGTAGAGTATTCCCGCGGTTAAAAAGCTAATCAAAGATATCCCCCTGATCCGGGCTACTTCCAACGGAGTTGTCTTCCTCAGATTTTCATCTAAATGATGTAATCAAAATTCAAAAGAATTGACCTATAGGATAGAACAATTTCCCCCAAAAAGTCACATTATTTCAATGTTTATTAGTTTTTTTTTCTACCGTAAATATGTCTATTTTTTTCAAATTGGCATTTTGAACATAAAATTTATTATTTGCAACTCTAAACTCAACCTCCAAAACTGTATTTTCTCCCTTAAGGTGAAATATCCCTCTGCTCCAAATTTCACCTTTTTTTTTAAATTCCCAAAATTGATTTTCATCAACAACAATTGCTTCAGATTCAAATGAAAAAAAAAGTTTGAAGTATGAAGCGTTGCTTACTTTTTCAGGAATTAATAATATGTCTAATCATGATATGAAGAAAATTTGATATGGTAAATAGAAAGATCATTAATTCTCTATCTCACAATAAAATTAAAAATATAAGGTATATATAAAAATAATATTTGCTATCATACCTATCTAATTCGCATTAGAAAACATGATCAAGCGTTGCTTTTTAAATAAGAATATCACATTGTTTCCTGTGCTTGTAAAATAAAATGCATCCATCTACAAGAGTTATCTTTCCATTATCATTCTTCAAAATATATTTTTAGTGAGAAAATTTTAATTTATTGATGATAAGAATTCTACATCTGAAATTTTTGTTACAATTAAAAGAATTATATGTTAAGAGATAGAAATATCACAATTTTCTTTGTTTATATGTTTTGACGATTTGCACCGCCGGTGCATTTTTTAGAGTCATGGTTCGAATCTACCTGGTGCAACACTGATTCTCGGCTTTTCAAAGATTTTTATTTTTTATTTAAATTTTATTTTTTATAGGGGTTTGTATATTTTCTTTCAATTATCTATCATTTATGCATGTTCATTCTTGAAATAAAAAACATTAAGAGAAAGCATATTTCAAGTTCAATTGTATCTAAAACACAGTCAAGCGGAACTATACGTCAGTATAGCACACTTTCCTCGAGGACAAGAATTATTCACTCTGTGTTACTCGTATTAGGTAGGTATTCTCGTCTGCAATGATTTCTATGGTATATACATGTATATTCCTAAATATGAAATTTGGAAATAACGAACAGTATTCAAGCTCAAATTCCATTAAAACAATATAAATCGGAAGCAGAGCAAACACGAACCTCCAAAAAAATCAGAGGTGGGATCAGGTGCCATGGAGGAGTGAGCATCCCCTGCCCACCGGTCACACCTGCCGTGTGCTCCTTGTCATGATCGGGAAATAACGGGTAAATCCATAGACATTTCAGCGTGTAAATAATGGCCTGACAATAAGTATAAAAAATGTCAGTCAGCATTTGACTTCATTATAGGTTGTATTTGCTGACAAGGTCATTGTATCGAGCATAAAACTTGCAAAATGATGACTTCAAACGAGACTGTTGATATCCCTGTTGTCAATAGCTTGTCTCGTTGTAGAAATTGTTTACACGTAGAGCATGATCTTGAGTATCGAATCAACTGGGAGACAAATCCCCATATGCAGGTGATAAGGGTATATTGCTACATAAGTAAGGGAAGTTGACGATTGAAAAATTGAAGTCACCATGTTTATCATAAAGCTTTGTTATTAGGTTACTATTAACGACTTTTTCTAGTAAAATATCCAAATATGAAACAAATATGTCAGATCCTGTAGCGTCTTTTATTTCAAGCTCACTGGGATATATCGAGTCGACAGATGAATGAAAGTAACTATTGTTAATTAACTATGTCGTCGATATATCTGAATGTCGAGTAGAAGGCCACAGAAAGTGTTTTCTTCTTCTCATATAGAAGTTTTTGAATAAATTCTGCTTCATATGAATACAAAAATAGGTCTCTCAGTAAGGGGGCGCAATTGGTACCCATGGGATTTCCAATAGATTGTTGGAAGACCTGATCTCCAAAAAACATAGATATTGTCGATCAGAAACTCAAGCATCTTTTTAATATCAACTTCAGAGTACTTGTGTGTACAATCAGAATGTTTTTAACAAAATAATTTTGCAAATGACCAATGACAAGGTAAGTATATTTACGATTCAATTTTTTGTTGTTGAAAAAAGCAGCTGTCTATGATGTTAAAAAGCCTGGATTATGATTTAGCGTGGGGAATGGTCGTATAGGCTTGGTAGAACATTTACTGGAACCTGCTGTGTATCTTTGTTTGCAAGGATTTTTATGGAGATTTGGAATCCAGTATAGGTATGGCAAGTCAAATTCATTTAAGTGTATTACATTGTTTTTATTTCGTCTGTACTGCTAATACTTGTCTGGGTTAATGCGCTGGATAGTAAACTTAAAGGAAAATTAAACGCAGGTAAACTTTTGAAGTGATTGATTTTTTTTATCTAACATTTAAACGCATCTTTAATCAACGAGTAACCAAAATCTCATTTGATTTTGACTGATAATTCATGAGATACTGTGGAATCATCATTGTTCGTGAGGGATCAATGTTCGTGGATTTCGTGGGTAGCCCTTACCCACAAATTAAGTCCCCACGAACATCGAAACACACCTACATTTAGTTAAAGTATTTATCTTTAAAAATCTTTAAAAATATGCAAGGTACTGACGAAATTACGTCCTCTCGAACTAGTTGAATATTGATTATCCACGAACATTAACACCCATGAACAATGATGATCCCACAGTATTGAAATTCATATGATGTTAGTCCCCAAAAGTGAAAATAAAACTTCTCATTATCTCACTCGCGCATCTATTACAGCCTTGATTTTCCTCTGCATGGAGTTCATAAGTGCATTTATATTTGTATTCAATAGCCCAGTAGCTAAGTACTTCGGTACTAGCTTGAAAATACGGATACTTTTTGTGTCGCCTGCAGAGCAGAGCGGCACTAAGGGATCACTTTACGCGGCATCTGTCTGTCTATCACACCCTGTATCTCAAGAACTGTAAGAGGTATGGATTCAATATTTTGCGCATATAATGCTTGGCACTATGGCTTTTGTAATTTACCATGGTTACCGACTTTGTGACCTGTGACTTTGACCTTTGACCTAATTTTCAAAATATTTCATAGTGCCGATGTACAGCATATTTTTGACATTTAAGAGGTAATCTATGTTATTTAGCATGTACACGTTGATCGATATTCAACAATGGACCATGTAGACTGAAAACTGCAGTAAAGACAGACTGAAATCTCTTTTGGAGGATTTTTGAAACACGTATCAATAAAATGACAAATAGTTACTTCTAATAATTTCAATTCAATTATTCATTTGAGGGTTATGGTACAATATTTTCTTTGGTTGTCAGATTCTATCGCAGTCATACGATCCATGGATGGCACATCTATCAATCTATATGCTTATAGTAAATAAAAAGTTGACCACCTGAATAGAAGCTACAAAGCAGGCGACACGTGCGTTCCTTAATAGAACCTTAATAGAGGCTACAAAGCAGGCGACACATGCGTTCCTTGGAACACTCTAGTTTTAATTGCTTGGTAAAATTTAGAAATTTATTTCAAAATTAAGGATTATCTCCCTCATGCATAGCTCTGATCCTACGACGTATTTGGCCCCAGTCTTTGGCACCTTTTTCAGCTCTTTAAAGTCTTTTTTTTTAATTAAGGAGGGATTCTTGTCTGGTTTCTGACTAGATGAAATATTCAAAGTATATTTGCTTATATGTCTTATATATTTAGATGTAAGGGATTTAAAAGTTCATATTTTTCTTTCCTCAACACAATTGCACAACTTTAAATAGAAATGGTAAACTGAGTTTGAAATCTAGCAGGGATTATATTTTTTGCGGAACGGAGGCGTATGAAAATATCTCCTTTTCTGCATCTCAAAATTACTATATAGAACAATGAATTTAGTTAACATTTTTAAACAATGGAAGAGTTAAAGAAAATTTCAAATGTAAGTAAAATCAATAAGAATGGACTGAAGTTTTAAAATATATCAAATAATTATGATTTTCCAAACAATCTACAATTTTGTTAACTTTTAAAAGCTTCCAATCTAAGTTCAAATTTGAGCAAAAAATCCGTAAAAAGTGTTGTTTTTTTTCTCTCTTAGTAAACGGTCAAAACTTTTTGTTTTTGTATCAATTTGTATCTTTATATGACTACTTTACCATATGTGAAAATAAGAAAAATTTAAGTATCATCTTCGCTAGCCAAGGGTTTCTGATACGCTACTCTCCTCATAAGGGTTTATGAGGAGAGTAGCGTATCAGAAACCCTTGGCTAGCGAAGATGTTTAAGTATACGAAGCATATAAGATTGTTAATATATCCTAAAAATATAAGAAAAATAGAGAAATTTCGGATTAGCCAATACCCGGTATCTAATTTAGTTAAATTATTTATGTCAATTTTATAGTATTATCTGATAGACCCTTTATGGTAATATCTTTTTATGCAAAAAGAAAAACATTTAATCCTTTGAAATATAGGTAGGCATCGCATGATTGGAAAAAGTATTTTTTTATTCTTAAGCCCAAGGGAAAAGATAATGACCTTGACCTTACCTTGCTTTTAAAAATACAACGGTCAAATTTAATTTAATTGATACCATCACTTAATGATAATGTCTCCTTGAAACCATGGAAATTTCATTAATTTTTAAAATACAAGAAATATGAGAAGAATCCCTCCTTAAATATTTCGGATTTCTAACATTTTGGCATGAGCATCCCTGAAGAGACATAATTTGTCGAAATGCGCATCTGGTGCATCAAAATTGGTACTGTATATGATTTACATTCAACCCTTCCGACAGGCTAGCCCCTAGTTGGTCGAGAGTAGCCGGGGCTTTCCGACGCTTTCAAATCTACCATCCAGTTATTTCCACAGATGTTTGTTTGGAGAAAAAGATAGACTTCATGGAGGCCAGTAGATTTGGTTAATGTTATTGTTTGCATGAAAGACTTGACAAACTCTGTCTACATTTTGCCTGGGATGAACATGGAGAGAAAGTAACACGGACGTAAAGTAGACGAGCTCAAAAACCTAACTAGAGCAATGAGATTCTTTCAATTTAGGGATGAATGTAACGATTATGATTGCCTACAGTATTAATATCGGTTTCAGTGATATTGACGTTGCGATTACACAGGTGGCAGCATGAATAGCTCCATCTTGATGTAGCGTTGTTACGCGCCAAGCCAACGTCACCGTCACGGCTGGTTTGAAACCATTGCAGTTCCTCTCTGGCAACGAATAAAACGTTCTTTGGTGAAAAAATTAATAACAAACTGCACAGCAACTTTTGTTGCCTTTTTCTTCACTTAGGCAATTCAATTACCAGACCCAATGGAACTTCCGTTAGCCATACCATGATTGTAAGAAATTCATATTGACTGTAAATATCGAAAAACGATATTTATACCTTCAGGGCATCAAGTGGTACTATAAATATGTTAAGAAACCTGTCATCATCAATATGCAAGTGGGGGGGGGGGGGCTTTTCACTACTTTTTCCTACGTGACGTCATACATTTCACGGTTGAGTAATGTTGAACATTGATTTTACTGCAGTTACCAAGAAACACCTCTGACTAGTTTTCATATTTTCCGGTCACGCAATCAAAACTATTTCGCAAGTTATGTTACCCTGCGTTTCTTTTTCCTTTCAGTATATATGTAGTGCTTGTGTTATTTGAACTTAATACACATTTACTTTTGTAAAGTCGATGTTCTCAATTCAGAACTCAAATTTTGAAACAGAAGGGCTATATGTCAGTAACTGCACTTCCTTGGATTTCATTTATATGATATGTATACATTAATGGAATGTTTTTATTTTATCCATGGAAATATGTTGTAAATTAAACACACATTAAGAATTAAAAAAATTAAGACTATGGAGACATTACTACTATATGTACAATGAAAAGTAAAGAAAAATATCTATGGTCGCATATTTATGCCACCCACATAATACGTAGGTATCACAACAAATTGCGATAGCTTATCTTGACAAGACGAGATAGAAGTTGGTGTATCTCGACAAAACCAGCAAGTTATCCTGACTTGACGAGATATTTATCTTGAATTGACGCGATATATTATGTTAACAGAATTTATCTGGATGGCATAAATATGCCACCATATATATTAGATATATTTCGAGATAACAAACTCAAAATGTGTTGACAATTTCATGCTTTGTAGTTATTATCTATGAAAAAGTTCCCATCTCTACATACTGAAATAAAATGTTTTATGAGAAACAAATTAGTACATGTGTGTAGCCTAATGTTATTAATCGGAAAAATCGACAAGCCTTTTGTAAAGACTAAAACCAATCCAGGCCCTATAGATCGGCGCCCCATTTATAACAAGTGTTTTTTGTTCACTTTTTTGAAATTTGAAAGAATAACAGCAGACAGAAAAGGTTATGGCTTGCACATTAGACATTTTCTCAATTTATCTATTTACAGATAAATCAAAACCTTTTAAATCTCATTTTTCTAGTTGCAAATGCAAACACTGATCATTGTTTTTTCAATTGCTAACACATGTATCCATTTTTATCTTTTATTAACATTTACAATGAAATTCTACAAAATCTATATCACTGGTTTAAAAAATCTGTAGTTAACATCAAAATTAGTTAAGCCGTTCTATCGATCATATAAAACACAAAGAATTTTTTTGTTTCTTTTGCAGATTGCTAGGATGCGGTACAGAGCAAATGTTTTCCTTTGGACTTTTATAACTTTCATGGTAAAAGGGTGTTTGGGAAACGAGACTGTAAGTGCCGAAAATGTGACGTCATTAAGGAAGGCTTTACTGCGGAACTACGACCCTTATTTACGACCCCGGAAAAATCAGATTGATCCAGTCGTCATTAACGCTACCTTTTATGTCCATCGCTTTAATGATATCAATGAAAAGGAGGAAAGTGTTTCTTTGCTCAGTTACTTTAGAATTTCTTGGAATGATGAATTTCTTGTCTGGAACAAACAACAGTATTCAAATATAAGTAGCATAGAGTTGAAAACAAATGACATATGGTGGCCAACGATAGCTTTAGGTAACCCAATCGGAGATTTTAAGACATTCCAGAATCCATACGGGGTTTTTCGCGTTTCTTCTTCCGGTGATATAGAGTGGATTCCTGGCGGTTTATATTCAGTTGTGTGTGAGTTGAATTTAAGAAAGTATCCTTTCGATACACAAAATTGTGATTTTATGTTCGTAGTAATTGGATACCTTCCTGGTGATATCATAATCAACGCGGATTCTAACGTCCTCCGGGTACGAGGAACAACCGAGTGGGACGTTGTGGCCGGCAGAATTTCCCGAATGTCGTACGAAATGACTGGACTGATTGCTAGCTTTACTCTACAAAGAAAACCATTTTTTGTGGTATTGACAGTGTTGTTGCCACTGTGTTTGCTCTCTGTAATGAATTTGTTTGTCTTTCTCATTCCTGTAGAATCTGGTGAGAAAATTTCTTTTGCGATAACCACATTTCTGGCGTATTCGATTTATCTTTCCGCCATAGGGTCTTCTCTCCCTGCTAAAGACAATGTTCACATGGCGGTATACATAGAAATACTGATGGTTCTTAGTATTGTTATCATGGTATTAGTCATTGTTCAAACAAGGCTTTTCTTTTATTACGGTGACCACAATCTGCCCTGTTTTGTTGAAAAAGTTGGCGTTGACAAAAATATTGATAGATCAAATTCAGGTGACGCAAACAAAACGACCCCTTCAGAAAATTCAAAACTGTTGAAAAGAACATGGGCAAATAGTATGGCAATAATTGATAAAGTTCTCTTCATCTCTTTTGCGTGTATCCTAGGATCAGTCAGTATCTATTATTTTGATTTGATGATGCTCAAATCCTAAAAATGAATGAATCACTTGGTAGAATTCTTGTTCTTTGAATGTTAAAAGGTTAGTGATGAAATGTTTAATGGTAGACATTCTTCTCTATTTGGATTTCAAAATATATCTTTCCTTTGTCTTTGTATTTACAGATTGTTTCAAATAAAAGAATCAGTTGAGATTTTTTTTTGTGATTTACTTTGTACATTGATGCAGTCTTACATATACTGCTCAACTTCATTAGAGAGCGTTGCTACCTCTGGAGATATCTGACTTGAGAATAGAAAACGGATTGGTGGAGGTTGAAACATCCGTAATAACAGCTCTTGTAATGAATGCAGAAATGGTCATACATTTGAAGTAAACGAGAAATTCATCAAAATAGATAAAAAGAAAATAAGAATACATCTCGCTTACATTTATATTTTCGAGAAATATGGCTGAAATATTGCCGACTCGGCCTTAAACAATAATAATCAATCAATCAATCGAGAAAAACTATTTAAAGGGGAGAAATTATTTGTCAGTTGCAATATTTTTATGCTATTTGATGAAAATACAGGTAAATTCAGTGATCTAGATGTGTGCATACTAGTATCTTTCTTCACGACTATCTTCTATAGCGAAATTCAAGGGGATGTGAAATACGAAATTTTTCTTTAGAGTCTGGAACCTGTATTGAAATAGAAAAGACACCAAATGAAAAACTTTTCGTAAAATATATACGTAAGCAGTTTGTCTCTCAATACAAAAAACCCAGAAAACATTCCTTTATTTTGGATTATCATATGAATCGATTGAGCAATTTTAATTTTTCATATCTAAAAATGTCCGTATTCAACCTTCTCAATAACATCCAACTACCATTCATTTCAGGTATTATTTGACAATTGTTTTTGGCAAAAAAAGGTGATTATTAATATTTTTATTACATCCTATTGACATTCAGATGTTTCCATTAAAATCTCAAATCAGATGCTTATGATTTACTACTTTTTTCCTACTCCTGTTTTAAGTTTCGATTTTTAAACTTGTGGTTTGGATAATTCTAAGGTAATGAAGAAATACTTTAAAATACTATAGTTTATTGTTAACAGGTTCTCGTGGGGTTTAACAAGCTTATCTTTTAAAAAGATAGGTGAGCTAGCGCTGTAGCTATCATAAACCACAGAATTAGATATCTGAATTATTGGATTTATTTGCTGAATCGATTAAGGGGACGATCATTTGATTCTGAGGAGGGGGGGGTCTGGCAAAATCTTTCGAGTCAGATTATTTATTTTCATGCCAGTCAAGGACAGATTATTTATTTTCTTCTTAATCGAAAAAGTTTGACAAAAACAAAAAAAAAAGTTCAAAGAGGGACGGGGAGGGGGGGGGGGGGCGTTAAGTATTAATAGTCAATGACAGATTATTTATTTTCTTGCCGGTCGTGGAAAGACAGTTATTTATTTCCAACTTTTTTGAGGACAGATTATTTATTTCCAAAATCTTTCAACCCCCCCCCCCCCTTCAGAATCAAATGGTCATCCCTAATTATTAATAGGAAGACACAGTGGAACACTGGAGGTAGTGTTGGGGTGTGTGTCTTAATTCAGAATGGTGAATGTATCAGCTATTCAGTGTTTAATACAGAATATTCATCAGACTATTTATAAAAAGGCTATTGTTGGATTAAATTCGGGATACTGTGCTTTAAGCATTCTGTAGTTTACTGTAATTTCAATTTTGAAGTGAAAAATAAGAGATAAGTAGAACCAATGAACAGCTGGTTAAAAACAGTCCAGTGTGGTACTGTTTTGTAGCAATCGCATCAGAGTCCTTTCGGGCCTTTCCCGGCAAGCTCGGAAAACATATCCGATATTGTTATTCCGAGCTTGCCGGAAAGATCCAGGAAGATAGTTAAAAATAGCTAGTTTTTTTAATTATAATTTTAGAAATTATAATTGATCTGTACAATTTTGGCATTTACTGTTACCTTTTGAACGTTTATTTAAGATTAGACAACAAAACGCGAAACTTCAGATCATATGTATTTTCAGATTAAAAAACGAAATTGACAATTTATCTACAAGTAGTATTCCCAGAGTGCCCTACCATGAAGTCGAGCATACATCTCGAGTTATTGCTAGCTCGAGAGCGCCAGCAATAACAATCGGATCATTACTCGGGCTTTTCCGTCAAAAAAAGGAAAAATGAGAAATTAAAGAATTATAATCATATCAGTGCTACTGCATTGTATCAATCGTTTCTCGTGTCTTTCCGAATACTCTGAAAGATTTCCTGGGTTTGTTTCTGAGCTTGCCGGAATTATCTAGGAAAGCTAGGTTTTACCAGTTGATCTTGGCATTATATGACCCAAATTTTCTTGTACTTTTAATCATAGGTTAGACAATAAATTAAGAAATTCAGAATTCGGACCATATCAATTTTTTTATGATAAAACGAAATTATCATCGTACAGTCTATCTTCAGTAGTTTTCCCAGAATGCCCGACCGTGAAGTCAAGCATGCGTATTCCAGAAATATAGACTAACGTAGTTGCTAGCGCTCGAGAGCGCTAGCAATTAATGCATTTAGTAAGTGTTAGTTTCCATGATTTTACAATATCCACTTCTCCCCTCATTAACGTGTCATCTGAAATTTGCTTAATTGATTTGATCTTTGCTGTAATTGAGTCGCCATTCCTGATTTATAATTCATTTCTATTAATTTAACCTTTTGTGAAACCGTTTAACACAGCAAAAACCATCAACTGTTGTAACATTCCATGCTTTCCTTATCAAGTCATGAAGGTCATATCACATTATGGAAAAGTAACAGTCTCCTGGTAAATAGGTTGTGGAGCAATAAAGCTTTTAATTGATATCTCATTTAGATGGCTAGGAAACAGTAGTCAACGTTAGAAGAACTTCTCTGTGCTAATACAGTTAATTCTCTTGTGATGACCCCTGCCTTTGAAAACAGATTCGAACTTCGTAAATACACACTTTTATTAAACGTAATTACATAAAGTTGTAGATTGGATGTTGACCATTCTTGCAATGAAAAGAAACATGCTTGTTTTGAAAGTTTATTTTGACGCAAATTTCACATGTCCTTAAGTGCAGTCATCCTTTAGTCAAATGTTTCCCAAGCTTAACCAATTCTAGAGTATTTATCATACAAATTTCCTAGAAGATATATGAATAAAATTACTTACTAGTAATTTATTACATTTTCAACAGTGAAATACTGTGATTTATTTATTGAATTAAAGTGAAATTCTCTGACAGTGTGAAAGGATACCAAAGTGATATTCTATCACAGTGTGAAAGGATGTCAAAGTAAGTAAAAAAAATTATTTTTTGGCCTGTCGTAAGATAGAGTTAGTAACTAAACTGTCTTGATAGAGACTAAAACTGCCAATTTCTTGTTGCTAAAATCCATGTTACAATGTTATCAATATCACAACTTCTAAGCTATATGACTCAACCGCTCAATTACTATGTATGACGTCACAGTCCATGACACTGTTAAGACAGAGGCAAAGGGAAAATCAAAGAAAATGTAATAAACAGACAAATCAATGTTTTGTAGTTGGATATGGAAATTATTTCACTCGTGAGATAGGATTTTTTTTTTAATTTTTTCACTCGTGCTTCGCACTCGTGAAAATATCAAAATATCAAAAAAATCCTGTCCCACTCGTGAAATAAATTCCATATCCAACTACAAAACATCGAATATCCTCTATTTATTTGATATATTAGATAGAAAATTAAAAAAAAAAAAAAAAAGATTTGGATCTTCCCCGAAAATCAAAGACATCGTCTTTGCCTGCTAGTAGTAGAAATGACATTTGTTTTCATAGATCACACATTAAATTCATACCCGAGACATTTACTAATTCAAAATTATCAGAGCATTAACCTAATCCTCACGTGTGTAAACTCTATTATGTGTTTTTTATCATTTCCAATCAATGTTTCCATTATCTTTATTTATTTTCCATAATGGAATGATGTAATATGAATGTCATTGATTAAAAAGATTTTGTATTTACTTAATGCCTTCTTCACGAAGATAAAAAATAAAATAAAATACAGGACACAGAATTCTCGCCAAATACTAATGATGCTGTACATCGGGATTCTTCTTGTCTTGAATGTTATTCTTTTGATGATGAATGGATGCTTAGGGGGTGAGAATGTTACTGCAGAGAAAGTGACGTCACTGAGAAAGACTTTACTGAGGGACTATGACCCTTACTTACGACCGCGCAGACGACAGCTTGACACAGTTGTCATCAATGCTACCTTTACTGTGAAGCGTTTCCATGATCTCAATGAAAAAGAAGAAAAAGTTTCTCTGCTCGGATACCTTCAGTTTCAGTGGAATGATGAATTCCTTGTCTGGAAAAGAGAAGACTACTCGAATATCAGCGACATTGTCGTAAAAACAAATGACATCTGGTGGCCAACAGTGAGTCTGGGTAACCCTATCGGAAATTTTGAGAACATACGAAATCACTACGGCATCTTTCATGTCTCGTCTTCTGGGGAAATAAACTGGTCTGCCGGTGGTCTTTTCTCTGTAGCTTGCGACTTGAACTTAGAAAAGTATCCATTTGACACCCATACGTGTGATTTTGTGTTCGTGGTACTTGGATACTCTTCAGATGACGTCATCATCAAGGTAAATCCGAACGTCCAGGAAATAAAAGGAACAACGGAATGGGATGTTGTTAACGCAAGCATGTTTGGAATATCAGGAGAAAAATCTGGATTGATTGTCAGGTTCGTCCTTCAGAGGAAGTCATTCTTCGTGGTTTTGACGGTGTTGTTGCCCTTATCTTTGCTCTCTATGTTGAACCTTTGTGTCTTTTTGATTCCGGTTGAGTCTGGAGAGAAAACGTCATTTGCTATTACAACATTTTTAGCGTACTCGATTTACCTCTCAGCCCTGGGGTCCTCTCTGTCTGCGAAAGACAACATATATCTGACCATGTACATAGAAATTCTGATGATCACTGGTGTGATTATCGTGTTGTTTGTGATTGGGCAGACAAGACTTTTCTTCTATTACGGCGACCACCTCCTGCCTTGTTGTCGTGGAAAAACTGTGCATGGTGAAAATACTGACGTCAAAAAGACTACCACAAGGAAGCTATCCAGAGATAATGTAAAACAGGCTAGAACATGGGCCAGCAGCATGGGGATATTAGACCAAGTGCTCTTTTTTCTGTTCCTCTGCATTCTAGGCATAATAACTGTATATCACTTTTGGATGATGATGTTTTGATTTCTTGAATATTGACAGAGTAATTGATAATTTTATGAAAAACACTTGTTCATCAGATTTTAGCATTGTCTATTAGATCGAAGACGATTCCGATTGAATGATCATCATCAACAAATATTATTAGTTCGCCTGTGGACCAATGTTCTCTCTCTCACTCTCTAAATGCCGAGAATTCCTGCAATCACTGATAGTTAAAATAATAGATATATACACCTGCAATCAGGGGCGTAGCTAGAATTTTGATGAAGTATAGGCACAAATTACCCTGTGTGCGGCAAGGGGTCTGTTGTTCGCCTAAGGCCCTTTTCTATAGTATTTCCCTTACCTAATTAGTCATTGAATGTTATGCTTTCAGCTCATTAGATTTTCGAAGATTTTTTGCTGCAAAAATTTTTGTACATGTAAAATTTATGACAAAATAATTTATGTTGCAATTAGTTTGAAATCGGGTCCATATTTTCGGTAAATTGACTGGACTTATTGACGGGCGGAATGTCAGACGAATACGTAATTACGAATGTACTAGATGTGATTTTTAGTCCCCTACCGGTGAAACCGGAGGGGACTATAGGTTTCCTCTGAGTCTGTCCGTCCGTCCGTCCGTCCGTCTATCTGTCTGTCCGTCCGTCTGTCTGTCTGTCCCTGTGTCTGTCTGTCAGTCTGTCCCACTTGGTTTTCCGCACTTTTTTCCTAAACGCTTGCAGATATTGAGCTGGTTTTTGGTATGTGAGTGTATCTTGATGAGTTACAGATCAAGTTTGCATTTCGTTCCGCTTCATTGATTGACGGAATTACGGCCTTTTCAATTTTTGGGGGTTTTCCGCAATTTTCTTCTAAACGCTTGTAGATATTGAGCTGATTTTTGGTATGTGGCTTTACCTTGATTAGTTATAGATCAAGTTTGCATTTCGTCCCGCTTCATTAATTTTTGACGGAATTATGGCATTTTCAATTCTTAACGGGAACCAGATTACACTTGCCGGTAGGGGACTAGTATTGCAATGCAATACTCTCAGAATGCTTGTCTTTATTTCATTTCTTTCATGAAACTGTTAAGATGAAAAATATTTGTTTTCGTGTCATGGAAGATGAATATACATATGATGAATTTAAAGGTGTCTTTATCTAATTGCAAAGTATATCTGTACGTTTCGATGAAAACTGAGTTATCGCGTCACCAAAAAGGGTTCATGGAAGGATTCCTACACGGCTGCTGCATTTCATGCTGGGGCCCTAATGAGTTACTATCATTCCAGTAACAGTGTGTCACTTTATTTGATCGAGCGTTCAAATGTTCATTGGGCCATTCCAAGTTTTTTCTACGTTTAGCGTCCGCGTCCGCCCTGGTTTTTGACACCCCATATCAGTAAAAACAAACGAAATCAGGAGTCTTAATATTTAATATTCTAGTCACAGTCTTTTAATTCTGTCAATATCTCAAAGTATTTGCCTACAATATATCATATTAGGTAAACATTAAGCATTTAGTAGTTACACATTGATTTTGCTAAAGAACAGATCTTTCTACATGAAAAATAGATTAATGAAATCAAATGCTTTGAATGACGTCATTTTAAAGACTATAAAGTCTGTGTTTTATTTTTTGGCTTGTGTGTGTTTAGCGAATATGTAGGTAGATTTTTGAAAGATGGGTGGACGCTATACAGTGAAAAAACTTGGAATGGCCTTACCATATTTCTCATTGATTCGATGTGTGATTTCAATGAAAAAAAAATTCTACTTTGCATTATGAACAGAGAAGCCAGCAATGGGCTTTGACTGATCACGTGCTGTTGATTATTACAAATGCCATACCCGTAAACAATCATTCAATGCGATTGGTCAGTATTTAATATCAGTGTATTGCTGGGTTCTCTGTTTCATATGCAAAGTAGTACTCATTTCATTGAAATCAAACACCCAATCGATAATAAATATGGTGATCAACATTTGAAACCAAAGTGACACGCTGTTATTGGAATGATAATAATTATCCCGTTATATCGAAGTCGTTATTATAATGTATCCTTACAAAGAGAAAATTAATTCGTTACAACTTTACAAGTATCTCGTTATTACAAGAGTATGAATTCCCTATAAAGAGAAATTAACTCATTATAACGAGATAATTATGATAGGGCCTTTTAAAAATGTGAAAAGCTCCAAAGATGACAATAAAGTAGATAGACATGTGAATGTTATCATCTTCTATTGTAGCCAATTTATTGTGAAAACAATTACTTTAAAAAGAAAAGTTTTACTCAAAATTTCAATGATTTATTGTAATGTTCAAAGGATCAAAGGTTGTAAATCTTAACCAATTAACATAAATTCAACTGAATTATATCATCTACGATCTGGCAAGGGCTTATAGTTAGATGGGATTGAACCTTCTTTAAAAACTATAGTCTGATTAGTTATCAAGAAATATCTAGGTCATAAACAGAATTCAAAGAACTTGGTAGTGAGTATCTCTGGATGCAGTGATCATCCCTAAAAATTTGGTCCTTGCAGGATATATATGTAATTACTTAAGAATGGACAAGGTTCGGAAACCTAAAATTATAGGCCAGACACAGCATCCAAGGTAAGAATGGTAGTAAACAGTGAAAAACAAAATGATTAATTTTAATTAGAATGCATATGGATGGACAAACCCTATCATCATTCTTCATAGTACTCAAGACTTGTATCCAAGTTTATTTAATTGTTACTTGGCTCTAAGCCTGCAAAAATCTGTTCATTTTTGTGAGGTTAATGATGACAGTCAAGAGACATTTACAATTTATCTCTTTGTTGGTAAAAGACATGGTAAAATAAAATTTAAATTATTTTTATTCAAATGTATAAAATACATTAATATAATAAAGTATGTAATAAAAACTACACAACCATTTAAAATGTGCTATAAAAAAATAAACAAATTTATTTGTAGACATATTTCATTAATCATTAACATGTGTATAATCAAATACCTGATTCAAATGATATGCTCTTTAAATGCATGATATAGTAATGAATAAAAATGTTGAGCGAGCTTGTGTCAAAAGAACACATGCCAATAAATATTCATATCAGTAAAAATTGTTCTTGATATTTGATAATTTCATTTGGGAAAGTGTGGCATTTAATTTACCAGATACATTTTTTCACATGACACAGCCTGGGAACTCTGTTGATTGGATACATTATCTGCTTTATTGATTGGATTGGATGATCTGTCACATGACTCAGTCTGCTAACTTTGTTGATTGGATGATTTTGTCACATGACACAGTCTGCTAACTTTGTTGATTGGATGATTTTGTCACATGACACAGTTTGCTAACTTTGTTGATTGGATGATTTTGTCATATGACACAGTCTGCTAACTTTGTTGATTGGATGATTTTGTCACATGACATAGTCTGCTACCTTTCTGTTTGCTGATTGGATGCCAGAAACTTACACTTGTCATATGTTCTGTCATAGCCTTCAATGAAAAACATTGACATTCACATATAAATTCACAATTTTGGAAAAGGCACTCTTGCTCATCATAACTATGCATTTATTTTGTTTGGTTAGTATCCAGAGCAGAGGAGAAGATTTTTGAAAGAAATAATGCATTTTCACTATATATTCAACAGACCTTGCCCGAGCACCAGAACCCCTTCCCCTGGGACCATGAATTTCACAATTTTGGTAAAGGGCTCAATGCTTATTACAATCATGCCAACAGTATGACTGCTTGATGTCCAGGAGTAAAGAAGAATTTTGAAGACTGCATTAATTTTGATGATTTTAGCCCCACCCCTCAGGCTCCAGGGGGGCAGGGGACATAAACTTCACAATTTTTACTCTCCTTCACCCATATATGCTATATGCCAAAGTTGGTTGAAATTGTCAACTACATATTATTACTAGATATGACACAGGCTAATACAATATGATATATATCTGACAGTCATCATATTATTATACAATTAATTTATGGACTTAGAAGGGAGACATCCCATATTATCAGGTCTGAATAGGGTTGTCACCTGAGGGCACCTGCGCCTAAGAGTGACAATTCTACTCAGACTTGATAATTTGTGATGTCTCCCTTCTAAACAGTCCATAGTAGTTTTATTATCCTGAAGAATCTAAATTTAATTAAACTGAGTAGAAAATATCTGCCCAACCTCTTGTGTTCTCCTACCCACTGCTATGATTCCATGCTTTCAAAATATGTCAATTAACGTCATCGTTAGAATTTACTGTTCATCAATCCAACATTTCTATAAATTATATGAGTTATTTAGCTTACGACACTTTATTTTCATCTAAAGTGAGACAACACAGTTGTCACCCTGCATGTTCCCTTGGGCTATTTTATTGTCAGCTGAAGAGAGACAACACAGTTGTCACCCTGCATGTGGCATGCTCTACAATCAGATCGAGTGTATAATTCTGAAGGATAACACTAGATATGACACATGCTAATAAATATATACATGTATTTACATCCACTGAATATTTTCTCCTTTGCTTGTTAAGAAAACCATTGCGGTTCATCAGTCAGTAAACAACAATAAACATATCACCTGTAATGATTTCTTAAGCAGTGGCTGTTCCATCAATGAAACATATGATGATGTACATATAAATAATACAATTTTTAATCTGCTGAATCCTACTTTTGATTACCATTTGTACAGATATAAATATAAACAATAAAATGTCTTTCTTTCTTTGTTAGTACGAATATTAACGGCGCAGCTATTGCATAAAAAAATTACATAACCAGCGTGAGCTGGTTAGGTATTTTTTCTGCAACAGCTGCAACATTAATTCCCGTACTAACAACCAAAGAAAGCATTTCATTGTTTAAAACACAAACCATACGGGAAGAATCTGACTGACATTTGTATCCTAGTGTTCATCTTCAGGACTCGGACGGCCTAAAAATAACACTGTAGAGTGAGTGAAAAAGTATATAAGGATTAATCAATCGGAATTCAAATGAAAAAGAATTAAAATCTGATCTTATTCAAAAAATTCCTGTATTATGTTTGCACATCACAATATTGACAAATTATGGCCTTGTTGTGGTTAAGGATTTTTCTACATTATCCCCTGATTTTCAGAGATTTTCATTTGAATATTTCCCTTTGTTAGAGAAGTCTCACAAACCTGAATACTTTCGCCAATGATGTTTGAGATAATGGTTTAAATATCAAAAATAATTAACAGAGGGATGACAGACTCTCACTTTTCTTACAAAGCAAGATAGATAAACTATAAAGATCAGAAAAGCTCACTAGGAATCTCAGATGAGTTACCTATCAAAATAAAACTGATCATAGATTTTACATGTATTTTTTACATTTACTAAAAAGATAAATCTTTAAGGTAATCTAGTTTGATTTAAAAATACATTTGAATTCCATTTACATAAATGTTATCATTACCACATAATAATTATAATATCAGAGAGGTTTAGTTGCTTTTTCTGGAAAAATTAGAGATTGAGTGATTCCCTTGCCTTGTCTACAGTTTATTATGGATTTTTAGTAACATCTAAAGAAGGAAATTTCATAATATATAAACATAAGTACTTCAGGGTTATCCCTAAGACCAGGGGGGTCAGGGAATTTCTCCACCTATAATGATGTAACCCCTGGTTATTCTGGTATCCTCACTCAACCCCGAGCTAGGTGAGGAACCCCATACCCCCTTCTACTTTTTTAATGTCCTCTGCTAATTCAATTCTTAAGGACAACCCTGGTACCTCCTTCCTTATTTCAATAAATATGAGAAACATGTTCAAAGTTCAAAGTCATAGGGGGATCTAATGCCCTTAAATATGTCTTTTCTTACCTCTGCATGGTCTATGTTTGTGAAGTCTTTTTTGTTAACTGTTAAAATCTGCAAAGAAAAAATCAGTATGTTTATATTTCATAAATGGATATTTTTGTACACTAGAAAATGAGACTTATAACAATTATATCTATATGTATGAGAGCCTTTCAAAAATTACACAGACTCCTTGCACAGAAAAAAAGATTTGACAACATAATTAAAGACAGAGATTTTTTACCGGGTGGTAAATTCCAGGTGAGGGAGGGGCTTATTTTGTACAGGTGTGAATGCCTTGAGGGCTAGCAGTCTGCCTGTGGTCGTTTGTCTCCCAATCCCTATACACAGAAAGTGATTTAATACACAGTAGAGTACCCAAAAAAGTCAAACTTTACCTGTGTTGGGATTTTGAGATGATTTTAAATTAGAAATAAAAAGTTGTAAATAAAGTTTAATCTCAATAATTCTTATTAATTTATAATTGAATGTGTGTCAAAGCACACCCATTAAAAAAAATTATTAATCAAAGTATTTGTTGAGCTTGACGAAAAATTATACCAAATTTTGATATATATTATCATAAAAAATAGCATAATTATTTCAAATACTAAATGTATGTGTATATATATTATCAAGCTAAAAATTCCACAGTAATACAGCTTCTCTATTGTTTATACCATGTGTGGTTAATATCAAAGGATCAAAAGTTAATTTGAAGGTCACCATGAGTGCCAAACAAGGTGTACAGGGTATACACAGGGACTAGTAAGTAAATGTCAATCAAGTTCTAGCACTCAGTGATGTACCTTAATGCACTTGATTGACGGGGGTACACAGACCAGGTATTTTTGAAGGCGGTGCTTAAAATCTCTGCCTTTAAGCAAAAAGTCACACATACTAGCAATATAAAAGAATCTTTACTTTTATGGTCACCTGAATTTCATGTCAAAATGTTGTAAATTGATATCAATCTTGGATGATTTGACAGGACATATCATAACGTCACACTGCAGTAAAATCTTCAACTTTGTAGGTGTTATAAAAAAATGTGAGCTTTCATTTTCTCAATATTTTCCCTTAATGTTTCATACTTTGTAGTTTCGGCTAACTTATCCACTCAGCATAAATATCCATATACCATTTTGGTCCAACTTGAATATTATAAAACTAGTATACTCCAGACACATGGTAACTAGTAGAGTATATTCTAATTTGTTTTAAAACCCAAAACTGACGATATTTCTGAAATATTATATGATGTTGCTCACTCTCAATCATGCTCTTAACAGTCACTATCATGTTTTAGTTGATGATCTTCCATCCCCTGCTGGATTGCCTTTTACTGAGGTCTTACCATCTTAAATTCTCTTTCACTATTTGAAGACAAGTGTCAGGAATATGTTCTTCTGTCCCCTGCTGGATTGCCTTTTACTGAGGTCTTACCATCTTAAATTCTCTTTCACTATTTGAAGACAAGTGTCAGGAATATGTTCTTCTGTCCCCTGCTGGATTGCCTTTTACTGGGGTTTTACCATCTTAAATTTTCTTTTGTTATTTGAAGACAAGTGTCAGGAATATGTTCTTCTGTCCCCTGCTGGATTGCCTTTTACTGGGGTCTTACCATCTTAAATTCTCTTTTGCTATTTGTAGACAAGTGTCAGGAATATGTTCTTCTGTCCCCTGCTGGATTGCCTTTTACTGGGGTCTTACCATCTTAAATTCTCTTTTGCTATTTGTAGACAAGTGTCAGGAATACTGCTGGTTTACTACATTAAGCATATTTTGGGTATATGTCGGCCTTTTCTTGAGCAACACATAATTTGATAAAAGTGCACTGCTCCATCAAATCACAAGACATTATATTTGCAGTTGTTTTCATAGGGATCCCATAGGCAAGAAATCACAATACTTTAAATATTACATCATAAATCAAAATTCTTAATAATAGAACGAGAAAAAGAAACTTTAAAGAAAATTATCAAATAATATCGTAATTTATAGAAAATAAATAAATAAAATTTGTTTATTGAGATTTTTGTCATGCTCCAAGCATCACCATCAGTAAAATCAAAACAGCAATTATTTTAGAAGATATTAATTAAAATTAAAACAATTTACCAAAAATATACTGGAATCTTCAGGAAATATGTTTCTGTGAAATTTCATTACTATTTGAAGTCTGTCAGAGTAAATAATAGCAGAGTCCAAGTAATTTTGAATGGCCCTCGAGTCTTAAATGTGTCTGTGCTTTTTCTCTTACCTGGTGCCCTTCCCTTAGTCCAAGTTTGTCTGCCTCACTGTTCGGCATCACCTGAAATTTTAATATAGGTAAAAACTGTGAACAGTGAATTAACAGCTACCTTTGTAGACTATTACAGCAATAATAAGCATTATACTGACCCTATATACAAAACATTATCATTGTGTAAGAAATAATATATTTAATTTTGAAACGAGTCTGACCTTCGAAACAAAAATTCCACAGTGATGTTCCTGGCCACCTCGAATGTTGAATCCTAGCTGTGAAATTAAAAATGCATGCAACATTATATATATTTTTTTATGTATATGCGTATTGAATATATACAGTGTATATGGTATAGATAGAGTAAACAACTTTGTTTTTTTCTTTTACAATTTTGGCAATCAGATTTATAAGCAATGAACTTCTTTCACTATAAGATGCTTGAATAATTGGAATAATAATGTTTTTTGTTGTTTCTTTATGTTATGATTCAGAAAAATATTGCATTGTTTACTTGTTCTGATGCTCTCATCCTCTGTAGAATTAACTCCCTTGGAAGGAACTCTCTGATGTCATTGTTGTAGTCGGGATGATGAACTCTCTGTTAATAAAAATCAGTGTGTTAGTCCATGTCACTCGAGTCTGAAGGCACATTTTGATATCCTTGTCAGAATTGAATAAGATTTGATTAGTTTTTGGTGCATGTGATATTTGTTTTTTTATTAACTACTCGTATATTTGCTCGTTAATAAGGTAATTATTTCATCTCTTTTCATCAAAATATTCACAGGTGTATGTAGAAAGAGTAGAAACTGCCTAAAGTATGTCAATATCGGTACTTTGTAAAATAAACTGTAAAAATATTATCGGACGAAACAAAATTACTCCAGACACATGGAAACTAAGTAATTATTTCTACATATATACTTGTATTGTTTATGTATGTCTGCTGATCAATATTTAAGAAATTATTTCTACTTGTATTGTTGATGTACCTCTTCTGTACAGAAAGCTGCATTTTGGCATCTTATGGTAAAAAGGATTACACAAAACTAAATTTGAAAATATGTTTAAGCGAAGCCAAAGGTCTGGTCATCAACAGGACTCTAGATATCCTGTAGTTTTAAATGTCCAATGAACTCGATTAAAGATTCATTCCCTGTGTTAATTGGCAGATGTAGCACCATAAACTGGGGCAAATAATTCTAATCTACAGGTATGTACACAAAAAAATGAAAACATAAGAAATTTTCAAATGTCAAAATGTCAACATTTAATGCAGGGATGGGGTAATCGTAATCGAATAATATCGTAATCAATTGTAATGATTACTTTTTTTCAAGTAATCAACAGTTATCTGTAATCGAAGAGATTTTCGATTTACTTGTAATCATAATTTAATATATTACTGCTAAAATTTTCAATGTAATTATAATTACTTTTTCGATTACTTTCGATTATTTCATACATAAATGGATGTTATTTTGGAGAATTATTTCCAGTCAGTCACACATAAATATCAAATAAACCACCTAGTGTAATCTTTGGATTTCCTAACTTTTATTATCATACGTTTAATAATGTTCTCAATAAAATTTGCATTATATACCTACTGGTCTAGTATTAAATAATTCAGAAGTGTATTTCAACCATTTATTAATAAAATATACAGATTTTTCATGTGTATTTTACATTTGACCCACTGTCCTCTTGCTGCATGTCCTTTCATATTTCAGATGTTGAAAAACTTTGTCTTGTAATAGAAAGTGCTGTATTACATTGTAAATATAAATAATTTGGTAAATAAACTACATTGTACTCGAAAAAAGAAGATGGAAATACTTAATCATATCTGAAAATGTTTAAACAACTTCAAACTTGTGTTTTAGTAACTTTAAAATTTGCAAAATCATTTTCAGGTTTTCATTCAAAATTGTAAGGTTGCTTTTATATCAGTGAGAGGTTATAAGTGTCTGTAAGAGAGGGAGTGTACTGTCACTGTGTTTGCTTAATTAATATGGCTAATTAATTAACTGAAAAATCCCTGATTTGCAGATAATGAGGTGTAAACTGTTAACTACCTAGTGTTTAACTTTCATTCCATTGAAGACAAACAATATTATTAAAACAATTAATAGCTCTCAAAACACTTATTTCAATACAGAAAGAAATTGTGCTATTAGTTTAATTACTTAAAGACACATTTAATTTACACGTTTATTACTAAGAGTTCTAATTTACTTATTTTTTTTTTTGAAAAAAGAATGTTTAATGTGTACTGTCAACATACGGGCGGCCCAAATACTTCTAATGAAGTAATTTACAATAAAATATTAAATAATTTTTGCAACAAAAGTCAATAAATATGGAGGTTCAGATCCAAGGTTGAAATGAAATAATTAATTCCTTGGCATATTTTATTGTAGGAATCATGTCTCCACTTTCCATGGTAGAGAATCCCTCATTTTGGCATTTAGTGAGAATGTATGCCAGAATAAAACCTTAAAAGAATCTGCACTGAAACTGCAGGAACACATTCAAAGTTCAGTGGATAACATCAACATTTACCATTTAAATATTGCTTTGACATTTGAAGGGATAAATACTTGGAAGTAATTGATTATTAATCGATTATTAATCAATTACATTTTCCAAAGTAATCGATTACAGGACAAAAATGACTGTAATCAATTAATAATCGATTACATTTTTCTTTCGTAATCATGCCCATCCCTGATTTAATGTAAATTACAAAACAAGAAAATATGTTGACTTTTCTTCTACATGGATCTTTTTTTTTTTTTGAGGGGGGGGGGGGGGGGGGGTAGAAGACATACAAAAGGGGACTGAGCTCAGAAAGGTTTGTTATGAATAATTTGGTGGTTATTTTCAGTGCAACACCTTCTGAATTCTCCAAAATTGTACTGGAGCTGATCCACTCCCTTTATAACACTGCAACTACATGTACATGGGAGGTGTTCTAACTGTGGTGAGGGCTTGTCTCACAGTTAATGAGTTAGGTTTTTCTAACTACCTGGACTCCAGTTAGATTGAATCCCCCCTCCCCCAGTTTAAATAAATTTTTGTAACCTTATTGCTAAAGGATAAATAGGGGATGTACCATAGGGTACAAAAGTATGACCTCAAAACACAGTACCAATTTCTTGCCATATATGTATTACTGTGTTGGATCTGACAGGTCCAGCACAATCTCTTGATTTAGCTATATAGCTTGAAAAAGCTATATAGCTTTATCAAGCTATTCAAAATAGCTTGATAAAGCTATTTATGTGCAGTTTTTCAGAAAAAAAAATTTTGTAAGAAAAAGACAAAAAGTCACACGTATTAGACTATTCATATATGTACTTTGGGCTATCAAAACAACAACTGAAATCAAAGATAGTTCTAACATTGCAGCATTTGAATTCTTTTAAGCAAAAGATGAATTTCCATTGTTTGAGTAACTGTACACCACCTTGTGTGCGTTGAGGCATGGATAAGTATGATTGCTTCTCATTGTACTGAATTATTACCAATCCATTATCTTGTTGACCATAATTGGCCTCTTTTATAATTTCAATGAAGAAGTAACTGTATCAATTGCTTTATATAGCCCCAAAACTTTTAGAACTTTGAATACAAAGTCTATTAAGCAGGTCCGGCACAATCTCTTGATTTAGCTATATAGCTTGATTTAGCTATATAGCTTTATTAAGCTATTCAGAATAGCTTGATTTAGCTATTTTACCACACTTTTTTCTTAAATGTGTTATTTTCTCAGCATGCACAAAAAGTCGCACCTTGGTGCAGTGATAATATTCAACCTTGAACTCTTCTGAAAATAATGCATGTAAAAATCACTTATCAAATTGTGTCTCCTTAAGAGACTTTGTACTCAAAGTTCTAAAAGTTTTGGGGCTATATAAAGCAATTGATACAGTTACTTCTTCACTGAAATTATAAAAGAGGCCAATTATGTTCAACAAGATAATTGATTGGTAATAATTCTGTACAATGAGAAGCAATCATACTTATCCACGCCTCAACGCACACAAGGTAGTGTACAGTTACTCAAACAATGGAAATTCATCTTTTGCTTAAAAGTATTCAAATGCTGCAATGTTAGAACTATCTTTGACTTCAGTTGTTGTTTTGATAGCCCATAGTACATATAGGAATAATCACATACTTGCGACTTTCTGTCTCTTTCTTACAAAAAACATTTTTCTGAAAAACTGCACATAAATAGCTTGATCAAGCTATTTTAAATAGCTTAATAAAGCTATATAGCTTTTTCAAGCTATATAGCTAAATCAAGAGATTGTGCTGGACCTGTTAAGGAGACGCAATTTGATGAGTGATTTTTACATGCATTGTTTCCAGAAGAGTTCAAGGTTGAATATTATCACTGCACCAAGGTGCGACTTTTTGTGCATGCTGAGAAAATAATACATTTAAGAAAAAAGTGTGATAAAATAGCTAAATTAAGCTATTCTGAATAGCTTAATAAAGCTATATAGGAAAATCAAGCTATATAGCTAAATCAAGAGATTGTGCCGGACCTGTCTGAGAGCCAGAGAAATCTCGGATTACACTGCAGCAATAATTCCTCGGATTTGAGGGGGGAAAAACTTAAACAAATATTTTGTTAACCTCTTGTGGTGGAATCCATGGTGGAGGTGGTTCGTATGGCGGTAATCTCGCCCGAACCAGCTCAATTCTATTCTGGTTTTGGTGCACTCCGTTCATGATCCCAACATTAATCAATGTTTGCAAACCTCTTGAGTCTGTACTGTGAGTTCTCATAGGATTAAAGCGCCCAGTCGATGAATCTACCCAGAGTTCCATATCAAAACAAAGACAACTCTTGAACTTCCTCTTCCGCCTCGAACGTGAAAATGGCAGTAGGAAAAAATAAGAGGCTTACTAAAGGGGGCAAGAAAAGCTCCAAAAAGAAGATGTACGTATATGAAAAGTTCAAGAAAATTAAAAGTTATCTTTTTCCTCCATGTCGAGCTCATGACTTACAGTGATGGCACTTAATGATCACGATATTTAGGGATTGAAAAGCAAGTGACATTGATGTCATGTGTAGTTGTAGTCTTGCATTCTACTGTAAATAAAGTCAGGCAAATTTTCAGTCACTGAAAGACATCAGAGACCTAAGAGAAGAACTTGTAGATGTATAAAATTATTGAATTCGCATGATTCTTTTCTGCAGTTGAATTCAAAAGTTCGGTTGTTGCATGAACATGAGTATGATGTATATACATGTCAGTTTCGCTTGACGGTTAATATGTAAAATTCTCTTTGATTGTAGTGTTGACCCTTTCACTAAAAAAGACTGGTACGATGTCAAAGCACCAAGCATGTTTGTTGTCCGCCAAATCGGGAAAACCTTGGTTACTAGGACACAAGGAACAAGTGAGTTTTCAGAAGTATCATCCAGCTGTATTATTAAAATAACTTTTCTTAGAAAATAGAAATAGATTTTTCTTGTCCTCTATTTTGAAACATCTCAAAAATGTGTATTGTGTGACATTCTGAAAGAAAAAGTAAATAAAGTAACATACAACGGTAATCAGGTCCCGGGGTCATAAAACTTAGACGAGCTCACTTTTGATCTCAGTTTCACTTTTCCACTATTAATTCATTTGGTAAAAGTGAAACTGAGATCAAAAGTGAGCTCGTCTTAGTTTATGGCCCCGGAGTCAGAGATTCCTCTGACTTTAATCTCTGCTTGTGCATCTCCCCTTCACATGTCCCAATATTAAAGCAGGGGTTAGAGTCAGAGGAATCTTGGGATTAATACAACGGAAGGTATTTTCAGGCATACACCTATCAATAAGAGTGTTTGAAAATCAGTAAAAATTTACAATCATTCAATCAGAACATCTTTTCTGTTCATAATTGAAAATAGTAAGAAACGCAATAGAGAATTTAACTAAGTAATTTCATTCAAATAAGTTAATCTAACATTGGTTTTGCATAATAATTTCATTCAAATAAATAAACTTAATGTTTATTGTCATTATTGAAGTAGTGTTCTGGAATTAAGGCACAAACAATAAGTTATCTTTCAGCTTGGCAACTTTAGTTTCAAAATGAATAAAACAACTCATGTTCAAGTACTTTATTATAGACTTGCTGCAGTTAAACACAAATGCAGGCCTTTAAAAATCTGTTACTTTAAAATCATGATTTTTTCCTGGCATAATATTCAATAGAGAAAAATTCGATAAAACATTTAATTAAAATCGCTTTCAGAAAGCACCTCCTATTGTAAAAGTACTGCATGTTTCGTATCTTTTTGAAAGCTCTGTAAATTACTAATGAATACATTAGTTTTGTTGTTATTTATAAATAAGTATATAAATTGTGGCTAATGTCCCACTGCATATGTGAAACATTTTTCATTATTTTAATATGACTTGCAGTAAGCAATGTTTTGTGATATTTTGATCTTCTATGCAGGGATTGCTTCTGATGGCCTAAAGGGGCGTGTATTTGAAATCTCCCTGGCAGATCTTCAGAATGACGAAGTATCATTCAGGAAGTTCAAACTTATGGCTGAGGAAGTTCAAGGTCGTAATGTCCTGACCAACTTTCATGGCATGGACCTGACCAGGGACAAGCTCTGCTCCATGGTAAAGAAGTGGCAGACCTTGATCCAGGCTCATGTTGATGTCAAGACCACAGATGGCTACCTTCTAAGGATGTTCTGTATTGGTTTCACCAAGAAGAAGCAGTTTCAAGTGAAGAAGACTTGCTATGCCCAACACACACAGGTATGAAATTGGGTCAGTTATGAATAACTCAATTGTTTTATGTTGAAACATATTTTTGAACAACACATGTAGGATGCATAAAGAAAGACTGTAAGATTTTTTATAAGGTGAAGCCTGTGCTCAAACAAATATCAACATTTTCTTAGTCAGTAATGCCGAGTACATAAGGTGGGAGATAAAAAGAGAAAAATAGTTGAGAAGTACCCATTCTTTAAAAAAATTGTCATACATCTGTACTCTGACTGGACTTACCTGTAGATTTTCATCTTGATAGACTTTTTACATAAACAGAGTTAATGGTGTGATTAACCAGTATAGGCACTGAAATATTTTGATTCTATTTATCTTCTTTTTACAAACAGTATACCTACCACATTTCTTTGGTGGTCAACAAAATTATTACATTGTAGTAATTAAGTTTATCCTAGGAGCTACCAGTGATGACATTATATACTGGACATAATTCTGTTGATGAACATACAGTTTCAGCTTTGTCTGAGAGTAGCTCATTGATGCAGCTAGTGAAAAATATTTCAACATTCTGGGAAAAGTTTTAAGCAGACTGTGCAGTCAAAATTTGGATGTAAATCTGGAAGAAAAGACTAATCTATTGGTCCTTTGGACAGGAGGTTCAGGCTTGGTTATTAGTTTTTACATAATTTAGGTGATCTGGCATAACTAGTATTTTTCCACATCTCTGCTTTTGACAAGCTACATTTCCCATTCCACTCTTCCATCTGTCTGTCCCTCTGTCAGTTTCTTTATGTCTGGGTCAAATCTTTCACAATGAGTTGTAAAACTATCAAACTTTTTATCAGCTGATGTGTGAGGAATGTGAAATCCGCAACCCAAAGGTAGTTTTGTAGACATCTTTTTGAAATTTTGGTACCATCAGGAGGAATTATGTCACAACTCAGAAGTGTGTCACTTTAGCCTCATTTTTGAATTCTTTAACCATTGTCTGGATCATTAAGTGAGACCTAGAATTGTGAAACGTATATTAGTTGATTTATCATTGCTCTTAGGTTATTTCTGAGGACCTGTTTTTCCTGACAGTAGTATCTTACTCTGCAGGTGCTCTTTATTTCTGTGTCACATAAAGCAGAAAGGAGATGTTTTCTGCTATTTCAATTGAATACTTGGGTACATACTTGGAAATTTAAAAAAAAAATGACAAGTTTAAAATGAGGATTGAGTATTTTTGTTTCTATTTTAGGTGAAGACCATCAGAAAGAAGATGGTTGACATCATTACAAAAGAAGTGACATCCAATGACATGAAAGAAGTTGTCAACAAACTGTAAGTTTGATTTTTGTTTTCTCTAGATGCAATTGTGCATTGGTCAAATTATCAAATTCATCAATTCTCTATAAGGCACATGGTAAATGATTATTGCTTGAGTAATTGTAAGTTACGTGTCTTACTTCACAAGTCGTTTTATACTAAAGGGCTTTTATAATGAACTAATTGTAATTAATTGATCTTACTGACCATTCTTTTTGTGAGACTTTGCCTTACTTGAAGTTTTGTTGAGATGAGATTCCTAGTTTTTGAATATCTGTTTTCTTTTTTGCAGTATTCCAGACAGCATTGGTAAGGACATTGAAAAAGCCTGTCAAGGAATTTATCCCCTTCACGATGTTTTCATTCGTAAAGTTAAAGTGCTGAAGAAACCTAAATTTGACATCGGTAAATTGATGGAGTTGCATGGAGAGGGCGGCAGTAAAACCGTCATCACAGACTCCGGCGAGACCGTGGCACGACCTGAGGGATACGAACCTCCTGTCTTACAATCTGTGTAAACTGCCATGGTGAAAAAAAAACTGTAATAAAAATGTACAGAAAGTATTGGTTCTTGTTCTGAGCTACAAAGACTGGAACAGGGGGTTAGTTGTCATAAATTGAAAGGTTTACATGTAGTAGGCAGGCATATACAGGGTTCATTAACGCAAGAATCTGCGTCCTAGACGCAGCAATATTCCTTGGGACGCAAGGTTCTTAAAAACGATGAGTCCGCGGACTCATGATCGGACGCGTCCTCGTTAGCGAGAAAATTCGAGTGATTTCGAAAACGGGGAATTTAGATGTTAGGATTTGTCAAAGAAATATTTAAGCGAAACCTTCATGTAACTGTCGTAAAGTTTATCCAAGAAACAACTTTTCTTGTACTTATTTCTCTTTTTTTTAAACAGGGATTGATCATAAGATATTTCATTTTTATTAGTCCATAGTCATAATAGTGTCGCATGCCAAACTTTAAAAAAAAAACAAAAACAAAAAAACGCACACTTTTGAATCTTGAGTGTTATCTACGTGTAGAAACCATAATTACTGCTTGTATACACAATGGGGCTTGATTATCTCGTGAATTTCACCCAGTGCAGACGACCGACAGGATTAGTTACGCCTCATTGCACATGACACCTGTGATTGTACACAGTCAACTTTTGGGTACTAGGTGATTATGCAACAGTTAATTTTAGCTTTATAAACACCAAGTTATTTTTATGGCAATTGATTATGCGTGTATTTTAGAATATGGCTTGAATGCATTACCAGTTTATATACTTGAATATGTTAATATTAACAAACTGATAAAATGATAAAGATTTTTATTGATGTTTGGATGGAAGGATACTGCAATATTTTAGTTGGGACTCAACATAATTTTTCTGGGACGCATCAAATTTAGCTGGGACGCAACCTTCTCAGAAATCTTGAGTCCTGGGACTCAAGTTAGCAAAATCCTAGTGAGAACCCTGATATATGGACACCCAAGAAGCTACATGTACACCTAGTGGTGGATATGTTTAATTTATAATTTGTACTTATCTGCCATGTAATTTTTCTCATTCAGGTCTACAAACTACTGCTACTTCGGCGTGGTGCACATTTTGACATCTGGCAGTTTACATGAAATATGGAATAGCTTTAAGGTCTAATTGAATCAATTGAAAAATTAAGCTTGGTGTGTTGCGTTCAGGAAGACATACCCTTCCAATGTATTTACGTCAGTATATATCGAGAGGTGTTTATAGAATGAAGGTGAAAACTGATCTTGTAGGTGAACAAGTCTTGGTAAAGTCCTATTCAATTAGGTCAAGGATTGATTTTCATATTTTATAGTTTATGTTCATAATTACTTTCAAAATAACTATATTTTTTCATGGTGGCAATACATTGTAAAACAACAAAATTTTGACACACATGTGTCTAATTTTACAAATTTTGTTTTAATTTTTCCTCTACACTTCCTCTAAATTTTGGCTGTAATTTCAAAAAGTTTATCTCCCCAAGACACTAATAAATGATATAAATGTGTTTAGAATAGGACATGATGTTTATCATTTTTTATACCTGGGAAGAGGTTCACCTTGATTAATGGTGCTGGCTTACAAAACCCTGCGCTGTACATGTATATTCAGTTTTCACACAACGTAAGTGAAGGCACATAGTAGATTTCAAAGTCAAGGCAGAAACTATTAAATTATCCATTGTCTCTGAGAAATTGCATCTCCAAACCTAATACTGTGAAAGAAAAGTTGCCTGTATATATACAGGGTCGGAGTTGAGGGACATGATAATTACCATGAAGGAGGTAATTTCTGCAAATTTTGTATTTGATCCAATTCCTGCCTCAAAAAATCTTTTAAATTTTCTGCATGTGCAATATCAGTGATTAAAGGAGATGAGCGAATTTGGCGTGAGATCTGCAGGAACTGTGTACGAAACATTCATAGTTTAAATGTCCACGATTTGATCGGCTGAATGTTACATTTAGTTTGAAATAACACATGAAATTTAAGTATTTAGATCCACTTATAATAATAATCAAACTATAACATAGTGATGCTTCACATAAATAATAAACACCTACAACATAATAAGGGTAAACGTAGTTAAATGCAATTACAAGTACATGTGTATATTTAAAGTATCAGTAGGTTGGAAGAAATGCTTTCGTTCTCGATGCAAAAGAACCAGATTTTATCCATTTTAAATCGGTACAAAAAATTATACTGAAAAAGAATAAAATTATTAATGGTCCATGCGAGGCTCGAACCAAAAAATTTCGACTCCATTGCACTGGACCACAGGCACTTGTTTCGTATATGGGCCACCCCCAACTTATTTTTACCACAAGGTACCTAACTCAATTTCAGGCACCCCCACTTCAAGCTCGTATTTTGTTATATCAATCATTAACCTACTTTAAAAATGACATCGTTTGCTTCGTAAGACTTTTCTTGTCAAATTAATCGTTTCGGACGTCTCTGGTCGAGCCTCCTAATTGTAAACCACTTATTTCTTCCTCAAAAATTATCCCGATTTATAATGACTTTGAATGGGATACAAACGCTTCCGGTTGGGGTTATAAATGTAGGATAAAACAAGAGACTTCAAAGTTTTCCATTCTGAGGTCTTTCTTTTGTCTGCACTGAGAGAGCTCACAAAATGATACCCCTGCTGCATTTTTATGTCCCACCATGAATGTGGATGGGGCATATATAATGTTTGTCATGTCGGTCCTTCTGACCTTCCATCCTTCTGGCTGTCCTCCTGGCACACTTTGCGTTTAGTTCAGTTTCAAAGAAACTATTCAAGATGTTTTTTCAAACTTCATCTGCTGATACATATTGATGAGAGCTTTTCAACTGATCAACATTTTTTAGCCCTGACCTTTCCTTTGACCTTGTCCTCACTTTTTATACCCCCCTCTGCTTGAAAAGTGGTGGGTATATAGTGACGGGGGTGTCTGTCCGTCTGTCCATAGGCTTTGGGGTACACAACTTTTATCCACAACTTCTCCAATACCACCCAAATAAAATTTAATGATACTTTCACAGAATCTTTGTTCCATAGTGCTTTTGTGCACCTCCTATTTTACTTTTTGATTGGACACATATTTCAGATTTCAAATAGCAAAACATAGACACTGCCATTCTTTCCATAATATTGAGGGGTAGTCATCTCTTATTCGCTACTCCTCTTATACCCTTGAATAAAATTTAATGATACATGTACTTTCACAGAATCTTTGTTGCATGGTGCCATTGTGCACCTCCTATTTAACTTTTTGATTAGACACAAATTTTCGAGTTTCAAATAGCAAAACATGGACACTGCCATTCTTTCTATAATATTGAAGGGTAGCCATCTCTTTTCTGCAGCTCCTCTTATGCCCTTGAGTAAAATTTAATAAACATATGGCAGGTGGGGTGTATCATTTGTGAGCTCAGTGCTCACAGTACCTCTAGTCTTAAATTAGTGTAGGTTTCAAAGACCCTATTAAAGAAGATATTTTTATCACACCTTATATGCTGATACATACTGATGAGAACTACATTGTATTCAACTAACATTTTTTGTACCTTTTCCTTTGACCTTGATTCACTTTTTTTAGCTCACCTTGACGAAGTCGAGATGAGCTTATGCTATACCCCCAGCGTCGGCTTTGGCGTTAGCATCAGCGTCCAGGTTTAAGTTTTAGGTTTTTGGTTTGTGGTGGTTACAGTTTGACTGAGATCAATGTGGGAGATGAAATCGTCTTTATACTTCTTAGTCATGGTAAGAGTGTCTGGATCATTAAATTCAAGGTAATATTTTAATAACAAACAACATTTTGTCCATGTTTATTAAGCTACAGCAAACTGTAAAATAACAATATATCATTAGCACAACTCCCTGATAAGTACAATATCATTGTTATAAGTAAAAAATGCATACACTTATAAATACAATATTGAAACAGATTGCAACTTCCCACATGTAAATTGGGACTTATCAGCATACACCATTTCAAAAGGTTCAGGGAAATTTAACAGAACATCTTCAAGAAATCTTCCTAGAAAAAGAAATTTTGAAAGATGTATTAATTCACTAATTAATTAAGGGTTTTTTTTAAATTTTAATGAAAAGTTGACTCAGTCTGTTGATAAGGGACACGACGCCTGTAAAACATTCCTTGAAATCCCTCATTTGTACATTTATAAATAAGTAAACATAGTTATAAATACCTTGCAAATTTAAAGGGGAATAACTTGAAGAAAACAAACTGGTAGACTCTGTCAATATTCCTTGTGTAAATTAAATCAGATGACAAACAGTAAAAACTGAAACAAACAAATATCATAAAAATAAATTAAAACATAGTTCATACTGCAACAAAGAAACTGAATAAATTAAAACAATTAAAAGTATGCACCACAACACAGAAACTAAATATTCATCTAAATTCTATAATAAACCAAAACATATCCAGATTAACAAATATTGCTACAAAACTGGGAATAATTGGACAGGCACCTGTTAATATTTTGATACTTCACATACTGAAGCCATTTGGTGAAAATTCATATACAGTCAAACCTTGTTATCTTGAGATAAAACTTTGAGATATCCAAGGATTCAATTCACAAGCTTAAAAAAATGTTGAAAAGAATTGTTGGGACTGCCAAATCACTTTGACATATCCCTGGTATTCGAGATAATGGTATTTGGGATAACAAAGTTCAACTGTACATATATACCGGTACATGCAATACTGCAGTGATTGATTGGATGATCAGCACAGGTTTTTTAATCATACCTTTCCAGAACAGTAATAATACATGCTGCATAAAAATATGCAGCATGTATAATGTTCTGGAAATTAATGAAACATTTCGTAACAGTATCATGAACTGAGGATTTTTCATCGATACACGATACACGAGATGAAATACAATGACATCGTATTATATAGTGTTATTAAAATGCACCTCATTCCACTTCAACACTGGTGTAAAAGACTGGTTTTAAGTCTTTCTAAAAATGTTTTGTTTAACTTAATTAAGTTCACCTTTCAGATTACACCATGTAATACCGCACATGAAAGACACCCATTGATTGTCATGTGTATATATTAGGGATGTCAACGAATAGTCGACTATTCGACTATCAGTCGAATGGACCGACGATCAAATAATGAAACGACATTCAAATATTATTTTAACTAAATAAATGCAATATATGAGTGATAGATGAGATGGAATTCTCATCAAAAAATGAGAAACAGTCTTTTCTCATAGACAGTCGATAATTTTCCTAAACAAAAAAAACGGTAGATTTTCTATGTACGTATAGAAAGTACAGCAATTATAAATGCTTCACTTCTGCGAGAATTAATTGTCAGTAACAGCCTGAGTTGTTTTTGTAATAAATTAACCAATATAATGGGCTTTGTTTGTAAAATTATTCATTGGACAATTATCTTTTGTTATTTTAAGTTTGCTCAAATGCAAGGAATAAACCTGTTTTGATACATCGATAATTATTAAAACAATGCGCTTATACATTTTAAACTGTTTGAGGACATTTTGATAGCCCCCCCCCCCCCTCCATTTTATTTCATAATAAGGTTTAAAAAATATCGGCTGGCAATTTTTTAATGCTTACTAGATAAAAAAAATGACCGCATGTACAGGCCGATTTATGAATTCTATTCATGGGGAAATAACAAATTTTGAAGAATTAGATTTCTAAATTTATTTCATAGAATCATGCTATCCACGCGTTACGTTGCATTAATTTTGATGTTACTTTTTAAATAGATTTAAGTAAAAAGGTTTCTGAGTATGTACCAAAGAAGTATGAAATAAAATTTTATTTTCAGAAAATGTTCCGAATATTCGACTATCGTTCGAATAATGCAATCGAATGATCGACTAAGGAAAATAAATATTTTGACATCCCTAGTATATATATATATATATATAATATTATCACAAATGGTCAAATACATAATACCAGTAGTAATACTGCACAAAAAGTAATTCACATATATTCCATATCTAACACCATAGTTATAAATACATGATCAATACAGTAAAATACCCATGAATTTCCACTCGATACAACAGATATGTGTAAGGGCCAATACAATGTAGTAAAATGTCAGAGATTGACTGAAACACATGATTAAATAAGTTAGATTGGCACTGGCTTTAGAATGACAGCCATAACTTTGGAGTCGGCAAAATTATCCACATTGATGTTCAAGGCCAAATGGTTGCCACGGGAACAAGTGTATGTGGGAACTTGTTCCACTTGAATAACATTTTCCTCTTCATCAAATACTATAACAGCTGCCTGGACCCTCGCCTCCCCATTCACTGTTGCTGAATCGTGGCAGAAGATCTGAAGTGTCCAGTTGTCTCCATTTTTGCGATACGTGATTTTCCACTCTCCTTCTCTTTTATCTGTCGGTACTGGTCCTGCATAAGTCCTCACATCCACCTGAATTCCAAAGCGTAGAGTGTTCTGCATTCTAACAGTATCCACTGCCAAGTCAGTGTAATTTCTAGGCATGTAAAATGGATCGCTGAACGAGATGTTAAGCTCCACCTGGGTGGGACAAAGAGATCGGAATCTGTATGCTTTTCCAACCAAAGCCAGAATTAGGGCTTTACATTCCTCTTTCTCTGATATTGCAGAGTTCTCTATCTCGTATAACTGACTGACCATCATCTGTGGAAACCGAATCAAGGGAAGCAACTTCGCTGCATTTTCTTTTAATTGTGGCAGATTAGCCTCATGGTTTAACCAGGTGAGGAGTGAATTAAACAACACATATTCATTGGGAATGACCAGTTCTGAGTTCTTTAACATGTCATACACAAAATCAAAATCCATGGACTTCCATTCCTCAAGCTTCAGAAGGTTGTCAGAGTTCCAGGCTATTGTTTTTGCACACTGATCAATCAGGTCTGTCAGTCCTAGAGCTTTGGACCAGGGGTACCACTGCACAGCATTTTTAATTTCTGGAGATCGGGCGTACTCCACCATGTAATTTGTGCACAGTCGTTTTAGGGAGGTGACATTATATTTGTCTGCCAAGCACAAAATTCCAACAGCTGTTTCCACAGTAACTGCAACTTCAGCTGTATAGAGAAATTTCAGGAATTTTTCAAACACAGGTTGACATTCTTTTGTTTCACTGAGTTCGATTTCCTTCATGTTTTCCTGAGACCAGCGACTCTCATAAAGCATGGTTCGAAACACATCACTAGACTTTGCCAGAACAAATTTGTGAGCAAAGAAAATGCTCTCTCCAACTTTCAGTTGTACATCACTTAGTGCCTCCTGATTAAAGAACTGTGACACATTGTGAATAAAGTTTACCTCATCCCGTAAAACATCACCATCCACAGGAACGTCCATATTTTCCTCCATTTTCTGAAAAAAAGTAACAATAATTAATGAACTGGAAAAATATGTTCTCCAACACAAACTGTTAAATTTATGAATACTTAATTGAAGTCTGCAATCAAATGTTCAATTATAGCCATGACCTGTATTTATTTACATGTACAACCAAATCACTGGAGAAATAAGAAACTCAATCATTTTTACATCAAGAGGCATTAAATCATGCATTTTTTACATCAACAATAGCACTTTGTACATTTATAAATCTGGTAGCTGAAAACAGATTCACATCAACTGAAAAATGCCTTTTATACCAATCAGAACTTTTCATTTTCATTGATCTTTGCTATATATTACCTGTACTGGTTTACCTGGATTTCTTACCTGTGATCAATCAGCAATATCATTTAAACATGTTAAACATAGTAATTTCTCCTACACACAATAACATCTGAGTAATAGGCTGTCAAATTGTCTGTAATTATTAGAACTTCAAGGATTTCTTAAATTATGTAAGGCAGCTTTTACTGACAGAGACACAAATGCTATGGAATAGTTACACTCTTCAAAAAATTCCAAAAATACCTTTAATTACACAAAACGTTCCACTTTCATATCCCTGGTTAAGCAAATATTTGTGTAATTAAGGTTCTGTTTTGTCCGATTCCTGACACTTATTCTTATCAGAAGGTTGGACTTTACTTTAGATCATATTGACAGTAAACACAGTAATAACTCCTTAAATATATACATATTATTCCAGTATTTCTCTGTATGTGAGTGTCATCGATTCTAATTCCTATTTGTGACCTTTTCACCACTGCCCAGTCTAGATCTTCCAATTAAATCAGCCATACTTTGTCACCTGGCGATCAATTATCCATCGTCATGTCAAATAACTCATTCCTCTGTCCAGTGCTTTTTTGGTAACTTAAAACCTACAATAGTGGTCAGTCTACTTAGAGGTAAGTCCCTTATCCACAGAGAACTTAACCTCTATACACCTGTTCTAATTGTAACACCTGTATTGAGAACTACCTTTGAGGAGTTTGGCGCCAGAGTGACCGATTCATCCACGTCCAGATTTTGTTCCTCTTGTGGAGGATCAGGATTAACATGGCCTGGATTATCTCCCATTATGTCATCACCACAGAACCAATACACAGTAGAGAGTCTCTGGCTAAGTAACAACCCACAAGTAAACACAAGCTAATCCACTACACTCGTATAAATAAAGAAAAAAAACCTTGTGGTTATATGTCCCATAACCCACAGGTGATTTCTTCGTCCAGTAAACAAATCCAGTAAATAAACAGTCCCTTCAGCCAAGATTAATGAGGTACAACTTTTATGTAGACAGGAGGTTAACGAGAACTGTAATTAATTTTTTGAATTAATTAAATTAATACCACCAATGGAGTATAAAGGAACCTGTCCGTACACAGCCAAACACATTTCCCATACATACATGATACCACGCCTCATTAAATGAAATCCTGCACTTAATTCCAACACAAAAAAATTTAAATAGATTATAATGTACAGACACAAAGGTGAAAGTAGGTTGAATGACACCATGGACGAGCGAGTAATAACACTTGTACAGGTGCTCTACATAATATATCTATACACTTGTCATATATTGTGTAATTTATCTATAAACTTGTGTCACAAAATTACTTCTTTAAAGTTAATATAAAAATTATACAATGACTAAGATTTAAAAGTTACCCAAAATACTGAATTCACTTTTTAAAATTAATCAAGAATAATAGTACATGTATTGTATTCTTTATCATGTTTATAATGCACTTGTTTTCTTCTCCCACAATTTATCTAAAGCTGCAAGGTATTAAAAATACGTCGGAGGTTTATTGGTACCAATAGATGCAAAAGTATCAAATATCTCATATAATACCATTCTTTTGCTAATTATGTTAATCCAATTGTACAATTCTTAATATTCCTGCTAAAATGAATTTTTTATTAAAACAAACTTCTCATATTGCTAGTGGATATTGGTAATCAATATTCATTTATTTAAAAAGTCATCATCAGATGTGCTTTGGGTATCAAATTATCCCAAGTGTTATTATGCACATCCAATATATATTTTAATTAATGTCTGCAAGATACTAAAAGGAAATCTTCCTGGGACTGAAATTTCTAAATATTGTCAATATGAATATTACAGACTTTAAATAAAAAGTCAATTCATTTTTTCTCTTACCTTCTTTTTTCTTTTTTAACTGTAGGACATAGGTCTTTCTGGGAATGTTACTCGAGATGAAATGCTTTGTTCCATGCTGGGAATTATGACCTACATGTAGCTGATACACATTTGATTCTCTCCATCAGAAACTCTGAATATCTATCAGACCATCAAACAAAGGAGCATGGTAACATCTGCTGGTCATGTGATCAGTGAACATCCCTGTCGATCTGCGATCCTTTGTCCAACTCCTCTTCCGTTCAATGTGATGAGCTAAAATCACAAAAAGAACATTAGACACCTCCCTGTGTAAAACACTTTAACTGCCCCTTTAAATTATCAGTCACTATATAGGTGTAATTTAAACACTTTTCAGATTTTATTTTGATTGGATCATTGGGTTAAATTGCTCAAAAGAAACAACAATGCTGATGACTGAAAATCCTAATGGACTGAGGTATGGTAAAAATTCAGTGCGAAATGTTCTAAAGAGCCAATTCTGATTATCCATGAGGTAACCTAGATATAATAGGAAACCAATAAGAGTGGCTTGTGCAAGAAATAAGACTTAGCATTGTTGGGTCAATAATGTCACATTATTACTTTGCTACAGTAAGAGAAGGGGAAAGTCATAATCATTAATTTCTTATTATTCTTTCCTTGATATCAATTAAGGCCTGTGTTCATATTCACAAAAAAATCTAACTACTATAGGATTTGACACCTTTATATTTAATCATTTGTTTAATAAGGATTGATGTAATTTTTTCTCTGCAAGATTATTCACAATACATTCTAATGTAGTAGAAAAGGTAAAACTTTTTTTTTTACCTACTAAATCTTGGTAATTGTTAGAGAATTGAATTTTCTTTCATCTTATTTGAAGATTTTGTGAAAAGGTTCACTAATAAAATCACAAAAGCACCAGTATTTTCTTCTAGTTTTCCAGCTTCATGTCATATCTCACTGGATTCCATATTAATGGTACATGGCTAATCTTGCTGGCCCATGAATTAACTCATATGGGTACATGGTAAATCTCACTGGCCCATGCATTAACTCGTATAGCCACATGGTAAATCTCACTGGCTCATGAATTAAGTCATATGGGTACATGGTAAATCTCACTGGCTCATGAATTAATTCATATAGCCACATGCTAAATCTCACTGGCTCATGAATTAATTCATATAGCCACATGCTAAATCTCACTGGCTCATGAATTAAATCATAATGGTAAATGGTAAATCTCACTGGCTCATGAATTAACTCATAAGCTACACGGTTAATCTCACTGGCTCATGAATTAACTCATAAAGCTACATGGTAAATCGCACTGGCTAATGAATTAATTCATAATGGGGACATGGTAAATCTCACTGGCTCATGAATTAAAACATATAGCCACATGGTTAACCTCACTGGCTCATGAATTAATTCATATAGCCACATGCTTAATCTCACTGGCTCATGAATTATTCATAAAGCTACATGGTAAATCTCACTGGCTCATGAATTAATTCATATAGCCACATGGTTAATCTCACTGGCTCTTGAATTAACTCATATAGCCACATGGTAAACCTCACTGGCTCATGAATTAATTCATATAGCCACATGCTAAATCTCACTTGCTCATGAATTAACTCGCATAGCTACATGGTAAATCTCACTGGCTCATGCATTAACTCATAAAGCTACATGGTAAATCTCACTGGCTCATGAATTAACTCATATAGCCACATGGTAAATCTCACTGGCTCATGAATTAATTCATATAGCCACATGGTTAATCTCACTGGCTCAAGAATTAACTCATACAGCCACATGGGAAACCTCACTGGCTCATGAATTAATTCATATAGCCACATGCTAAATCTCACTTGCTCATGAATTAAATCATATAGCTACATGGTTAACCTCACTGGCTCATGAATTCACTCATATAGCCACATGGTAAATCTCACTGGCTCATGAATTCTACTTGCTATTTGCTGAGTGATCAGGTCTTGATTTGTTGCTTTCCACAGGCTCTTACTACTTATCTTTTCTGGCCACCTGATGTTTAGTATGTGGCGCAGACATCTGTTTGTGAAGGTTTGTAGTTTGTTGGAGGTGTTGTTTTGGATCCGTAGAGGAGCACAGACTTAATAACATTACTGTTATATATACGGAGTTTGAAACATGTGGACAGTGCTGTTGATCTCCACACAGGCTTGAGGGTGATGAAGGCGTGTTGTGCTTTATTAATCCTTGCTTTTATGTCTTCATCTGTTCCACCAGTGGCTGAGACATTGCTGCCTAAGTATGTAAAGGTGTCTATGTCTTTCAGGTTATGCTCTCCAAGCATGATTGGTGTTTGCTGTTTGTTGAGGAGTCGCATTACCTCTGTCTTGTCAATGTTGACCCGAAGACCTGTCTTTGCTATCTGTCTTGAGCTGCATGTGCTCATATTTCTGGGAAACACTGAGTGAAAGTCCACTGGACTCCTGTCTTGCTATCTCTAGTTGTTTCCCGCATGATCCAGTCCACCACCACTAGGAAAATCATCGGTGACAGTAGACAGCCTTGTCTTACCCCTGTTCGCACCTCAAAGGCTTCTGTAAGCTTACCGTTGTGGATGACTTGGCATGTAGCCTCGTCATACAATTGTTGTATGAGGTTGATGAAGGTAGGTGGTGTTCCATAATGCTGGAGTAGTTTCCAGATGACTTTTCAAAGGCCTTTTCAAAGTCAATGAAGTTCAGATACAGTGTTGACTGCCACTCTAATGACTGTTCAATTATCATACGGAGAGTGGCGATCTGGTGTGTACAGGACTTGTCCTTTCTAAAGCCTGCCTGTTCTGGATGAAGTCGTTCTTCTATGGCATATTTAAGTCTTTCCAGTATTATTCTTGTCAGGATCTTGCTTGGGACAGAGAGAAGCATGATGCCACGCCAGTTCTTGCATTGCCCCAGGTCTCCTTTCTTGGGGAGCTTCCCTAAATATCCTTTTTTCCAGTCAACTGGTACCTTCCCCTCTAACCAGATCTTCTGCAGGAGAGGTAGTAACATATCTGCTGATGTCTTTATGTCTGCCCTAAGAGCTTCTAGAGGGATTCCATCAGGCCCAGCTGCCTTAATCTCATTAGTTAATCTCACTGGCTCATAAATTAATTCATAATGGTACTTGATTATAAATCTCACTGATACAATTATTATTTCATAATGGTTCATATATAACAATCAAAATTTCTAACCCACTACTCTATTTTTTTCAATAGCATCTGTTGTATATGGCAGAACAATATCAACATTTACACTAGGTATCAATTAATTAGGACCAAAAATGAAATCGCTGAAAAATCTATAGAACCATGATAATTTTAACATGAATGAAAAAATTGTGCTCATCCATTGTAAAAAGAATTTTTTATTTGATTTTTGTTTTGATTTCTTTAAACAGTTCTTTTGCAAAAAAAAAAAACATTTCGAATAAAATGCAGCGTATGCTCACAGATGAGCATGAGAGAGCCATTATTATGATGCAAGATGATTGCAGTATGAAAGAGGTCATTTTTTGCAACATTCAATGTTTTTATTGCCATTTTTTTACTGATGAAAAGTTATAATTTTTGATTCCAAGTATTTTTGCAATTATACAAACAAACAAAAAATTCTCAGATTGCTAGGCAATATTGCATCTTTACAATAAAGCAGGGTTTGACATTAACTTTTACAAGTACTAGTCCAGTCGGGCTACTTCCCATAATTTTTACTAGCCCTGACCCAAAAATCGCTAGCCCTGACCAAACAAACAAATTTAATTTTTATAATCGCCAATTTTAATGATGTAATTTTGAAGTGTCGTCTCTCGAGCGTGTCAAGATTTTGACAGACTTAGCCAATAAAGTCTGGCTAATCACAACATGGGACTATTGTAAGCAATGAACTTTAACAAAATTTTTATCCTAAATAAAAATAAATTAATTACAGAACATATTTTTTCAGTAACTTTTTATACCATATTGATACTGAACGACTCTAGTATCTACCCTGACTTGTCTATTACATTTACAGCCGTAACCACTGGTTACTGTATTTTCATGGCCAATCTCTACACGTGAGAAAAAGTACAATCTACTTGCATGAAACAAAATATGAGTTTGATTGAAAAGGAAATACAATACTTTTGAGAAATTATAAACTCTTTCTATTTTTTAAAATCAATATGGGGGTGTCGATGCACACTTCAGGTGCCTATGGCTAAAAATAGCAATTGTGTCATATGGGGATTTTTTTTCTTTACAGTGTTTTCAATCGGACAAAATTTCTTTAAAAAAGTTCTTTGAATATTTATTTGGAAGACTGAAATGTGGTTTAACAGTTATTTTATGAACACGACCAATCGGTCTAGTTAACGTACATTTTACACGACCGGACCACTCATTTACTAGATTGGGTCGGTCGGACGTGCCTTTAGTAAGTGTCAAACCCTGTAAAGGTGTCAATATGTTGTGCCAGAAGTTTCAAGTGAACAGAGCTGATATCATAGATATAATGTTTTATCGTTAAAATGATAAATGTCCTACGGACCCGGTTTAACTGTGGTGAGGGCCTGTCCCGAGACACAGTTAGATTGTTCTAACTACTAACTGATATTGATGCTGACTTGAATCGTCAACAGTCAAGACAATTTGTGTAACCACTGCTCTACAAGATCATTACAAGAATGACAATTCTGGATTTAGAGCTGTCGAAAAATTATTTGTGGTCATTTGCGGAATAAGGCTCTTCAATTTATTTCACTTCTTATTCACTAATAGTAGAATTTTCAGCTGACATGTATTAATACATTTCCATTTTGGTATTTTAAATAATTGTCAAGTCAAAAAAAAAAAAATCTGAAATCATTAATTTTCTTAATTGAAAATTTTGGACTCTCAATGATATTCTTATCTTTCTGTCCATGCTTGGTTTGGTTATTTATTATTATTCATGTTTGGTCACCATGTTTAAATGGCAAATGAAAGCAAAGATAAAGTAGAGACGGAGATTGTCTGACCGACATCAAGGCATCTTCATTCATTTTTTTTTTTTTAATAACACATTTATATAATTTATATAAATGGGTCATTTTAAAAAAAAAAAAAAAAAAAAAAAATATATATATATATATATATATATATATATATATATATATATATATATATATATATATATATATATATATATATATATATATATGAAATTTAAATGCAGCTGCTAAATACAAAAAAAAGTTCAACAATCATCATGATCATCAGATCATATAGTGTTGCTTCAAAACATTAGGAATATAACGATAATTTTTATTTTGCATTTTTCAAAAACATAAAAGGGAGTAAAATAGTGTGGAAAAAATACTTACTTATTTACAAATGTACCATCTCGTGCATTTGTTTATTTATGTGACATGCTTCAGTGACCTAGTGAATTACGCACGTGTGTACGAGTCCTCTGGCAAAAGTGAGAGATGGTCATATAACCGTCCCAGGTCGCTTTAACTATGAAAAAAAAAATGCTGTTAAAGAAGAACTCTCAGGTTCGCAACAAGCGATGTGTTGACAGCTTTCTGTGATCTTTGTCTGCACTGAGGTCTCAATCGGAAGTGATCCCGCAAAGTGAAAGTAGACTTTGTGTTACATGTTTTCGCATACGTGGAATTTAAAATGATGAATAAATGTCGCCTTTCAGAAGATGCGAGTTTAGTCGCCTATAATCGCTTAACTCTTTGGTGAATTATTTAAAGTTTTATTGCCAGGTTTGTTAAGTTTTTGCTCGAGTGGTTGAAGGAAGTCGGTGTTGAGGTGTGCATGTGTGAAAAAAGGGGGGGGGGGGGGGTACCGAAAACATTTTACAACGCTGTACAAGGCAGTTTGATCCTGTCAAAGTATTTCTTATTTAATTCTTACAGCAGTTATTACGATATATATAGAATGTAAGGACCCTCAGGGGGCATTTACAATCATATCAGTATGATCACATTAAAATATCATAAATTTATATGATAATATAATAATTAAATAAACATTAATCATTTCTGTATACGTTATATGTCTGAAGATGGTAAGGAAGAGGCCTTACTGTACCTGTCCTCTAATCTTGGCGGAGATTTGGCTCAGCTAGATATTTGGATTAGGTGAAGGCGTCAGTCCAAAGAATCTCTACCAATTAATTAAGGTTACCTGTCCTCAAGCACAATATTGTCAGTTAATATCACTTTACATTTCAGATATTTTTTTTTATTTCAGGATGGCTGTTTTACTATGGTTACTATATGCTGTCCTCAGCTGTATAAGTCTTCTGACACTGACTGTTTTACTTCTGAGAATATGGCTTACAAAGAGGAGGAGGACCTACAAAGCTTCTGTCAACGGGAAGAGTGTGATTGGCTTTTTCCATCCTTACTGTAATGCTGGAGGGGGAGGGGAAAGAGTCCTCTGGGTGGCAATCAGGGCAATACAGAAAAAGTAAGTGATACAGACAAACAGGCTGTCAAGCAATACAGAAAAAGTAAGTGGTAAAGACAAAAAGAGTGTCAGGGCAATGCAGAAAAAGTAAGTATTACAGACAAGCAGGCTGTCAGGGCAATACAGAAAAAGTAAGTTATAAAGACAAACAGGTTGTCCGAGGGCAATACAGAAAAAGTAAATGGTACAGACAAATAGGCGGTCAGAGCAATATCAAAAAAAGTAAGTGATACAGACAGACAGGCCATCGGAACAGTACTGAAAAAGTAAGTGGTGCAGACATACAAACCGTCAGGGCAATACAGAAAAAGTAAGTGATACAGACAAACAGGCTGTCAGGGCAATACAGAAAAAGTAAGTGGTGCAGACATACAGACTGTCAGGGCAATACAGAAAAAGTAAGTGATACAGACAAAGAGGCTGTCAGGGCAATACAGAAAAAGTAAGTCAAGTGGTACAGACATACAGGTTAGGGCAATACAGAAAAAGTGATATAAACAGGATGTTGGGGCAATACAGAAAAAGAGATACAAACAGGCTGTTAGGGCAATACAGAAAAAGTAAGTGGTACAGACTGTCAGGGCAATACAAAAAAAGTGATTAATAAAGACTAACAGGCTGTCAGGGCAATACAGAAAAAGACATTGATACTGACAAATAGGCTGTCAGTGTAATTTGTACAGACAGACAGGCTGTCAGAACGATACAAAAAAAGAATGTGATACATACAGCATGCGCAGATCTAGAGGGGGGTCTGGGGGTCCACCCCCCCCCCCCCTGGAATTTGCAGAGTTATTAAAAGTATATAATAAAGCAAATAAAAAATTACTTTGGACCCACCCAGCCCCCACCCCCACTCCGAAAACATGGACCCCACTATCACCACCACAAATAGGGTTTTTCACGTTTGGCTAATGGATTTTACTCTCTTTTTTTTTTAATTTTGCTTCAATGTCAAGAAATTTCTGGATAGGAGTTTTTTTTTTGACTGGGTTGGAAACCCCCCCCCCCCCCCCCCCCCCCCCCCCCCCCCCCCCCCCGGAAAAATTTCCTGGATTTGTGCCTGCATGATACAGATAGGCTTTCAGGGTAATACAGTAAAAGTAAGTGGTACAGACAGACAGGCTATTGGAAGAATTCAGAAAAATGTATACCGGTAAGCTGTCTGCTATTAAGCTGGAGATACAGATCTTTTCAGCTGGGCTGACAAATATAATAGCAAGTTTCTCAACAAGTTTTGTACAATGATATAAGGACTCAAAAGCATTGTAATGAAGATTTCTTTTTCAAAGGAAAGAAAACAAGGAAATAAATCACATTTCAATTTAATTTGGTCAAAATAAAGATTTTTTATCAAACATTATTATGAGCATTTTCAAAACCATGTAAATATGCCCATTCTGAAATGTATGTTTAAATAACAGAAATATTTTACCCAGGTATCCCTCAGTTGTTGTAGTGGTATACACCGGAGACACTGATGCCTCCCCTGGAGAGATTATGCAGCGAGCCCATCAACGCTTCAACATTGTGCTCCAGCGCCCCATCAATTTTATATTCCTGACAAGACGTAGATGGGTGGAGGCTTATATGTACCCCTACCTGACTCTGTTGGGACAGAGCCTGGGGTCAGTACTGCTGGGATGGGAGGCACTGTGGAAGTGTGTACCAGACATTTACATTGATAGTATGGGCTATGCTTTTACCTTTCCTTTATTCCGTTATCTAGGAAACTGTCGTGTAGGATGTTATGTTCACTACCCAACAGTCAGTACAGATATGCTAGAGAAGGTGTCTAGTCGAAGGGAGGGACACAATAACCCCTCATTTATCACCAGGAGTTGGTTTCTGTCCACTCTTAAGGTGCAGTACTACAAACTTTTTGCACTTCTGTTTGGTTGGGCAGGAAGAAGTTGCCATGTAGCCATTGTGAACTCTACCTGGACATTTGGTCACATTAAACAATTGTGGCAAATGGAAGATAGGACACATATAGTGTATCCTCCCTGTGACATTAATGAATTTGTGAAAATACCTCTGGATTGCAAGCGGTCTAATCACATTTTGTCAATATCACAGTTCAGACCAGAGAAGGATCACCCATTACAAATTAAATCATTTCATAAATTCATTTCAACCGTCACTATAGATCAGAAACCCCTTTACAAACTGCTGTTAGTTGGAAGCTGTCGTAACCAAGGTGACAGAGAGAGAGTGGATGCTCTACGGAAGATGTGCACAGATTTGGATATCGTGGACAACGTGGAGTTTAAGCTCAATGTCAGCTTTGATGAGTTAAAATCTCTCATGTCTACCTCAGTGGTTGGCCTACATACCATGTGGAACGAACACTTTGGAATAGGTAAGATTAAACATGTAAGAGGGTGATTTAAGAATAACATGTGCAAAAAATAACAATCATATTCTTATGTGGTCTGTTATACATGTTCAGTATCTTAGTATAGAAAGAGCTGCATTATTCTGTGACTGTCAGGCAAAAAATGTACCGGGTATTACAGATAATAGTGCCTACATGAAATCCTTGCAAAGCGTGCCATAGTCCTATAGTATGCCTACCACCTATATGTATAGCTTTCATTCAATTCTAGGTGTGGTGGAGTTAATGGCAGCAGGATGTATCGTACTGGCTCACGATTCAGGTGGACCTAAGCTAGATATTGTTGTACCTGTGAATGGTCAGCCTACAGGATTCCTAGCATCTGATGTGGACTCCTATGCCAGCTACATGTCTAAAATTTTCAAACTGTCAGAGCAAGAAAGGACAGAAATCCAACATTGTGCTAGAGTCTCTGTCCAGAAATTTTCAGATACAGAATTTGAGAATGGATTTTTAGATGTTTATGAAAATCTAGTGACAAAAACTTAAAAATTGAGTTCTCTCTGTATGTGTATTTAGATATAAAATAATATTATCATTCAGAATATATATTTTGTGCTTTAATTAAGTGCAGGGATAGACATTAACTTTCAGATTCACTTGCCCTTTGGGCAAGTGATCTCAAACTTTGACTTGTCCGAATGCAAAACTTGGTTGCCCAAAATTAGGATAGAACTTCAGAAGAAAATTATTAATTACTGCAAATGTTTTGAAAAGAAAAAAAATGTGACGAAATACACTACTGTCAATTTGGCAAGTTGAGCTACCTAAAAAAATTTCGATGCTGCATTTGTACATAAATGTATACCACTGTACTTGTAAATTTAACTTGTTAACACACACTGCCATGCAGCAATAACCCTCCGTTTCCTTTTAATAAAATTCATATTTTTGAATATTATTTGCGGTAGGATCATTTTGTGATTCGTGATTTTCTGTGAAGCAACACTTAAGGAAGATGGTTGACACGAAACATACATCTCACCTTGATCAGGATACAACGTATTACACTGTACTTATATTCTGTGCATGAATAAATAATCTAATTTCCTAATAAGAAGTTCACAAAATTTTGTTAGACGTAGAGCGAAAGAAAACGACGAACTTGATTTTTAAATGAACTGTATAATCCAGAAACGCTACCAAGGAATTTCGAATCTAAAAACATTGTCAGTCAGGTGTGTGGCGGGAATCAAGTGTTCAGTTTATTGTTTTATAAATTAATGTAAACTAAATAAATATGTACATTTGTATGAGAAAAATTCACTTGCCCGATCGGACAAGTATGTTGACAATTTCACTTGCCTGAACTGAGCATTTACTTGTCCCGGGCAATCGGACAACCGTTAATGTCGATCCCTGAAGTATTTGATGTACTTTTAGGTAATGCTTGAGGACATAAAGGAATGCATCTATCATATGACATAAAGTCAGTAGCATCCTTCTCTGTACATGCAGACAAAGTCTTAATAATGCAAGTACACTCCCAAGTAATAGTATATCCTACAAGGACCAAACTTGCAGCTTTGTTCAATGCATCTAGGATGGCTTACTACTTTTCAGGCTTTTGATGCTGCATATCATTTTTAGGGATTTAAGATAATCAGTGTAAAGAATAATAATTTGGTAGTCAGACACTGGTGCCTAGCCTAATTATAAAGCTCAGTTAATAGACCTTTTGTCTGGAGTTCAGGGGGCCCAGGTCTGAATCCTGATCTGGTCTGTTACATTTTCCATTTACATAATTTGGTGCTGTTGTCACCACCCCTGGACTTGCAGGTGAAAGTCCAACCAGGGGCAAAAAAAATCTCTTTTGAAATATGGTTGATATTAGCTCTTAGTTATTTTATATGAATTTTTTTCCCAGAGAAAATGTAAAAATTGTTTTATTTGCTAATAAGATGTTTTAGGGTAGTATGCATATCTTATAAAACATGTCAAGAAAAGTAAAAAAGACATTTTAATTTTTTAAATGAACAAGATGTGTTTGTGAAACATTGATGCCCCCATATGGCATCTTATAGTGAAGGTTAAACTTTCTCAAATGCAAATCAAATATGTTGGTACCCAAAGTAAGGACTTGTCCTGAGGGATGTACCTGTGAAATATGAAAGTCCTATCGGCAACCATTGAAAAGATATGGAAAAGGTTAAAGTTTTTCAAAAGTAAGTCAAACATCAAGGTCAAATGGTCAAAATTAATGGTGCCAAAGGAAAGGCCTTCTCACAAGAAATGCACATGTGAAATATGAAAGCCCTAGCACCAACCATTCAAAAGATATGGCCAAGGTTAAAGTTTTTCAAAAGTACATGTAGGTAAAACTCCAAGGTCAAAGGGTCAAAGTTGTTGGTATCCAAAGTAAGGTCTTGTCACAAGGATTACATATGTGATATATGAAAGCCCTAGCACCAACTGTTCAAAAGTAATAGCCAAGATTAAAGTTTTCCAAAAGTAGGTCAAAGGTCAAGGTCAATGGACTTCAATTGTTGGTATCTAAGGGGAGGTCTTGTCACAATGATTACATATATGAAGAATGAAAGCCCTAGCACCAACTGTTCAAAAGCAATGGCCAAGGTTAAAGTTTTGTAAAATTTTGTAAAACTGGTTCAAACTCCAAAGTCAAGGTCAAAAGGTCAAATATGATGGTACCCAAAAAAAGGTCTTGAAACAAGGAATACACATGTGAAATATAAAAGCCATAGCTCCAACATCTTCGCTAGCCAAGGGTTTCTGATACGCTACTCTCCTCATAAACCCTTGGCATACGGTGCTGACAAAAGACGGGATTGTTTTTGTCACGTGATCATGATTCTTACCAGGTACGCACAGATTGCGTCATCGACAGAAATAAAAAGCGTATTTTAAAAAAAATGTTTTTAAAGAATAATTACATGTAAGAAGAAGGTATTGAGTTATGTTAATTTGTTATTTAAACATGTAAAAATGCAAATCTACATCTGCAGTATAGATTCTTAGTCACATATTTTGCACGTTGCTTTAGAAATTGGGTGACACCATATTGCTATTCATAGAATGGCATGTTATCTTACGGATCATTGTTTACTTGCGTTTTACATTACCGATATTAAAGAGTCAAGATATATCCCGAACGCAAATATCGTCATTTACAAAAAACAATTGCTGATTGGTCGAACGATGTCGATCAACTCCAATCACAACTTGAGAAAAAAATCCCAACTTTTTTTAACACCGTATGCCAAGGGCTTATGAGGAGAGTATCGTATCAGAAGCCCTTGGCTAGCGAAGATGTAGCTCCAACAAATCAAAAGTTATGAGCAATGTTAAAGTTTTTGCTGACAAACAGGCAGACAGCTAGACAGACGGACGGACAGGGCAAAAACTATGTACTGCTGAATCTTTGATATGGGTTTGTGAAACACTGATGCCTCGGTATGGCAACTTATAGCCAAGGTTAAACTTTCTCAAATGCAAATCAAATATGTTGGTACCCAAAGTAATGTCTTGTCCCAAGGAATATACCTGTGAATCCTAGTAGCAACCATTGAAAAGATATGGAAAAGGTTAAAGTTTTTCAAAAGTAAGCCAAATATCAAGGTCAAGGTCAAAATGGTCAAAATTAATGGTACCCAAGGAAACACCTTCTCACAAGAAATACACATGAAATGTAAGAGCCCTAGCACCAACCATTCAAAAGATATGGCCAAGGTTAAAGTTTTTCAAAAGTAGGTCAAACTCCAAGGTCAAGGTCAATGGACTTTAATTGTTGGTAACTAAAGGAAGGTCTTGTCATAAGTAATACACATGTGAAATATGAAAGCCCTAGCATCAACTGTTCAAAAGTTATGGCCAAAGTTAACATTTTTCAAAAAGTAGGTCAAACTCCAAGGCCAAAGGGTCAAAGTTGTTACTATCCCAAGAAAGTTGTCACAGGATTACATATGTGAAGTATGAGCCCTAGCACCAACCGTTTTAAAGTTATGGCCAAGGTTGAAGTTTTTCAAAAGAAGATCAGACTAAATTCTGTATTCACTATTTTGAAATCGAGTCCAACTAAACTTCGATTTATTCCGGGTATATTTCGAGTGCCTGTGTTACTTTTCTCGTTTATCGTCTGAAAGACATATCCGCTTATTTGAAACCGTGTGTGAGTGTGAAGGTGCCCTCAATGATCTGTGAAAAAATAATCAATTTTAGGATAAATTTGTGGAAAATACTTTAAAATTATGAAAACACGGCGTTTCGACCCTGATTACAGAGTTACGACACCTTTAGTTAAGCTGATTAAGAAGAGAGCGTTAGGCATTTCATTGACGGTTGTGACTGGGATGGTGGTTTGTTTATATAGGTAATAATACTTGGAAGTTGGTAATAGTTGAGTGATTATCACATTGAAGAAATTTTAATATTTGTTTAAAAATATATTGACGGTGCAACTGTTATGGCGAGCGCTGATGCGTATTGTTTGATACCTATTTAGTTTTAACTTAGATCTGGGCCACTACTCGGCCATTTATCGTTCACGGAAATGGCCGAGTAGTTACGATGTTAGATCCCCTCTGCAAAGGACACGAGACATTGGAAACCATAAGGATCAAATCCTGAAAAGTGCAAATTTAATCAAAGAATGTTTAACAGGTTGGAGAGAATACTCGAAATCGGGTATTATCCTCGAAATCGGGTATCCTGTGCAACTTTTTATAAAAGCAAGAAAATAAAGAAATGACGCATGATTCCAGTTAATGTTACATGTACATCAGTGGAAGCCAAGAGACAGATAAATACACATACTGATACAGAATTTCTTACTTTCAGTTTTTCAGATTTATTTCCAATAGAATCAGAAAGAGTAAAACTTGCCAGACAGCGTGAGGATGAGTTAATTAAAGAAGAATACCGTTTCTTCCTTGAGGAGACTGAAAAACTGATAAAACAACAAGATGAAGGTTCTGCATTTTCAGACAAAAAGAATATAGTCTAATGAAGCTACTGCAGATGTGTATGTTTTTGTATGTTTAAGAATGTCAGACAGAAAAAGAAAAAAAAAACTTGTCATTTGAAATGAAGAAATGTTTAAAATAACTGCGTAATTAATTTCTTTTCATTTATGTTTAGGATGTCATTGTATTGATACTTGTGTTTATTATAGTAAATGGAAACATGAAGACAATACATATATATGATGTTGTGAATACATGCGTTATAGTGGATATGTCTTTATAATTTTGATATCTGATTATCAGTGTTGATTTCTGATGAAAAATGAAAACACGAAAGAATAATGAGGAAAAATCCAAGTCCAAATTATCGCTACAGAAGAAAAAAACTGGTGTGAAAAAAGAGTTGAAAAATATATTGTCAGTTTCACACAATGTATTAAATGAAACATGTGAATTTCGACAAAGTAGCAGCATAAAGGAACAAAAGGTAACACAATGTCAGGTGGTTGTCAGTGAACCAGAAAACAAAATGGTTGATGAAGAAACAGATACCAAGAAATGTCCTACTTGTGAATTAAGCATGCCCAGAGAAGCTTTTCAGCATCATGTCACTGAATGTCTTAAAAACAGATTCCAGAAAAAAGGTAGGATACTTAAATACATATACATACTTTGATTATTAATTATTTGAATCCACTTTATAACATGCCAGTGATGTTTCTTGTCTTGAAGAATGGGATTGAGTCAAACCAGTTTGTAACTGTACTGAGTCTGAAGCAAAGTATAAATTAGAGATGGGCAATATCTGCTGTAGCTATGTTTGTTTTTTTTTTTTTTAGATAATTGAGATTTTTTAATTTAATTCTAGAAACCAATGAAGATGTAGTTCCCCAAGAAAAGTTCTCGTGCCAGTTTTGTTTGAAGGATCTGTCTCACTACAATTCTGCCAGAAAAACACAGCATCTCAACAGATGCATGGACCAGGTAATTTATGCATGGACCAGGTAATCTATGCTTGGACCAGATTATCCATGTATGGACCAGGTAATCTCTGCTTGGACCAGATTATCAATGCATGGACCAGGTAATCTATGCATGGACCAGTTAAAGAAAGAGTGAACCTGGCTAGCTGAAATAGAATTTTCTGTATATATGATTATTTTTTTAACAGAAGATGATGATAAAATTGAAATTCAAATTAAGTAAACATGTAAAGAAGGAAACATTTGATACAAATCACTGTAAAAAATAAAAACAAAGAGATTTGGCAGTTAAAGTAAAGAGTTATCTCCCATAGCAGAGAATTATTGATCTGTTCTCTGTACTCAGATAGGGAACAGTCTTCACCACAGAGGAAGTGTTATTCCAGACTTTATAAGCATGCTTGATGATTTTATAGATAGATGAGTTAAAACAGAAGGAAATGCAGAAAAAAGAAGAACTAGAACAGGCACGTACAGCAGTGCTGGACTGTCCAATGTGTGGCAGAACTCTCAAGTCAGAAAATGTAAGTAAACTGGAACGTACAGCAGTACTGGACTGTCCAATGTGTGGCAGAACTCTCAAGTCAGAAAATGTAAGTAAACAGGAACGTACAGCAGTACTGGACTGTCCAATGTGTGGCAGAACTCTCAAGTCAGAAAATGTAACAAACAGGAACGTACAGCAGTACTGGACTGTCCAATGTGTGGCAGAACTCTCAAGTCAGAAAATGTAAGTAAACAGGAACGTACAGCAGTTACTGGACTGTCCAATGTGTGGCAGAACTCTCAAGTCAGAAAATGTAAGTAAACAGGCACATATAGCAGTACTGGCAGGGATGGGCACGATTACTGAAAAATGTAATCGATTAATAATCGATTACTTAGAGGAATTTTGTGTAATCAATTATTAATCGATTACACTCATTTTTGTCCTGTAATCGATTGTAATCGATTACTTTGGAAGATGTAATCGATTAATAATCGATTACTTCCAAGTTTTTATCCCTTCAAATATCAAAGCAATGTTTAAATGGTAAATGTTGATGTTATCCACTGAAGTTTGAATGTATTCCTGCAGTTTCAGTGCAGATTCTTTTAAGGTTTTATTCTGGCTAACATTCTCACTAAATGCCCAAATGAGGGATTCTCTACCATGGAAAGTGGAGACATGATTCCTACAATAAAATATTCCAAGGATTTGATTATTCCTTTCAACCTTGGATCTGAACCTCCATATTTTTTTACTTGTTGCAAAAATTATTTAATACTAGTCTTTATTGTGAATTACTTCATTAGAAGTATTTGGGCTGCCCGTATGTTGACAGTACACATTAAACATTCCTGTATGTGTCTTTTTTAAAAAAAAAACAAAAAAACAAAGAAGTAAATTAGAACTCTTAGTAATAAACATGTAAATTAAATGTGTCTTGAAGTAATTCAACTAATAGCACAATTTCATTCTGTATTGAAATAAGTGTTCTGAGAGCTATTAATTGTTTTAATAATACTGTTTGTCTTCAATGGAATGAAAGTTAAATACTAGGTAGTTCACAGTTTACACCTCATTATCTGCAAATCAGGGATGCCTCCGTCAATTAATAAGCCGTTTAAGATAAGCAAACACAGTGACACACTCCCTCTATTACAGACACTTATAACCTCTCACTGATATAAAAGCAACCTTACAATTTTGAATGAAAACATGAGAATGATTTTGCAAACTTTAAAGTTACTAAAACACAAGTTTGAAGTTGTTTAAACATTTTCAGATATGAATAAGTACATGTATTTCCATCTTCTTCTTTTTTTCGAGTACAATATAGTTTATTTACAAAATTATTTATATTTAATACAGCACTTAAATCTGTTTTTGCTATTTATAATTTTCTATTACAAGACAAAGTTTTTCAACATCTGAAATATGAAAAAGGGCATGCAGTTAGAGGACAGTGGGTCAAATGTAAAATGCACACGAAAAATCTGTATATTTTATTAATAAATGGTTGAAATACACTTCTGAATTACTTAATACTTGACCAGAAGGTCTATAATGCAAATTTTATTGAGAACATTATTAAACTTATGATAATAAAAGTTAGGAAATCCAAACATTACACTAAGTGGTTTATATTTGATATTTATGTGTGACTGACTGGAAATAATTCTCCAAAATAACATTCATTTATGTATAAAGTAATTGAAAGTAATCGAAAAAGTAATTATAATTACATTGAAAATTTTAGCTGTAATCGATTAAATTACGATTACAAGTAATCGAAAATCTCTTCGATTACAGATTACTGTCGATTACTTGGAAAAAAGTAATCATTACAATCAATTACGATTACTCGATTACGATTATCCCATCCCTGAGTACTGGACTGTCCAATGTGTGGCAGAACTCTCAAGTCAGAAAATGTAAGTAAACAGGCACGTACAGCAGTACTGGACTGTCCAATGTGTGGCAGAACTCTCAAGTCAGAAAATGTAAGTAAACAGGCACGTACAGCAGTACTGGACTGTCCAATGTGTGGCAGAACTCTCAAGTCAGAAAATGTAAGTGAACTGGCAGAACTCTTAAGTCAGAGAATGTAAGTGAACAAGGTGGAAAGTACATTTAATGCCAATTATGCCATTATGATTGCATAATTTTCTGTTTTATATAAGTCTAATATTATACGTGTACTTAAATTGGCGTATTCAAAATTTAGCGCAATCACTGGGTATGGAGTTGTTGGTGAAATCATGAATTAGTATATATAAATGATTTCTTAGCAGTATTCATCAATAAGCGCATCGTTGTCTGCGCTAAAGCCGCTTAGATATGAAGCTCGCTCATTTAAGTACACATACAGTAACTTCAGAAAGGTCTGCTAGAGTTAAATGCAAGAATACAAGTATGGAGTTTTCTAAATTGCATGTACATTATATATCATAAATACATGCTAAAATGCAGTTTTACAAAGTACATTACACATATAAACTTGGTATAACAAATTATAGATATAAACATATTTTGTAAATGTTTCACTATATCCATGTTTTATGGTAGACATATTGTTTATGAATGACTCACAATGGATAATTTTAATATGATCTGATATTTAGGTTTACAGAACAAATTTTAATTGTTGTTTTTATATGAAACATGGAATAAAACTTGGGAAATGTGTATGAATCTTTCAATAGGGAAGGAAAGTTCACATGAAAAAATGTTGCCAGAATCTTGGTGTCTCTACAGATCAACTTCTGGACCTGATCAAAAAACAGGAGGAGGAGAGGCAGATTAATATAGCAGCTGGGGTGGTCCCTCAGTCAGTCAAGTATGTATCTAGATAAATACTTATATAAATGAATAAAGTTTTGCCACATGCTACCATAAGTAAATAGTAGATAAATATGTCTAGGATGATGCCTTAGGTTCATAAATAGATAAAATTCTTTTGGAATGGTCCAGCAGCCCTCTCCTCATTGACTGCTTTTTTTTTTTTTAGCAAGTCCAACTTATTTTTTCCTCTCTGTTAACTGTGTGTCTCAAGGTATTATATAGACTTTTGAGCTTAATTTCTTCAGGGGTTATATAAGGGGAACCCACGTTTTTGTTAGAATCTATACTATAGAATGTGGCCAGTCCATGCATTGTCATACATGTAGTTAAATAATTGTTGACAATGGTCTTGCCTTTGTTTCTCATTCTTATCTTTCTGATTTGGGATTCCTGTGCATGGGATTTGGAGTCTTGCACATGACTCAAAGTGACCACTGATTGGGATTTTGATCAAGGCTAATTTTCCTAGAAGAGCTACAGAATGTATCTGCATAGTCCTGTCTACATGTTGTCCTTGAAGTTCTGTCTGCCTCTAGTTCTGTCTGTCTAGTTCTGCTTGCCTCTAGTTCTGCCTGTGTCTATTTCTGTCTGCCTCTAGTTCTGCCTGTGTCTAGTTCTGCTTGCCTCTAGTTCTGCCTGTGTCTAGTTCAGTCTGTTTTTAGTTCTGCCTGTGTCTAGTTCTGCTTGCCTCTAATTCTGCCTGTGTATAGTTCTGTCTGTGTCTAGTTCTGTCTGTGTCTAGTTCTGCCTATGTCTAGTTCTGTCTGTGTGTAGTTCTGCCTGTGTCTTGTTCTGCCTGCCTCTAGTTCTGCCTTTGTCTAGTTCTGCTTGCCTCTAGTTCTGCCTGTGTCTATTTCTGTCTGTGTCTAGTTCTGCCTGTGAGATCCGGAGAGAGAAGAAGTTTCTGTAGCAGCACAGACCAATAATTCTTCCGAGCCTCTTATTCAACCTGTGCCTTAATTTTAAGAATGTACATAATGCCCTTGTCGACCTTGCACTTGGGTACACAGAAACTCAATTCTCTGTAATTGGAAACAATCGACCCCCTCCCCCACCATTTGAAAATTATAATAAAAAATGCAATGGATTAAATAAGAAAAGATATTTATACTAATATTGTAAAGTATCTTGTATCTTGATTTGCGAAAGATTCTTTTCATATGCAAATCTGTAAACAGGGCATAAGAACACGGACCCTTGGAAATAGTGAATATTTAGACACCATTGTTCGCCAGAAAAGTAAATAATATTCCGATCGTTGTAAATGTCCACACAATAAGTGGAATCTTTTTATTTCAATATTCACACTTAATATTTTATGATAATTCTTTTATTGGCGATTAAAATATTGATATGATTGCTTTGTAGTTTTCACCTTTTTCTTCTTCTTTTTTTTTTTAATTTTACAATTTTTAAAAAAGATATGTCTTTTTTTTTTTTTAAATTTTTTCTTCCAAAGATATTGACGAAAACGCTGTCTACAAATTTTATTTTTCAGTAAATAATTTATTTTAAATATTTTCACTCAGAATTATGCACAAAATGCCTAATGTTGACCCTGATTACCAAAAGCCAGACTTCCTGTGTAATGCAGCGTGTATAGGGATTTTTGACATCTTGAGTATTGGGGGTCTCCAGGTAAATAACACCAGTACTACCAAGACCACTCCCCCTCCTCAGGTAACCGTACGGTAAAAAAATTGGGTCTTTAAACACCTGGCTTTCCTTTTGACATTACTGTAAGCCAGCATTGGTAGCTGAAATCAACAGATAACAAGCACAGAGTCACTACAACAACACATCAGACACAACATTTAACAGGGTCACATCAGGGTGAAAATAAGGCATTGTGTTGTTCAACTTTTGTATCAAAAAACCATTTGTTCTAAACTAAATTCATATCAAAGAGGACAAGTATAAAGTTCATTTTGTAAATGTCCTTTGAGAGTAAGAATAGAGCAGTGGAAGTTTGTACATTTGTGATGAATCATTATTATGCATATTGATTCCAGAGCAGGCAGTGGCAAGCTGAACAAGCAGACCAAAAAACAGAAGCTTAGAGAACCTCACAGGTAAGTCTCTGAGTTGAGCAGTCTACTCAAGCTAGAGAGCTTGTGATGATTTAGTTTCAGGATTGACTCATTCAATGTTTACTTCATAGAGCTTTAACTTGGATTAAGAAAAAAACTACTCTGAAACATTTTTTGATCTCATCATTTAGCCATGACCTGATTCAAGGCTATTTTGAGGAGGTCGGCGTACTTGAGTAAAAAAAAAAAAAAAGAGGAACATGAACAGCTTGTTGGTTGCATTAAGGTGGTTTATGTGGAAAGACCATGTGTCAGAAGAAAAAGTCCATGCATGATATTCAAGTACTGTCAGGGTTGAAATAGAAACATTTGCTGTAAAAAAAGCAATTTTAGTTTTGCAGATGATCATCTCTACTGTGCAACACCACTGTGGCCTTTCAGGCCTTTGATTTATTCCAGAAAGATAAACATTAGATGATTTCTATTTTCTCTTTCCACAGTAAATATGATGAAGAGCTACAGACTGCCTTAGCCTTATCCAATTCTCTGCATAATTCTGAATCCAGCAAGAAACTAGAGATTCAGGCCCCAAAACAAGGGAAGAAGAAAAAGATGTAAGTTTGTGGAGTGTAAAGTGAAATATTTGATGTAGTTCCTCCAGTAAGAGGATGATAAAGTGGTCTTTGTTGTTTGATATTTAGAGACTCAGCTCCACCCCCACTGGTTGTATTGTTGTCAGAGGAAGACAAACAGAAGCGGCTATCAGAGAGAGTGGCAGCCATGCTTCTTCCACAGGTAGTTATGATATATACTTTTTTCCATCAGTTAGAGATCTGCTTTATTGGCAATTTAGTCATATAGCCTAAGAAGCAGGCAGCAAAATTGTTGGCTAATCAAACATCATCATTAGGAAAGCTGGTAAAGCAAATGTAACACTGTCAAAATTATGCAGTATTGCTTGTTTTTTTCTCTTTTTTTTTTCTTTTTTTTGTTTGATTTTTTTTTTTTGTCTTTCTTTGAAAAATACACAATTTGTTAAATATTAGTGCTTGAATCCTGATTGTTTATTTCTGCAGGAACTAGAAGATGAAGAGGATGATGTGGAGTCTCTTACTCCAATTCTGTCTGAGAGTCAGATTAAAGATAAATATTCCACTCTTAATAAGCAGGTACCTTTGAATGTCAAATATCTGCAATCTTAATTAAACATTGGCTTAGCTCCTTTTTCTTATAAAAACACTACAAATATGGAAATTTAAAATTGAAGTGTATCTGTATTACTGTAGTTTTAATTATTCATTCCTGAATGTGTTTGGAAGAAAAATTTTCAGTTCATAAACAGAATGGAGAAAAAAATGCCATTCTCATATCAACAAAGTTAATCTTCATGTTCACCTTTCAAGATAATGACGAGGCTTTTTTAACATTGTTTTCTCCAGTTTCCTTCATTGTGGGCGAGATGCCAGTTAGCGACAGAAGGATTGACTTGCTTGGAAAAGAAAGACACATTTTACATAGAGAGATTAATGCCACCTATTGCAGTCAGCCAATTTGTTGTTGGCTCCAACATAAAGAAGATGGATGACATTCCAGGAAGAAGAAAGTCATCTTACAGAGGCTTAATGAAGGAACAGGAAATTAATGTTAGTCTGAATTAAATTACTCATGAAAAGGTTTCCCTAGCAGCAGTGAATGAAAATGCTTTTTCTTTAGTTATATTCAATTAGTCAGAAAAAATTTTTTAGAAAAAAATATATAAATGACAACAGTTGACATGTTTTTAACAGCAATTTTCATCTGTAGTATCTAATGCTGTTAAAGTACAGTATAGTACAGTGTACCGGTATATTTTTTTCTATTTATATCTTCATTTTCTAACAGTTGGGCAGCATTGATATCCGTGGTGACACCCTGTTGGCCTCTACACAGACTGCTGTAGTATTAGCTGAGCTAGAGGTCAGTGCCATGGCAACACCTGACCTTGACCTGACCTGTAGTGGTTTCTGTCCAGACTCTCCAATCAAAGTGCAGGTGGGCATCTTTTTGAATAAATTCATTGATGTTATTTACATAACAGTGTTTTTTTGGGGGGGGGGGGTGTTTTCCTTCAATTTATATTTTAACTTTATTGTAGGAGAGTACAAAACAGAATGTATCAGAGCAACATCAAAAGACAATGGCTTCATTGGTGAACAATCCTGTTTATAGTGATCTAAAGATTAAAACTAGTGACGGTACAATATATGCCCACAGACTGATACTCAGTGCAAGGTGTCCCAATGTAATTCAGGTGGGTTCTCAATTTACTTGGTTTAGGGTGTTGTTGCTCACAGTTGGCACCAATATTTTTTTAAAATATGTATTGTAAAACATAATTTCATAAGAGATATTTATAATGTATGTAAGATGCAATGTTTTGTTCGTATAAATGAGTTTGCATTTCATACACTCATGACGTTTTCTGAAATTTATAGAACTGCAGAGAGGAGCTAGAATTGACGGACTTTGCCTCAGACACAGTGTTAACTGTTATGAAGTTTCTGTATGCTGGGGTCATATGTCTCCCTAAAGGATCCGTGCAAGAAATAAAGGACTTAGCTGCAAGGTCGGGCCACTGGTTTTGTCTATCATAAATTTATCTAATAGAAAACATCATGCTAAAATTAATTGATTTGAACTGTGATTTTTAATCATGGCGTGTCCCTTGCTCTAAACAAAACAACATGCTACCACTGACTGAGGTGTTAATGACTTTATTTGTCGTCAAAACATGGTAGGGTGGATGATCTATGAAAGTAGGATGTGCTCGATAAGTACATGTAACAATAACTACATGTATGAAGAAATATCGCCTGATTTACTTTTTTTTTCAAGTACATGTACTTGAATACTGATTTTAGTACATGTATTCACTACTTGGTTTACAGGTTTATTAATTACACTTTACAAGAAATATTTGAATGAATATTGCTATATGTTTGCGGTTTTTCTTTTCTAGATTAGAGCTTTCTGATTTGGTGGAAATTTGCTCTTCATTTATTGATAAAAAGAAAGACGAGGACAAAATGGAGGAAAACATTGAGGAAGAAGAGGAACAGAGGGAGAGAAACTTCACAGACCTGACAGAGGATGACAGAGAGGTGGATCCAGAAGAAAATGAGGGGTGTAGTAGTGAGAACAATGAATGGGAGGAGCTATCAGATCAGGACTATAATGACATCAGGTGCACTCAGAGGAGGAACTACAGTCAGACTGATGGAAAGGGGAAAGAGGAGGAGGATTCTGAGGAATCAGTGGTGGATCCTGAGGAACTGAGGAGTGATGTCAGTGAGGAAGAAATAGCCTTGTTCTTCAATGATGACAGTTTTGATGGAACTTCTGTCAAACCTTCTGGGGATAATGATGAAGAGAAATCTGAAATACAGGACATGGAGGGTTTTCCTGAAGATGGAGTCACAGGTGGAGATCAGTCTGTTAGAAAAGAAAATCTGTTGGCAAGTAGAGAAGAAATCAGGAGAGAGGCTCCAATAGAAGACACTGATGATGAATTTGAGGAAGAAATGGATATTGATCAGAAGCAAGAGGAAGGCAACAAAAAATCAGAAGAGGAGAACAATGAAGAACATATAGTAAAGGAGAAACCTGCTGATAGTATTCTGTATCAAGATGAAGATGTGATTATATACAGTGAGACAGAAGACACTCCCCCTTGTTCAGACTCCGAGAAGTTCAGACAATCACTCAGTACTGAACATCAGTCAGAGGTTCTAGACAGGAGTGGACGTGCTAGCAGTCCTCTGGTAGTGGACAGTGATTCTAGCCACCAGGGTTCACCAGAGAGGGATATTTCTACAGAGGTGAATGACAGAGAGGTTGGATCACCTGTCCCCCAGGCTCTAGACTCATCTGGTCTGGATTTGTTTGAGTCTCCAGTGTTGTCCAGACTGGCCCCAGAAGCTGCAGACATGCAGACTGGGTCACAGACATCCACTCAACATGTTCCACCACCCAGTGAAGAGAAACTCGGGCCTGACACGCCAGCTCGTAAACGTAGAAGAACCGGGACATCTGTCAAAGGATCTCTTGGAAATGAATCAAAGAGATGTGTTAGATACAGTGATCTGGAAAATAATGCCAGGGAATTCTCTCGTCCTCAGGAGGAGGATGATTCTAGGAGTAAATCTTTAAATGATAATACTATATGTAGTAGTAAAAGAAAAAAGGGTCCTAAAAAGACTGTAACTTCCACCAACTCGGAGAGTGATGATGAAGTATCAGTGATTGAAGACAAATGTCACATGCCTCCAACTGTTGTTTCTCCAGTGTTTGGTCAGCAACAAACTAATGAAAGAAAGACATTCAGATTTACCAAGACTAAACCTGCAAAAGTCAATTTACAGCGAGTTTTATCTCCAGAGAAAAGTGAAGAGCCAGCTGTTACATCTTGTCATGTTGATCTGTCTCCACCTGAAGCTTTATCTGGTCAGCATCACCAGCAAGATGTAGAACTTGTGTCTGAAGTTGTGGAAAATGAATTGGGTATGTCTGATATACATGTATAAAGCTTTACTTTGTGTGAAAATCAGTTTGTAGATTCATTTCATATTGATTTCAATACCTGTACATGTTTAATATAGTCATCATTGGAAGACACTTTACTAAAACATTTTTCAAAAGAAATATTTACCAGTATGTGTCACAGTAAGGAAAATTGGTTTTTGATCTGAGTATTTTTATCAATAGGAGAGTTATCTGCATTGAACTCTTACACAAAAAAGGAAAAAAGTTAAAAGTGATAGCTTTTATTTTAAGTAGTTTAGTACTTCCTTTATGGGATTTTACTCACTTTTATGAGTTTTCAGAATTAGGAGAACCAGAACAAGATGTATGGGAGGACTTTGATGACAGTGGGATGGGTGGATGTATAGTTACTTGTGATGTCCCCATCCCTTCACAGTCAGCTAATGGACACAAAGAAAAGTGTGCTACACCCATAAAACCAACCAATCCTATTGCAGAATTGGACACTCCAGCAAACTCTTCATCAGGTTTAAAAGAGGTACAGAAAGTCAACAAAGATTACTGAAGTGCTGTAACTTTTGATTATGTCCATTTCTCTACTTTTGTTTAAGGAAAGAACTTATTGTTTTATTCCTTTTTGTTTTATATTGGAAAATAACCAAATTCATTGAACACATTATTAATATTAGTTCACTTAAGTCATCTGATCTGATGTTGAAATTTTACACATGTACCAATGAGTATTTTGTTGTTGTTTTTTTTTTTTAAAAAAGCTTCACATAGAGACATTTTACACTGCTGTATTGAATGTTTGTTTTTCTTTGCAGCAGAATCCCCTGGGTCATAGACCTGAGGATCAGCTGATGGAGGAGAGCTTTGAGGAGGATAGCTTTGATGTGGAAATGATAGAACAGGAGACAGAAAAACTGGTATCACATCACATTCACAAAAATCAGGCAAAACAGAAACAACTGAAATTAAACTCTGTTTCTCCTTATACACATTTTTTTTTATACATGTATATGTAGTAATGAGTGAAAAAAATATGACTTGGTGATAAGCATGAATTGGTTTAATTAGGGCCCCGTTCTGCGGGTGCCCTATAGTGATCAGTCTGTCCGTCCGAGATCTCTTGTCCAGAGCATATCTTCTCTCTTCTTGGCCCAATCTGGCTCATACTTCACCCACAGAGGGGTGTGCAGTGACCTTGAACCATGTTTCTAGGTCTAAGGTCAAGGTCATAGCAGAATTATATGAAAAATCCTTGTCCGGAGCATATCCTCTCTTCTCTTGGTCCAATGTGGCTCATACTTCACTCACAGAGTGCCACTGGTCAATGGATGTGCAGTGACCTTGAACAAAGTTTTTAGGTCAAGGGTCAAGGTCAAAAATAGCCTATCTGTTTGAATTCTTGTCCAGAGCATATTTGCTCTCTCCTTGGCCCAATCTGGCTCATACTCCACCCACAGAGTGCCTTTGGGTAAAGGGTGTGCAGTGACCTTGAACCATGTTTCTAGGTCTAAGGTTAAGGTCATAGCAGAATTATATGAAAAATCCTGTTCCGGAGCATATCTTCTCTCCCCTTGGTCCAATGTGGCTCATACTTCACTCACAGAGTGCCACTGGTCAATGGATGTGCAGTGACCTTAAACAAAGTTTCTAGGTCAAGGTTCAAGGTCAAAAATAGCCTATCTGTTTGAAATCTTTGTTCAGTGCATAATTTCTTTCCCTTAAGTCCAGTCAGCCTCAAACCTTACCAATTGACTTGGGGTACGGAACATGATTTTCCTTCCATATTTCTGATAGAGGATATGCAACAATTTTCATAGAGGATATGCGGCATTCATGATTTTGTGCCATTTTTTGATAGAGGGTATGGAGCACTCGTGCCATTTTTATGGCATCGAGCTCTTGAGCTCGAATGCCATGAAGCGGGCGACCAAACTTAACCCGACCAAATGTGTCAGTCCATGCATCCGCAAAAGAAAATAGCAATAACAATGCATCGGTTTCTTTGAAAATGTTCACAGTGAATAATAGCTTGAAAATAAAATTGCATCAATTATATCTACAAATAATTCTGTTGCATAACAAAGATACCCCGTTTTATTTTCACACAAGAAAAAGTGACAGTTTCTTGCGGATGAATTTCTAAAGAAAGGGTGTTGAATGACATGAATAACACAAATTTATGAAGGAGAACCATGTAAACACAAACAACTTAATAGGCGGTAAAATACCCACAATATTAAATTAACATGAATGCTAGAAGACTGAAAGGATTGAATTTCCAAATCTAAACCTTACTTTTACAATCTTATAACCAATTTTATCATAAAAACTGAAGTTATTACTGTATTTCACTATTTCTCCCATATCGCATTTTACCGTATAGGCCTACCACGCCCACTCATATCTCGATCGTAGTCGTAACAGAGCAAGTTACGGTCGTTGTTTAGGTGCACTAAAACAATGCTTAGAAATTGACAATTAGAATATTCATATAAATTCATTAAATTCTTGATAGTTCTTTAATTAACTGAAAAAAGATGAGTTTGATATCCAGCAAGAACATGTTCGACAGTGTCTAGTCAATTCGAACCCTGCTTTATTCGGACCATGGCATAATGCCCCAGACTCTAATTCTGACATTTTGTTTAAAACTTAACATTTTTATTAGTCACTTATTTGACCTACTGCTATCTTCAAATTAAAAAAAAATGTTTTCAAATTGGTTTTCATGTTCGATGCCATTGAAGCCTTTCAGGCTTTTGATTTATTATAACAAGGATAACATAGAAGCCCTTTAGACTCAAACAACACATCCCTTAATAGTAAACATATGTTCTTCAAAATGAACCCTTTTCAGCTACCTTACATTTTCATGTTCATTGCTGAAAGCGGGGCCCTTTGAGATGGCCACCATCTCAATGATATCTAGTTTGTGTTAGGTATAAGTATTTACTTTACTTGGAAGTTTTCTTCAAATAAATGTACTGTTTTCTAGATAAATATGATACCAATTTATTCAAAAATTTGCAAAATTTTTCAGAGTAAAACATAAATATAGTTTTTCTGTGCAATACAATTCACAAAGTGTTAATTTTTCACATTTAGAAAACTTATTTATTTTTACTTTCTTTTAAGGCACTACATGACCATTCTGTCAATTATAGAATATGAGAAAAATTGAGCTTTGTTGCAGAATTCTTTTAAAACTCCAACTGAGTGCAGGCGACCTAAAAGATCCAAAAAAGACTGGGTTCCTCCTTCTCCCTTCACCCCCATGCCAAGCTATGACAGCATGGCCACTCCACAACTCAAGGTAGGATTGAAAAAAAGGTCACTGATGTATAAGTTTTATTTCAAATAAATATTATCATGGTCCTGTCAAAATTGAGGAGTTTACAAGACATTAATTATTGGATTAAAGGTCTCCTAAGTTTCTGATTTTATAGGAAAACAATTAATGCAATATAGTTTTCTATAATTTTACTGCAGAAATTTAACATTTTTCATTAAAAACTCCATTATAAATTTACATTGAATTTCCTGAAAAAACTTCCATCCCATTTCAGACAATGCAAGTCTGTGTAAGTAGGTTTATCCATCTGATAGTTGTAATGTTGTAATCATTATATTATACCCACTTTCAGAGAGAAGTTCAGAAGATTGGCGTTAAACCAGTTGGCAAGAAAAGAATGGTGCTTCTGTTAAAGGACATCTACCATCAAACCCATCAATGTATGTGCTGATGTCTATAATTTTTTATTTATTTAAGAAAAAATGGGCTTTTAAAAGAGCTTTTATGACAAATTTTTTTTTTTGTAAAAATGAATTAATGCAAAAAATTATGTACTTATGTGTCAAGATAAGACTTTCAGAATAAGTGTGAAGTTTTCAAAATTCTTTTGAGAGTAGATTTTAATGTTGTAATGTTTTTACCTGGGGTTGCTTTACAGATGAGACAGACAGCGAGTTTGAGATATCTGTGGATGAGACAGAACAGAGGAAGCAGGGTGGACCAATCTCAGTCTCTGATGATGAAGAAGAAATCAGCAGCAGTCAGGAATCAGAGAGAAGGTAACAGCCCAACACTGTCAGTTAGAACAGCCAGTTGCCATGGAGATATAGAATTGTTACAGCCAGTCATTGTCTAGATATTATAGAATGATAACAGCTAATCATTGTCTTGATATACAATTATAACAACCAATCATTGTCTTGATATTTAGAATTATAACAGCCAATCAACATCTAGATATAGAATAATAATAGCCAATCACTGTGTAGATATTATTAAATACCGTAAATCTGGAAATTTTTGCTGTAGATAAATTTTTAGCAAATTTGCGCATGCATTGCATTCGCAAAAATATTTTTCTTAAAAATAAATCAACAACAAAAAATGTTTTTATCTAAAGATTACTTAAAGATTACATCGTTATCTATATTTTATGTACATGTGTGATTTATGAAAATGTTATGAAAACTTTCAACACTTTGGATGATTTATCTTTTCTAATATTTTCATCTGATTATTGAATGTTGGCGTAGTTTAATATTGCATGTTTATTCGTAATTTTTTGTATGTACATGCGTAACTACAAACGTTTAAGAAAATTTTAAGAGTTTTTTATAATTTAGTTCTAATGACGATTCGCAAAAATTTTAAACATAAAAATTAATCAACAGACTTTTGACCCAGATTCGCAAAAATAAATCAACGTAAAAATTTCCAGATTTACGGTAATAATAGTCAATCACTTTTTAGAGATTATAGAATTAAAACTGTCAATCACTGTCTAGATATTATCGTACCTAATCACTGTGTATTATAAAATTAGAATACTCTCTATAAATAATTCCTTTAAAATATTCACTGGTGTGAAATCAAAGAATTGTTTTATCTAAACTTTTAAGAAATCAAATTAGAATTTTAAAAAATTCCATAACTTAAAAAATGATACTCAATTTTCCAATGTTAGTGTTGTACTGGAGGAGAGTATGATTGAAGAAGAGGAGACAACTTCATCTCAGACTGTGAGCTGATAATATACTTATAATGATTTCTTGAATATTGAGCCAAAGTCTTAATATATATTTCAAAGTACAAACGGAAATATGAGATTGCAGGAATTTTGGTCAAGTTAATCTCTTAAGTTGAAAAAATGCTGAAAAATTATTTTTACAGGGATCAACAGCTTCAGAATTGAAACAAAGAATTTCCCAGTTTGTTCTTGACACTCCAGATATATACACTAGAATACTGATGTATGAGGTAGGTTTTGTGACATAACACATAGAATACAATAAAGGTTTGTTTATTTATCTACACACTGCAATTCTGTAATACGAGGTATGTTTAATGACACATTCCGCAATGTTTATGTATGAGAGGTGACAAACAGAAACCAGAAAAGTATGAGGTGAGTTTAGTTTGCTGCAGTATTATAATTTTTGTTTCTCTCAACTTCATAAAACACTTTATACATGTAATAACAATGCTGCAAGGAGACTTGTGATACTTCCATCCATAAATGTTGGTGTGTCTAGACACCTACCAGGAATGTACAGTTTCACAAAACCACTAAATTCAGTTTATATTAATTTTATTATGTTCATGTATAACAGGATAAATCTAATATTTTATCCCTCTAGAATAAAAAAGTGAACAGATATTACATGTAACAGAATCAAGTGAATCGCATTCAGCTTCTGAGTGATACATTTTCATTACAGCCACTAGAGTTTGATGCATTGAAAAGGGAGTTAACTGAAGCTGGAATCAAATGCTCCATGGATAAACTACTGAATTACCTGGACGAAAAGGTCAGAGAATCAGTCACACAATGTAGTAACTTTTAAAAATTGGTAAAATAAGTCACATTGTTCATGTTCTCTGTGATGTAAAGAATGAGTGCACTTTAGAGTGTCATTTGGAGCCTTTTCGGCCACCCATTTTAAGCCTTAAATTAGACTATATTGCTAAATTAATCTATGATTATTGTGCATACATATGCTCTTGATATTTATACTTCGAATTTTTTGTTAAACATATTGCTATAATTCCACACAACGTCATTGAAAAGAACATGTATAAGCCTTAAATTCCGGAAATTTGAACTGGACCACTTTCGAATTTAAGGTACCCGCAAATGGGCAGAGATATTTAAATTGCATGGAAGTGGAATGTAAACATTTGCACATTATTTCCAGATTGATTCTACAATATGAATTTAAATGGAGGAGAGAAAGATTGTGTAGTTTCATGATTCACACAAAAAATAAATGATTCAGGGCCATACATATTGATCATTTTCAAGATTTGTAACCATATGTTTGATGCCTAGCACCGAATTAGATCAATCTTAAGTTTTCGTATATGATAAAAAATACCCCCTCTTTTTTCTTTAGCTTTATCATTTTTCATTTTATATGCTGAATGCTTTTCAATTCAAAGAATGAATGTATGTTTTAAGAAAGATTCACATGTACATGACTTCGATGTCACACTACATTTAATCGTAATTCACTGTACATGAAGTACGTAGAGTAATACAAACGTGTAGTGAAACAAATTATACATGTATGTAGTACTCACGGTGATACATATTTTATTATATGCCTGTATAGATAAATAACATTCGGAAATGAAATATAAAATTTTAACTTAAAATTTGAGTCGCTAGGTTAACATGAAAACTCCAAGAAATACAAACTATCTGTAATTTAAATTAACATAAATTTATTGACGGAACAAGTATATTTCAGATTAAAAAACACGGTCAATGAAAATTCTACAACGTTACTATATCGATAATCACTCGCTTATGTCTTCAATATCTCTTTCATTTCGGCAATCCAAATATTGTCAGGTGTGATACTAGTGTTTAGGGATGTGTCTGTAGATTCCTGCAGACCATAATACAGAGGCAACATGAGCTAACACAGCTATATACTAATCATGCATTTGATTTGCACTGGCAATACCAGAATTTCCTTCAAAATACCAAATGAAAAACACAATTTAGTGAAAGAAGACAAGGTAAACTTTAAGACCCTAATAAAATTTTCACAAAATTCTTCATTATTTTGAAGTTGTTCAGGCTGGTATAAACGGTGAGATTTGTAGTTCCTGTATTATAATAATACAAGTATTATATTTGTATTGTAATACTTTCCTGTACACACATTTATACGTTTTATTAGATTGTTAATAGACTTTAGGGATTTCTACGTGTTTCCCTCGCAATATTTCTCCCTCTCTCTCAATAATGGAAAACGAGGTTCTGTTAGCAGTATCAGTTATCGTATTATGCATTGCATTAAAACTGAAATGGAAACAGCGGCGGAACACTCGTATATGTACTTGGTGCACACAATGCATCGCTAGATGAGGTGCAAAGAGAAGACCCCAGTAGTTATAAAAACTTCTTTAGAATAGATAACGCTGCATTTGAGCAACTTTTACAATTACATGTAGTCACTCCTTTTGATCTTCTTCCCATAAAACAACGAGTTTTTCGATATTTTTACTGCTAAAGTCAACCATTATTTACCACATGCTTTTTTTTTGTTATGATAAAAATAGGATGACCACAATGTGAGTACTTTTGATTAGTTTAAAAATGAAAGGTAAGTTAAGACTTGTATTAAGAAATAGAGCATTGCCCTATTCTTAATACAGTTTTATAATATTCAAAAAATCTTAGGATTCACCGTATTAAAAGTCTATACATAGTCAGATTTTGTACTTAAATACATATCCGTGTGTACAGCCCTGAAGTCCATTGATAGACACAATGAAAGCATATCGAACAGTGGAATGTCACGAGACTAAAGTGATTATAATATCAAACATGTCAAAATAGGTTGACACTTGGTGACCTGTTAATTTAGTAGCTAACTCGACCGTAGTTTGGAGAATTTTTTAAAAAATTACATATGAGGCGCAAATTGTCCAACATTGCCCTTTGGATATGTATAAGTTTAAATCAAAATACACATTCTGTGCAAATGAGAAGAATGGACAAGTTGCGGCTCGATGTAAACAATGTCGTTGAAAACTGGTATGCATATGAATAACAATAGAAATGTGACAAAACTGCTAGACCCCTGTCGCAAAAACCAGTGTCGCTCGGCATTATTTAATATTTTTATGTGATATAATATATCAAACCCTGCTCTTAAGATATTGTTTAATAATTCTGTTTCAAAAAGTTTATAAATTTCGGAAATTTATTATTAGTAAAGCACCGGGATCCAACTCTCATAGCTTAAGTGCACTGATCCTTTGTGATCAGTAAAAGAAAATTATTATTATTATAAAGGATACAATTTTAGTTGGTACTCTTGTTACATGCACACATTATATCTGACACTTGTAAAGTCGAGGGATGTTTACTGGTACCTCGGCACTAAAAGTATTGCTTTACAGCATTTCACATGTGAAATAAAGATAAGTCTTGGGAATTTCTGCTGCAGTAAATCTACTCAGAAGTGGTTTCTCAACAATACTTTTGGCTCTAATGGAATTGTTTACAAACCCCACAAAACTCAGATCTTGACAGAAATAGCTTCAATGTGAAATACTGCAAAACCAGGAATAACAATGTTCTACACATTTTCATTAGAAATTTAGAATACTTAAACATAATGTAGTAACATTTCGAGACTTCTTCACTGTATCCAGTGAAAATAATGATGTTTGTATTTCAGTGTATAACATTTACAATGAAGAACAGAAGAAAGACCAGCCCAAAGAAAGGGAGGGGGCGAGGGAGAAAAAAGAAGACTGCAGAGCCTGAGTAGTGAGATTTCATGGACTTGGATAAAACTTGGAGAAAACAACAGCAAAGTGTGACAGATGTGTTTGGTCACATGACTTTGGAATGAGAATGTGTTAGTAGTGTATGGTCACATGACTAAGGAATGAGAATGTGTTAGTAGTGTGTGGTCACATGACTTAGGAATGAGAATGTGTGAGATGTGTGACAGATGTGTGTGGTCACTTGACTGAGGAATGAGAATGCGTTAGATGTGTATGGTCACATGACTTAGGAATGAGATTCTGTTAGTGAAAGCTTCAATGCAAATATATAGAAGTTACTGATGGAATACACCCTCTACAATACAAATAGATAATGACACTATCTATAACTGAAAATCCTGTATAATTGTACACTTGGATGTGTTTGTGTATCTAATACTAGTATTCTCTCTATTTATTGAATGAATGAAAAGCTTATTGAATAAATTTAAATGAATTCTCTGAACAAACTTTTTTATGGAGATTCTGTGAAAAAGACACATATTGCCCCAATAAGCCTTCATAGCTGTAAAACACACATTTTTATGCCCCGCCATGAATATGGCCGGGGCATATAGTGTTTGTCATGTCCGTCTTCAGTCCTTCTGTCCTTCCGTCACACTTTGCGTTTAGCTCTGTTCAAAGCTCAGTTTCAAAGAAACTATCCAAGATATTTTTATCAAACTTCATATGCTGATAGATATTGATGAGAGCTATGCAACTGCATCAACATTTTTTGACCTTGACCTTTCATTTGACCTTGACCTCACTTTTCTTAAATTAGTGTTTAGCTCAGTTTTAAAGATACCATTCAAGATAGTGTAATCAAACTTCATATGTTGATACATACTGATGTAAGCTATTCAACTGTATCAACATTTTTTGACCTTAACCTTTCTTTTGACCTTGACCTCATTTTTCTTAAATTAGTGTTTAGCTCAGTTTTAAAGATACCATTCAAGATAGTGTTATCAAACTTCATATGCTGATACATACTGATGAGAGCTATTCAACTGCATCAACATTTTTTGACCTTGACCTCACTTTTTTTTAAATTAGTGTTTAGCTCAGTTTTATTGATACCATTCAAGATAGTGTAATCTTCATATATTGATACAAACTGATGTAAGCTATTCAACTGCATCAACATTTTTTGACCTTGACCTTGACCTCACTTTTCTTAAATTAGTGTTTAGCTCAGTTTTAAAGATACCATTCAAGATAGTGTTATCAAACTTCATATGCTGATACATACTGATGAGAGCTATTCAACTGCATCAACATTTTTTGACCTTGACCTTTCCTTTGACCTTGACCTCACTTTTCTTAAATTACTGTCAAACTTCATATGCTGATACATACTGATGAGAGCTAATCCACTGCATCACTATTTTTTGACCTTGACCTTTCCTTTGACCTTAACCTCACTTTTCTTAAATTAGTGTCAAACTTCATATGCTGATACATACTGATGTAAGCTATTCAACTGCATCAATATTTTTTCACCTTGACCTTTCCTTTGACCTTGACCTCACTTTTCTCAATTTGTGTTAAAATGTTGCATTACTAATATACCCTCGGCAGGGCATTCATGTCCTATGGACATATTTCTAGTTCAAATCTGAAAAAAATAGAAATCCCAACAGAATTATTGTATTGAAAGTTGTTCCATTTCCACATTTTTTTTGCCCCCATAATCAAAGATTTGGGGACATAGTTTTTGCTCTGTCTGTCCACCTTTCTGTTTGTCTGTTAATCTGTTTGTCCGTAACTTTATTCCTGCCGATTGGTTAGAGCTATGGTTTTCACATTTCACATGCATATTCCTTGTGACAAGACCTTTATTTGAGTACCAACTCATTTGACATCTTTACCTTAGAGTTTGACCCACTTTTGGAAATTTTACCAAACTTGAACATAGACCATGACATTTGAACAATGTGTTAGGGCTTTTATACTTCACGTACAAGACCTTTCCTTGGTACAAATATTTTTGACCTTCACCTTGGAGTTTGACCTACTTTTGAAAAACATTCACCTTGGCATAAGTTTTGAATGGTTGGAGCTAGGGCTTTCATATTAAACATGTGTATTCCCAGTGTCAAGACCTTCCCTAGGGTACCAATTTTGACCCTTTGACCTTTGAGTTGACCTAATTTTGAAAAAACATTAACCATGGTCATAAATTTTGAATAGTTGGTGCTAGGGCTTTCATATTTCACAAGCACATGTATCTTCCTTGTGACATGACCTTCCCTTGGGTACCAATAAATTTGACCCTTTGACCTTAGAGTTTGACTTACTTTTGAAAAACTTTAACCTTCCTTGTGATTAGATGCCTTGGGTACAAATATTTTTGACCTTCCCCTTGGAGTTTCACTTTCTTTTGAAAAACTTTAGCCCTGGCCATAAATTTTGAATGGCTAGTGCTAGGGCTTTCATATTTCACAGGTGTATTCCTTGTGACAAGACCTTTTGTGCACCATTTATTTGACCCTTTGACCTTGATCTTGGAATTTGAACTACCTTTCAAAAACTTAAACCTTGGCTATATCTTTCTAATGGTTTGTGCTAGGGCTTTTATACAAGACCTTTCCTTCAGTACCAATATTTTTTATCTCTTGACCTTCAGCTTGGTGTTTGACTTACATTTGTGAAACGTTAACCTTCACCTTGACCTGCCATACAGGTGCATCAGTGTTTAACAAAGACATCTTGTTTATCCTGCTTTCAGAAAAAGGTGTGATTTTTATGCATATTACCAAAGATAATTCCCTTCCAGGACATCATTAAAGCATCCCCCCTTCTTCATCCCTTGTTGTCTAAATGCTCAGAGCACTCGCTAGGGTAAATATACAAAATGTGGTGTAAAAAAGCATCAAAGAAGAATTTACTATAACAGTGAGGAATGTGACTTTTCTGTTTATTTCAAGTACTGAATCACTTTCACGTTTCCAGATTCTAACCCCACCCATATCCTTCCCTCAGTATCCAAGCTCAGCCCTCCAGGAGCAACTAGTCCACAGTCATCAATGCAGCGAAGAAAATATCCATTCTGATCTAAAATATGTAGACAATCATTGAATACATCTGACATGATGATCTGACTTGATAAGTCAGTCACAATCTGTACTGGACCAAAGGAATTTCTCCTCTTGGCTGAATCTCCATTATATCTGAATCGGACTTTTCCCGTCTTGCTGACGACAACCACGACTGTAGCATTACAATCTGAGGCACAGATGTCACCATTGTTGTTCTCTGCCAGAAACAATGGACTTGAACCTCCTTTGTAGATTGGAATGCCGTATTCATCATCAATTATTTCTTGTTTCACCCACTGTCCCTGATATCGGACAGTCTTGTGTTGGTCTCTGTTTTTAGTAGCCATGTTCACCAGGATGTCACCTGATCTGGTGCAGCACAGTCCTAATGGCAGCCAATCCTGTGGTGCTGAGATCAGTATTTCTGACTTCCCATTTCTGACAATGTTTACAGTTTTATTGTCAAAATCACTGTAAATCAACTCTCCCTTTAAAGACATGGTTATGTCTCCAGGACATTCTATACAAATGGTTTTGACGACATCCTTTATAGTCTTATGTTTATCTACCCGCCTTATAGTTGGATCATTACTACACAGCCAAGCTTCATCTTTCCCATCACAGGCGACTGAATACAGGGGTTTGATTCCAGTAGGTAGATCTGCAATAACTCGGGCTTTATGTAAAAACTTCATAGATGGAGAAGATGTGTCCTCTCTTGTATTGGATATAGATGTCTGTGTCAGGGTAGCCTTGTGCTCTTCTAACTGTACGCTTAACTTTACCCCAGGGACGGTAATGGACTCCCATTCTGGCAGCAGAACATCACTGTCGGTGAAAATTTCCCTGTATTCTACCAGTTTTGATTTGTACTTTGTGATTTCTAACACCTTGTTGGACTTTAAAATATATTTCTTTTGTTTAAGAGTTTCATTGAGACTTGGCAAGGCTTTCTTCATTTTGGACTGGTGTATCTTCAGGGCTGATTCACAGCTCTCTTTCTTTGACTTAAGTGTGGACTGGATTTTGTTGAATATATCATCCACAACCTGATGCCACAGCGTCCTAGTTTTCTCTGCATCTTCCTCCATTTTGACAAATTTGGTTCTACATTTGGCTATCTTTTTATCTGAATCTTCATCATCTTGTCCGTATTTGGGAATAAGAATGTCTGCAATTTCTTCTGTGTCTTTTTTGATTTCTTCTTTTGTCATTGCAACAATATCAGCCATGTCTGTGACGTCATGCTTATTGTGAGGTCCAGTGAGACATTTGAAGCAGACTGGGACGTCACACTGTTGGCAGTGCCCCTCGCATCTCTGGTGTGGATGAGAGGTGCACTCAGGGAAAACAAGCTGTATCTTTCGTTTCATGAAGGGAACGATGTCATGCGTAGAAGACTTGAGTATGTCTACATGTTTACTGACACAGTCTACACACAGATTGACTTGACAGTTATTACAATATTGCTGGGTAGGGTTATCACATAGATCACATGTGATGACATCTTGTGCTGTGGATCCTGGGCCTGCCATCTCAAAGCCTGTAATTATATATTGAAAATAATGCTCAGCTGGGTTACATAGATCACATTTTCACAATACCACAAATCAATAAAAAGAATCTGGAAAAAAAAAATCAAATTTTACATGAATATGTAAAGAGTCTTAAGCACAAGAAAAATTCATGAGAAAATATGAGCTTGTGAATATCAAAAAAATATAGCTATTAGTATTAATTTGCCAAATGGTTTTGCAGTGATAGCAGGCACCTTTATCAGAAGGGGACAAGCCCCTTTTATATTTCTGACCATGTTTAGTATGAAAACGCCGATAGGCTGGTTGCCCCTCCTGACCCTCTTCTCTTTTCTAACGCAGCATTGTCAAATCCTCCAAACAAAATTGCTTCTCAAAAAAGTTTGTTCTACCCCCCCCCCCCAAAAAAAAATAGTGTTCCCCTAACCGTTTGAAATGTGGATTTTATTTGTTCCAAAACCAGCTGGTCACTTAGTTCTCCCTGCTTTATGCAATATCTATTTGTTACATATAAGATGTCTAATGTCTACTCTAAAGATAAAAATCCTCTCAAAATAACTACACTACCCCCCCCCCTCCCCCCACTCCTACAAGCAAGAGCCTTGACTAATTTTTTTTAACGTCCCTTTGCTCCTTAGATATTTCGTTATGCGGCACCAAGTCAAAAGTATCTCGCCGTGAACCTCTAGCATGCTGGACTGGAGTCCCCCCCCCACCTCCTTCCCTTGTATTTATATAGGGAAGGAAATATGCGATCTTTTTGTCATTGACAGATATTTAAGTGTCTCTTGTGATTCACCTTACTGTAGCTGCAATAATGTAGCCCTCTCCGATTTTTTTTTTTTTTTTTTTTTGGGAGAGGGCTACAACTCCTTAGGATCTCCGTAATGGTGCAAGTGCGGGAGTGATTCACTACCGCACAGATTTCGGCTCAAATTATCAGTAAGTGGGTATTTTATTAACATATCTTACCTGAACTCATAAAATGTAGTTATGCAAGACATGAACTGATCCAAAAATATACAGAACAATCCGTATATCGGTTATTTTTCGTGTATGTCAACATCACAACTTGAATTTATCCGCCATGTTTACTGACCTTGATCGATTTTATTTTGGGACAACCAATGAGAATACGGGATCTAGGGGAGCGGATAGTTGAGGATTTCCCTTATTTTAAGCATAAATATCACTGTTTATGAAAAAATATCCCATGGAATGCTATTATTTATCGATGTTTAGTGATATCATACAACACAAACATTTATCAACACCGACATTTACTTTATCAAGTGATTCTAAATTTCAAGCGCAAGTCTCAGTGCATCACGCGAGAACTGTCATGGCTGCTGAGGAGAACGACTGGTAAACACGCAGATTTATTTTACTTGGTTTTCGCGTATAAAGGGCTATGATGTTGATAGTGAATAAAAATTCCGTCTCATTGGAAGTAAGTTGAATGCAAAAACAATTTATTTTGCCTGCAGTCGCCCGTATCTAAAAAATATATTTGCACCATTACGGAGATGCAGTGGAATTGTAGCCCTCTCCTGAAAATATCAGATTAAAAAAAATCGGAGAGGGCTACATTATTGCAGCTAACCTTACTGCTGCTTGAGAAAAAGAATCATTTGATTTTAAATCCATTTCATGTGACTGATAAAGTGAAAGCGCTCACCACACCTCCCTTTCCCTCCCCCATTTTTCAGCCTTTTTTTTTTTTTTTTTTTTTTTTTTTTTTTTTTTGACCCTTTTTACATACACACGTAATGCAAAACAGTTCATCGTTAGTCAAGAGTTAATTTGTTTTAGACATTGATTTCAATCGACTGACCCTCTCACCTCGTGCCTCCCTTATGACTTCAATTTGTCGCTGTGCAGATTGGACGCAGTCATAGCTACCCGTCATTTGCGGAAGTGTGCGGATATTTAAGATTTAATCCCCTTCCCTTTAATGGCACTGGACAGTGAAGTATTGTAGTGGTATTATTGTTGCAGGGGTGGTTTATACTAAATGTAAATAGCTCAACTCCTGGCTAAGGGTTCATCATTATGTTTATTACTGATGTTCATGGAAAGTATTTATATAAACAAAATGGCCCTATAAAATAAAATAATAACAATGAATATCACATGAGATAACAAATGTATATAATATATATTACTTATTCTTACTGATGTACAATAAATAGACTTAACTGTTAAGAGTTATCTTCCTTTACTTTGAATATTTAGCATATACATAAATCACTGTACAAATATTCTTTACACAAATAATTTACTGCCACATTTCAATAAATGTAACAATATGTAATTATAACTTAAAATATACAGAAGGTAACATATATTCAAATTACCTCTCTATGGGACAAGGCCCATTCCATAAAACATAGTAAATAGCCTGGATGCGTCATACAGGTCTACATATCTAATAACAAATACTGTACACTATACTATACATACTATAATACTCTTAATTCAAATAAATTTATACTCTGAGGTAAAATGCTTTAAATTTAGTTTTATTCATATTTAAACTTTCACTCTTCTTTCAAACAGTGATATTAGCTAAATAGACATATTATAAAGATATAGAATGTTAAACTTTATACTTACTGTCAGGTCTGGTCTTAAAGGTCTCAAAGTCTTTGTCTTTGTCTAGAAATTCTCTTGTTACAAAAACCACAACTATCCTGACCAAATTCTCTGAGTAGTCCATCTGAGAACAACTCAGAACCACCAAAACTTACAACCAATAAAATTACAGAACCCTAATGTCATAACCTTTGAACTCTATCGCTCACCAAGTAAATAAAGGGGTGGATCTGGGTTTTGTATTAAATCATAAAATCTTATTTAATTTCATTTATATCAATAATATTTATTCAAATATTATGTGATATACATTATATACAGTTAAAACACACTGCTACATTATTTTTCCCATTACAAATTGAAATTAACCCGAAGGGTCCCCCATGTCTTTTATGTATTAGAGTTCATGGTATATAAAAAGTAGGACGTACTCCCGGTGAATGTTTTCACAGGCCTTTGAATTTCTATCAATAAGCCGTTATATATGATTGATCAGAATAATATATATACCCCCTCTCTATATAAATACATGTATATTATATTATACATGTATTTATATATAGAGGGGGTATATATATTATTCTGATCAATCATATATAACGGCTTATTGATAGAAATTCAGAGGTTGTGATGTTTTCCTAAGATTTTGCTGTGCCCCCATCCCTGTGTACCCTTTTGAATTTCATCACTAAAGGTAATTCGCGAATATAGAGTAAGCAAAACAAGTAGTCCGAACATACAGTATACTTGAGTCATGCAATATCCTTTTTCTCCCCCCCCCCCCTTTTAATTTCCTTTTTTCTACATTTTATGATGTTATAATATTTTTCCCCCAAAAAGTCTAGCTGTATGTTGCTTGGCGGGGCGGGGCTTGCAGAAAATTCTTTTTATTGAATATTTTTTTTAATTGAATAAAGGACCAGGTAAAAAATATATATGTAAGGAAAAACTGTCTTTTTTGTGATGATGATCAATCATTTTGCTCGCGTGATAATTTTTTTGCATAAACAGCGTTATGCAAATTATCACGCGAGCAAATGTAACAGAGACATGTATGTGCCTCTGCTGGGGATTGAACCCGGGGCCTCTGGCTTGCCAGTCCAGTGCTCTACCAATTGAGCTAAAGGGTTAACCCACTAGCCCAAGCTAGTAGGATGCCATGTATCTTACACTACCACATTGTCCCCCTCCAGAGAATGAGATGTCCTCATCTCTTTTGGAGTGCCAATGCCTGTGGGGCAAAGTTCTGGGGGCAATCACTTTCACCCGCCAGAGAACACCCGGGCCCCATGTTGGGCTCCAAATGTAACAGAGACATGTATGTGCCTCTGCTGGGGATTGAACCCGGGGCCTCTGGCTTGCCAGTCCAGTGCTCTACCAATTGAGCTAAAGGGTTAACCCACTAGCCCAAGCTAGTAGGATGCCATGTATCTTACACTACCACACAAACAGATAACTTCAAAATTAAAAAAAAAAAAAAAAAAAAACTAGACAGTTATTCCTTAATTTTAATCACAGACATTAATATATCTTTTAATCCGACTGTATTACCCCAGTATGTCTCAGGCCCGTAGGAGGCAGTTTCACTTTAAGGGGGCACAACCATACATTTCATGATGGTTGGGGGGGGGGGGGGGGGAGGGGCACTATCAACTCAGTACCAAAATTCCTTGACAAGCTAAAAAAAAATGGGTCACCAGACGTTAATATTGAGGGGGCACAAGCACATAGTAGCTATGTTTTCTATAGTATTCTATATATCGGCAAAATTATTGGGGGCACGCCCTCCCCCCCCCCAGTTCCTACGGCCATGTGCCTGCATCTGGACAGGACCTCTATCGACACCTGAACTGCTGAAGTTAAACCAGGTCCAGAACATCGATTTCTGATATTATAATTCAGTTTAACCACTTCCACTGGTGGATTTATGTTACCATTGAAAATTATTTCAGCTACGCTGTATTTAAAGAGAAGTAGTTTTAATTAGTTTAAAGCATGCGTAGGAGATTTCAATATTTCCCACCCTTTACATTGAAAACTGAAGGTAAACCCAGATGCGTTCCCATACCCGTCAACCTTGTCACGTGACAAAGCTTTACAGTTGTCAAGTTCGTACCATAGAGCACATGTACACTGGTTCGTTATGGATAATCATAAAAGAATAATTATTTCAATATTGTTTTTGGAATGACTTAAAACTCCTCACTGAATATAGTATAGAACATAACTTTATAAAGGTAAGTTGTTTTTTTTTTTGTGAACTTTTGTGACGCTCGCACCTGTTTGACCAAAACATGGATCCGTCAAAACACACTGCTTGTACAAGTTGAACTTGTTTTTGTTTTGTTTGTTTGTTTGTTAATAGAAAACTTTTTAAATAAATTTGGAGTGGATACAGGCCTGTAGCAGTAGCTGTGACGGTACCAAATATGCGTAAAGGTCAATTAATAGACCAGACCTGGATTCCAATCGTGAAGGAAAATGGGGATGGGGACTGTAAAAAGAGCTATCTGGCCTTGAGTGAATGATTGTATTTGACCACTAAACAAGATTTGGGCTATATAGTCTGACTGTAATCTATGGATTGCATGTCTATAGAGAGTTGTTCGTACCACCTGGTCAAAAGGTGCCAAACTTCAGGTCACTGCTACTCCTTTGCAAAAACAAATCAAACATTGTCTGAATGTCTGCTTGTCTAAAATTAATTTGATCATTTGGTTTAATTTGAATTTAATTAAGGAATGAAAAACAATAATTACTATCAGGATTTTTTTTTTACTAAATATAAACATCAACTCTCGCTAGAAAATCATAATCAAACAAGAACTGATTTCTCAATGCCAGAGTAATGTTCAGTCCATACCCATGCCTTGATTTCATGCTTTTCAAATGCTTTTCAAATATTTTTAAGTTATATGCAAATTGCTATACAATTAGAGTATTCAAAGCAGTTATAGGCTTCTGCAAAATTGTTCATTAGTAAAGATTCGTGCCTGAATGTTATTAAATAGGTACAATAAAAATATGGTTTAGTAAAAGAATAAAATGTAAAAAAAATTGTAAAATAATTACAGTAATCACTTAAAATGATGTAGAGGGCAATAATATGTTTTTTCATTCTTGTTTGCTTTTGTTTACATGTATATTTATCTCTATTTTATTATATAAAGCACTAAAAATGACCAACGACACGAACAATAATAATTGTCAAATTTTCGGGACAACCTGTCCCTTCCTCAGGACAAAGAAAAAAGTTAAGAAGTCATAAAAACAAAGGAAATAGAGAAGCAAAAACAACTAGCACTACAACTAAACTACCAAACACTAAATATTTACAATGTTACATGTTTAATTTTGAGTTTATAAACAGTTGTGAACAAAGAAATCCGGAGCGCTATGAATTGCGTCCGGTCTATCGGGTGTAATCTGGTGAAGTGTGATTTACATAATTGGACGAATTAATTATCGCTAATTAATTACGGCCAACAGTAAATCGCCATTTATCTCTATTTTATTATATATATATATATATATATATATATATATATATATATATATATATATATATATATATTATACATATAGTTTAACTTTGTTGTCTCGAACACTGATATCTCGAATACCATGGATATGTCAAAGTGATCTGATATCTCAAACACTGATATATCTCAAATACCATGGATATGTCAAAGTGATTATAAAGTCCCAACCACTTATTCTTTAAGTATTTTACCCCTGATATCTGGAATCCTTTTTTCTTGGTCCCATGGAGTTCGAGATAACGAGGTTTGGCTGTATTATATATATTGCTAAGGTAACAATTTGTTGAAACCTTCAATACAAAATTTTGTCATTTGAACCAGTTCAGCAACTCTATTTACCATAGATTACATGCAAGATATTTATAAATGTTTATAGGCATGTCAGATATCTTTAAAAATGTTGCCACTTGTACATTTTCTGTGATTATTAATTACACTTTGAACTGAATATAATGAAGAGTTGTTACGATTGTGATGTTTTGGGGGGTGGGGGTGTTAAACTGAAGGGTAAAATTATAACACCCGGAGTCCAATGTATAAACAACTGAGAACTAGGAAATAACTACACATAGAAATTTTCATCTGGGGACCTCCACATTTAAATTGGTATTGATTGAACAAATAGATTTTAACAGCATTTGTTGACTGGATAAATTTTTTTAGGGTATCTTCATTGTCACTTCAGATATGGGTACGCTGGTACTGAGAAATGAACTTGGAAGCTTGGAAACAGGACTGAAGGACCTGAAAAGGTCACGGGTAAGCTAAAAATAAAATTCATATTTTGATACTGAAGTAACATATGTTAAATTTTTAGGAAATTAAGAAGTACATACAACCATGAACTTATACTTTGAATTAAGGAATAACTGTCTAATTTTTTGGTTTCATGATGTGATCAGTCGATTGGCTTGCGTGATAATTTGCATAAACGCCGAAGGTGTTTATGCATAAAATTATCACGCAAGCCAATCAATTGATCATCGTCATGAAACCAAAAAATCTGACAGTTATATTTACATGCTCTTGATTCTGCAAATTCACGTGCTACAAGTTCGGCTTCTCTATTTGTCCTGCCCCGCACAAGATTTTTTTTTCACCACACCTATCGATGAACCAGTAGATTTATGTAGATATAAAGTATTTTTACTCTTTGAAATTTTATCTCAGACAAAGACATTGGAAATGTAAATATATACTCTTAGACTAGTCTGTGTACATGTGTACATGCAAATATTCAATAATTGTCAGAGATATGGGATTATCACGACCAAAAACAAATAAAAATATCAATACACTTCCAGTCAGATTAGCTGGCATAGAGCTGGCAAGTAAAATACAGGTTTACAAATGTCTTGAGAGGTTTTAAAACCTTTCACTGTCAAAGGCAAAAGCATTTTATCAAGGAATTCAGTTTGAGTTTTATTATCACTTATGATATCTATGAAATTTATTTTCCGTTGTTTGAGAAATTTATGTGTTCGTAGTGGAAAAGTTTTTAGTCATCAAGCTCAAATGTTTCTCCTGTATATATAATGTTTGTTTTAGTAAACATTCTATGGAAGGTAGATATTATGGCATTTGAATTGAAAAAGGTGATTTAACTTTTTAATTGATTTTGTGTCACTCTAAGGAAATTTAATTTGCGAGGAAGTTTTGTGAAAAACATCAAATAGGGACCACAATAGAAATCTTTCTCAATACCTGCCTTGAAATATAAATGGTTTAGTATAAAGGATGGTATTATGTGAAATGATTAATGTTTACCTCTTATTTAAGGTATTTGACAGCCTTTATGTTTCTTGTACATTTTTGTTATTACTAAACATATGGTCATCTGGTGGCATGGTGATTATAGAGTTTTTCATCTGGAGTAGCAGAGTAAGAATTTAATTGATCCTTATTAGTTGCTGGTTCAAATCCCACTGTAGGATGTGAAGACCATTTCTTCAGATATTACCATATAAATTTGCAGTACCATATGTCGCAGAAGTTGCTGGCTCAAAAAAAGATCCATCGAGTACATGCTTCCTGTGACATCACATGATTGAAAAAGTCACAAAGGGACAGAAAACAAACAGTGCAAAAATTGTTCACCTGCTGTAAACTAATATTTTTTAATGTCAAATGTAAAACATCTATCAAGTAAAATAAACATACTACCATATATACTTGCCTATAAGTCGGTCTGCATATAAGTCGGTTGTATTTTTTGATTTTTTTTTTTAAGGGATTTGCCATTGACCCGCTTAGAAGTTGGTACATCTTTTTACCAGAATCAGTTGACAATTTCAAATCAATGCTCTGATGTTTTAACTGGTTTCAATTAATATTTTTATGCCCCCCTTCGAAGAAGGGAGGGCATATTGCTTTGCTGCTGTCTGTCGGTCGGTCGGTCCACCAATAGTTTCCATTCATTTTCTTTGCAGAGGTTGCACATACTGAAATGAAATTTGGTATACAGATTTATCATAAGAATATATAGGTCAAGTTCTGTTTTTGGTACGATCAAGCAATTTCGGACAGAGTTATGCCCCTTGGACTTAGAAAAATGCCAATGATTTGGGGGAGGGGGGCATAAGTGTTTCGCAAACATCTCTTGTTAGAAATGATGCTGATATTTAATTTTAAATCATTAAGAAAAATACATAATGCACACTTAAGATGAAGTTATTAAAATATGTAATTACTTGTACTTTATGTATAATTTTAGAATACATAAATGATAAAATATATCCAGACTTTGTTCAACAATAATCGTAGGAAATGTTTATAAAATACATGTACTACATTTCGCCATCCAGAAAAATACTTAATTTTTTATGACTCACCTATAAGTCGGACATAGAATTTTGGACCAAAATTTAACTCCCAAAAAAACGACTTATAGGCAAGTATATATGTAAATGAGATTGCTGTATGCTCTCATGCAGATAACTGACTCAGAGGTTTATGATAAGCAATGATTTAATAAGAATGCTTATTTCAAGTTTACTGCCCAGTGTTGTAAAAACTCCTTAAATGCTAACATCAGAAGGGGTTTCATGTAAGAAATGATGGGACTTCCAATATAATGGACTCCGAGGCTTTTATGTAAGGCCAAAGTTTTTTTTTTTTTTGGTTTACGATTTTCTGTCTCAAAAAAATGCATTGGGTGGTCGAAAAATAAAAATAAAAATAATTTAGGATTCAACAGTTTCATTTTAAAATACCAGCAATGTTTATTTTAATAAAAAATAATACACGTCAATAGTACTTTTAAGTTTTATTGTCTAGATCACATAACTCTTTTTATTAAATTTTGATTCATTTCTAACTTTAGACTGAATGTCATTTTCATTTACATATAGTTCTGATTTTTGTTTGTCAATCAGTGCTTGGTTCATGATGTTCAACTTCTTTTTGTGCTCTTCAGTGATATGTGATGTGTTATAAACCTCGGTATCCCCACAAACTAAAAATAAGGATCCAAATTTAAGTTAAATTTAGATTGATGAAAAATACGATTTAATTGTTTAACAATATCAAAAGTAATTGACACTGTTGAAATAAAGGTTATAATAATTTGATCATGCAGCTATCAAATTTAAAGTTCAACCTGCGGCACAATAGCCTAATAATTTCTCCATCAAGTCCTTCTTAAAATTTTTGTTATGTACATGCACAGTAGGCAATGCTCATTATTTACTTAGTAATTCAAAGGGCTTTGATCTCAATTGAGTATGAAATTTGCAAAGATTTGTATATTGAATTTACTTCTATATAAGAATAACAAATGTTTTATACACATTTGAATTTATCCAGTGAAATACCAGTCAGCGTTACTTCAACTAAGATGTATCTCTCAACACTAAATTGGCCTAACTATTATCAATGGATTTATCAGCCTATTTTGGGAAACACCATTTTTGGGGAATTGGGAATAAATTATCGGCTATTTGATGAAAATGGAAAAAATTTAAATCCTGTATTCAGGGGTAATTCATTTAACATTTCAGCATGAACTCTAATTTGGGCAACCAAACGACAATTAAATATGATCCATCTTCATCATACAAGATCAATTATGAATAAAAGACTAATAAAAGTAAATTGGACTTCAATGAGTGTAAAGCATTTATACAACTTAGGGTAGTACATGTGTGTATGAGATTTCAATTTAGGTCATGTAGTATCTGTTTCTGGAGATTATAAACCTCCTGCAAAAAATTATACCAAGTACACATTTTCTAAAAGTCCTCTTTTAATATGTATCAATGCATTGAAAATATATTTTTCTATCTGAAATAATGCCTAAAGTCCTTACCATTCACTCGCAGGTCAATTGAGTAGGTGGAAATAACTTAATAAATCTATATAATTACATAGTATCATCTTTTTTAGAAAAACGGAGGAAATTCGGATTAAAAGTTGGCGATGGGCATAAACTCTCCAATATTACGGTATGAATTTAGCCAATTGAGACATTGCAATTGGAGAAAGGGATCATGCATCCAATATTTTATTCACTTTTTCATGCAGAAAAAGTTCTTTAAGTGTGTGTCATTGCTTTCAGTGAGGAATTACCTTGTTACATGACAGAACCGCCATTTTTGCTTTGCACATGTGTTTATTTACGGTCAACTAAATGTTTGTAAAGGTCTCATATATTTATAAGCGCTTATTCGACTAAGATGCATTCTAAAATTTAAAACCCACCAGTTCAGCTGAGAAAAATCCGGAAAAATATGTCGGAAAAAGTCATTATTTTTATTTTCATGATTGGTGAAAATTAGGGTCGGCGGAATCGTAAACCAATGGAAAAAAAAACTTTGGCCTAAATGAAGAAAAGAATAGTTAATTCTGGGACACTGAAATTCTCCTGTATTTATCCTTGTGTAATCTTATGTGTTTTGTTCAGAGGTAAAACTTAGGTTCAGTATGTAAGCTGCTTAACGATGTGATTTTTAGAGCAGGTTACTTAATAGTTTTTCCTATTGAGAGGCTTAGCGAGTTCTTATGCAGTCAGCTTAATATTGCAGTCTTACACAGAATACTGAATAGAAATAAACACTGCACATACAAATCATAAGTATACACTAAACCTTTAACATTAACACCTGGAGTTAATAGCATTTGAAGTGAAAAAAATCAGAATTTTTACCCATCATGACTGTATAAGAGGATATTCAATGTTTTTTAGTTGAATATGGAATTTATTTCATGAGTGGGACAGGATTTTTTATATTTTCACTTGTGAAGCACAAGTAAAAATATTTTTAAAAAATCCTGTCTCACATGTGAAATAAATTACATATTAAACTACAAAATATCAAATTTTCTGTTGATTACATTTTCTTTGATTTTCCCTTTGCTTCTTTTTGTAACACAGGATCATAGGCTGTGATGTCATAGTTGAGCTGTTGAGACATCATACTAAGTGATTGAAAACATTGTAAACATGGATTTCAACAACATATATTTTATTACTTGGGGAAATTTTGGCATTTTTAGTCTCTGTCGGGATGGTTTATTTAATCTCCTGTCTTATAACAGGCTAGGGAGTATTTTTTCAACAATCTTATGAAGTGAAGGAAATTCTTGAATTATGCACTTCTGATATTCTTTCACACTGTTACAAAATATCAGTTTGATATTCTTTCACACTGTACATGACAAAATATCAGTTTGATATCCTGTACATGACAAAATATCAGTGTGATATTCTTTCACACTGTACGTGACAAAATATCGCTTTGATATTCTTTCACACAGTGACAAAATATCTGACTTTTTTTTCAATAAATAACTAAAATTACAGTACATGTATAATTTCACTTTTGAAAATGTTATACATTCCTACTTTTAAACATTGGTTGATTTTTTATTAAAAAAAAAAAAAGTTATGATATTTACCTCTATTCAAACCAAATTATTTGTGTGTGGGGGTGGGTGGGGGTCTTATTGTCTGCCTGTAATTGGTTTTAACTATTGGAGATAGACATTCACATTTAGTAGTTATGCATGGGGAATTGATTTAAAATCACAGACCTATTTGATAACTGATTGCTCTTTTTATAATTTGAAAGAATATCATTGATTTTTAATTACAGATTTGATGAAAATTTATGATAGGCATTTATAATTGATAGTACCTGTATATTTAAAGTATTTATTTATTCATTGCAATCCTCATTGAAAACCATTATTGAATTTTCTTTATGTTTTCTCACAACTGGGCAAATTATTTCTAGAAAAGAATTAAAACACCTACAGTGTATTCTATTACAAAGTTCTGTAACATCAACAAAGTGCTTTTGCTTGCATGTAGTTCTGAATTGTTTTTTTTTTGTTTGTTTGTTTTTTGTTGTTGTTCACACTACAGTTCAACTTGTTTTTTTGAAATGCATTATCAGCATTTGGTTTTATTTTGTTCAGATCTTATATTATTATCATCTCTAAAAATCTTTGTACTCAAGGCAGGATTTTTTAAACAAAAAACTTGCGAAAGAAACCATTATGCATTTTGAACGACATGAGCTACGAACATGATTTAAATGTACCACATTGAGGCCGTATTCATCTTGTTCTGACAGACAACAATACTTCCATTTATTATTGCTGTCATTCTTCTGTAAGGTAATACCCTTCAAATCTACACACTTATATAGTGTGATCAAGCAGCTGTTGTTCACACTAATGTGTGCAGTACATGCATCTCACTTACTGCTTCAGTAACGGTCTGCGGATGGGGAGGAACCTAAACAATAGTTATGACTTAAAACAGGAATAGTCTCGCTTTCCCCAGACTCTCGCTCTAGAGACTTTGCACATGCAAAGTCTCAAGAGCAAGAGTCTGGGGAAAGCGAGACTAAAACAGGAAAGGAGAAAATGTATGGCTGGACCGGGAATCCAACCCCGGACCCCTGCATCACTAATCAGGTGCTCTACCGACTGAGCTACCCAGGCTGATATCCATGGCCCAAACCATTACATGACTTATATTCACATAATGTCATGAACAGTTCATATTTGTTAGTAACAACTGCTTCTCAAAATTTTATAAAGCAGTTAACAATAGAAAGTCCAGTGATGAAAATCTTAATTAACTGTCCTTTGAACCTGGTACATGATTTTCACATTACATGCTGTTTTTTCAGTTGATGGGTATACAGGAATACAAGGACATGTATTTGGCAATAGAGAAGCATCATAGAAATTTAAAGCTAGCCCATCTTACCGGTCAAGCCAAGGATCTGCAGTAAGTACATCTCATAAAACTAGCCAGGGGATATCAGTGAGTATAAATTGTCAAGTAAAGCATTAACAGAAGAACATCGGACTAATAAGGTCGAAAGGTTGAAAGAATGAACATCTCTGATCAATTCAGTGTTTCCAGCAAGAACACCTCACTGGTCAAGTCAAATATTTAATAAAGTGAGAACTTCTCAATGATTTACAGTAATCTCATTATATCTCATTGGTCAAATAGATAGTTTACTGTAAAATCTCACTGGCCAACTCAATTGTTAAAGTAAGATCTTGCTAGTGGAAATCAATAGTGTACAGTAAGATCTCACTAGCCAAGTCATTGGTATACAGTTAACATCACACTGGTCAAATCAATAGTTTAACATCTCACTGGTCAAGTCATTGATTTACAGTGAAATCTTACTGGTCAGTTGGATGATTTACAGTGAAATCTCAGTGGTCAAGTTGATGGTTAACATTAATATCTCACTGGTTTTATTGTTCAAACAGATATACACACCCAGTAAGATTATTTCAGTTTATTAGCTTTAATTTATGTTACATGAATTTTTCTAGAGTCCAAGCTGAACAGGACACTAAATTTTACCAGATTTTGCTGAAGATGATGAATGAGGTCAAATTGTAAGTACAAAGGTCAGATCTTTAAGTAAAGAGTTCAAATCTAAAACAAAATTGCATTCCAGCTTGTTTTATCATTTTCAATAACAAACAAATAAACATGCTCTTCTTCATCACCACATATCCCTTCATGTTTTTTCTTTAGAAAAAGAATACAGATATAAAACAATTCTTTTTTTTGTAGCTTAATATGATTGATTTTCTGTTTCAGACTAAGGACAGGGCAACAGAAGGACTCATTAATGAAGGTCTTCACATGGTTCAAGGCCAACAAACACACACTTCACACTGGGCCGGTAAGTTCTCATATAGCGAACACACACTTCATACAGGGCCAGTAAGTTCTCATATACCACACACACAATTCACACTGGACCTGTAAGTTCTTATATAACAAACACAAAAACTTCCCATGGAACCTGTAAGTTGTCACTCAAACAGAGTACCTGTTAGTTGTCACTCAAACACAGAACCTGTAAGTTGTCAATCAAACACAGAACCTGTAAGTTGTCACTCAAACATGGAACTTGTAAGTTGTCACTCAAACACGGAACCTGTAAGTTGTCACTTAAACACAGAACCTGTAAGTTGTCACTCAAACACAGAACCTGTAAGTTGTCACTCAAACATAGTACCTGTAAGTTGTCACTCAAACACAGAACCTGTAAGTTGTCACTCAAACATGGAACCTGTAAGTTGTCACTCAAACATGGAACTTGTAAGTTGTCACTCAAACAAGGAACTTGTAAATTGTCACTCAAACACGGAACCTGTAAGTTTTCACTCAAACACGGAACCTGTAAGTTGTCAATCAAACACAGAACCTGTAAGTTGTCACTCAAACATAGTACCTGTAAGTTGTCACTCAAACACACACTGCACATGGAACCTATAGGTTGTAACTCCACCAAACACACACTTCACATGGAACCTATTGGTTGTAACTCCACCAAACACACACTTTACTTGGAACCTATAGGTTGTAACTCCACCAGACACACAGTACTTCACATGGAACTTATAGGTTGTAACTCCACCAAACACACTTCACGTGGAACCTATAGGTTGTAACTCCACCAAACACACTTCACGTGGAACCTATAGGTTGTAACTCCATCAAACACACTTCATGTGGAACCTATAGGTTGTAACTCCACCAAATACACTTCACATGGAACCTATAGGTTGTAAGTCCACCAAACACACACTTTACATCTTGCCATAGGTATTTGCCACTCAAACATACACTTGACACCAGGAATGCAAGTTTTCAGAACGGCATGGCAGAAATATCAGTATTTTTATTCACACTTTTTAATTTTGACAAAATATTTTTTGCCATGAATTTATGTCAAATAGTTTTATCCCATCCTGCAAAGTTTTCTCTGGAATGACTTCTTCAGTTTATGATGTAGTTGGTTTTATTTCTTGGCAGCATTTTGGGAAGTCCTACCAGTTGAAAGAAGCTTCAGAGGTTGTCAAGAAAGCCAAGGGGTCCACACAGCAATCCTCACCCAAGAAGAGCAAGGTCGTCACCACAGAGATGGCAAAAGAAGAAGAGGAGAAAAAGCCTATCACTCGCCTTGAATCTGCAGAGGGGATGAGAAGATTTTTTCAGAGTGTGACACCCTCTACCCAGCCTAATGACCCAGAAACTCCTAAAAATTTCTTCAATTTTGACCTTCCGTCTAATAAGGATTATGTCAATGAATACCTAACCAGTCGGTTTTTCCAAGCGGGAGAGATTTCAGGAATAGGTAGGCCTTCAACCCTGGAAACTCCTTCACACCGGGCATACATGAATGACCAAGTTCCCTCAGACAGAACAACAGCCATGGAGAGATTTATTAACAGCCCAAGTCTGTATGATGGCCCAGACCTGGAGGTGAGTTCAAATAAAAATTTCCTTGAAATAACAAAAAATGGGAGGAAGGAGAATTTAGTTTTAGGAGAGGAGTATAAGATGAATTTTGTAGATAACTCTGAAGTTGTATAGAACTCTCTATTTTAATTGATATCTTAAGTATTTTTTTTTTTGAAATGCTAGAAGGGCATAATGATAACAAAATCTCCAGAATATATTTGTGAAAATTTCATAGCTACAAGGGGAGTAACTCTAGTTTCCCAATCAGCAGTTTTAAATTCCAGAGTGGATAGATTTAAGGTGATCAATACTTTATTGTTTAAATGACTGGTTCACAATGTAACATTTAATTCAGAAAAGTGAACTTCTTGCCAAGCAGTGAACTGTTCAATAAATGAATTGGGTTTTCAGACAGATCATTTTTCTTAACGTTAATATTCATGAAGTGAAGTGGGGTAGAAAATTTAAAAGTGCTATGTGTATTGTAAGAAAGACAATGATTCATTTTATCATCAGATCTAATTTGTCTCTTTGGAGTCTACATTGGACTCCCAGGAGGGGCTTTCTCTCTAGTGACTAGTGTTAACTAGGGACAAGAGATGGCTTCGTTTTATTCTGTTTGATGGATTATGGGATTGTGTGTGCTGCTTTTAAGCGAACAGTGACTAAATCAGACTTTAATCTGCTCCATTGTTCAAGATTGATTTGGCTGTGCAGACTGAAGACTTTATTGGAGTGCACACAGAATTGTTAATGTACAGCTATACAAACAGAAGAAATTTAAACTTGGGCTGATAATGCCTTATTTAAACACATTTATTTTTCTCTAAATGAACATACAGACAATCTGAAAGGTCTTGATTATAAAAGAAACTGTAAAGCAATTGCCAATGGAGAGCTTGTCATGATTGGTGTTGCAAAATTTAAGAACATTTTGTCAATAATATGTATTTACTTACCTTAAGTAGCAAGGAATTGTTGGGAAAGTGAATATCAAACATTTAATGGACTGTTTGCTGTAGCTCTATTGGATTACTTTGAGGATATATTTGTTGCATTTAGGTGAACTATATGTCCTGAACATTTTAGCTACTAATTCTTTAAACACATCTCCTTCATTGAAGAATTTTGGGTTACTTATCAGAAATTAGCTGATTTTTAGGTAAGTAAAATTAATTATTTGATTAAATTTGGGAATTAATTTTGTCCCCCCTTCCCTCCCTCAACACATTATCCTTTAGTTGACCAAACATAGTAGTACAAGTTGAACATAGTTAAAATATGAATGACATTGTATGATAATTAAACTGTTTATAATGATTCAACATATCTGTATCAAACAGCACCAGTTTTCTTCTGGTTTTGTACTGTAGATCACCAGATTTTCGTGACACTTTATTCTATCATGGTAGTCACTTACTCTTCATTAGCGAGACAAAATTCTCATGAATTTGATTACTGCTCTATATGATATTTAAAAATGCAAATATACACGAGAATGTTGCGTAATTATCTTGCGTAATTACTCGAAAATAAAGTTCTCGCCAATAAAAAGTGATTTACAGTAGTTTTATGATTTACTGGTCATATTCTGGTGTTGTAGTTTTATGATTTACTGGGGTTTTTTTTTGCATTGTTGTAGTTTTATGATTTACTGGTTTTTTTTGCGTTGTTGTAGTTTTATGATTTACTGGGTTTTTTTTGCGTTGTTGTAGTTTTATGATATATAAATATCTCGATATCTCCTATGCAGAATTTTATATTTTGTTGTTAAGTTAGTATGAGAGTGGTCAGTTTTTCTTTAAAATTGGTTTTACATTTTACTTTTAAGTTGAATCCAGAACATTGTTTACAGGAGCTTCTGTCCATTATAATTGACAGTCTCTATCTGAAAATTGGCTACCCTTTATAAAGAGATTCAATATTGCATTTTATCTTTTAGCAATGAATCGATCATTAAACATATTTTTTTGAAAACATTCCATATTCCTGATCGATTCATTGATGCTGAGGTGTTTAATGTGTTGCTGCTATCTTGCTGATAATGGCATTTTTCAAGTATGATATTTACTTGGGACTTATTTTATGTGGACAGGGAATGTTTAATAGAGTAACCATTTGTTAAAGTATTGGAGATCAATTCTGCTTTCTATAATATTTTATGATGAAAGTTTATGCATTATGTTTTGAAAGTGATTTTTTATTATTTTTTTTTTACTGATATGAGTGTTACACAGAATTGATTCTATCAAATTTTTCCTGGTTGGGCATTTTCAGTTATCTCTGTCCAGACTGTAACTTGTTTTTACGACAACCACAGATATGGGAATCATTTTTCAGGTTTGATACGTTAGTTTCTCTATTTTTAGCTTCAGAGGCTCGCTAGTTCCCTTGGTGATCTTGATGACGTTCCTCCAGAGTTACCTTCTCATCATCAGGAGGAGGAGGAACATGATTCCTTAGACAGTCAGCGATACATCGAGAGCGTCACTGTCGACAGCCGTTATCAGGACGAAGAAGACGGATTTGAAGTGGATGAATCTGGGCCAGCAGATATTGACATGGAACTGCCCGAGATGCGTAGGAAGTTATCAAGAGAACAGACTATGTCGGCTAGTTTTAGGGCAGCTGTGTCTGCTCCAACACATGAGGATCAGGTTAGAGTTCTTTTTAACCTTAACAGGGAGAGAAATTGTATCTGGGAAATAGCATTTTGTACTAAAGATTGGTTTAGATGTTTTTTTAGCTCCACCTAGTCAACAAAGATGATATGAACTTATGCTCTAACACCTCCCCCCCCCCCCCCCCCCCACACACACACACACATTGGCATTGGCGTCCAGGATACATTTTTGGGAACAAGTCCATTCCAAAGTAACTGTAGGCCCTATCTGAACCACATTTACAAGGATGATGCACTTATATAGGGATGCACATTGCACAATACTAGATATGCTTTGAATACTGGATCTGACCTATATTTTCTGGATGAGTGACCAGGTTCAAGTTTTTGGAGCAGATACATTTCCAAGTAAATAAGTCCTACCATGACCAAACTTGCATGGATAGTATAGATCTAAAAATACATACACCAGACTTGCTTCAGATGCTGGATCTGACCTACATTATATATACAAAAAACGAAAATAGAATAAAAACTTCTAAATAAGTTTTTTTGAGCAACTTCATTCCAGAGGAATTATAAGCCCTATCTTGATCAAACTTGTATGGACCATGCATCTAGTGGTAGACAGATGCTACCAGATGTAATTTGGATGCTGGATTAGACTTATATTTTTGGATGATTGAACGAGTTGAAGTCTTTGGAGTTGGTCCATATCCAAGTAATTAAAAGCCCTCTTAGGACCTAACTTGTATGTATATATGTATATATCTAGGGATTCACACTAACAAGAACATACTGATGGTGCACGACTCTGTTTTACAACATTCATCAAAGAGAGCTTCATAATCTTTGATTACCTATATTTACCAGTTATAATTCAGATATATTACATTTTCTTAAAAAAAGTTTTTATTCTATTTTCGTTTTTCGTATATATATTTTTTTGAATCCTTGGATTACTGATCAGAATTCAGTAATTGACTTGCTTGATTTGTTCTAATCAAGGAGGTATCTACACTTTCCAGTGAAAGTTTAGCAATTCATGTGCTTGTAAGAAATTAACCAATAAAAATTCTCTTTTTCAAACATCTTTTTATAAAGTATTCCTTAAACTCTTTCATCTTTATTTCATCTTAAGGAATTTGAATAAACAATCTCGTCTCTTAAGGGAAGACAGAAGTTTATGTTTTATGGTAGAAAGGGGATAAAAATAGGGATGGAACATTTACATTGGAAGCCATTCAATTGGCAATAGCAATAGGAAATGCAGTGTTTGAGTTAAACAATTAGTTCTATAATTTTTAGTTTTCCAATTTATCAACATACATCCCCAAAAAGATGGTTCACCCTATTGCAAGTTTAGTGAACCCTCATGCTCAGCTGGCAGCAATGGAGGCGAGACGAGCTGAAGAGGAATATCAGGCATCGAGAGAAAATACTGGTCTGTCCCAGCGGATACTAAGCAGGTCTGCCTCAGGTATGTAATATAGACATGTCTAGTCTGTCACAGTGGATACTAAGCAGGTCTGCCTCAGGTATATAATATAGACATGTCTAGTCTGTCACAGTGGATCCTCTGTAGGTCTGCCTTACATACCTAATACACTCAACCAAAGGTCATTTGATAAGTATACATATGGTTCTGTCTGGAAAATTGATCAGTATAATTTTTGTGAGCTAGCTTACTCAGTACTGTTGATTTATTCATTGTGATTATGTGTGGGACTAAATTTTAATGAAGATAATTTATGCAGTGTATTAACTTTTGTAGCTGTCCCGAAGTCTTCCTCCACTCCTCAGACGTCTACTACATACAGACCAATGACAGCTGTCCCCTCCCACCCAGGCAGTATGAACCAGTGGAATACATACACCAAGGACAGGTCCTATGGCCAGGAAATATTAAGTACGTTATCTGGGGATCAGGAAAACTTAATTTCTTCACAAAATGAAAAATGTTTGCTATTTTTTCTTTATTAAAATATATGTCTGTCAGTATTGAAGAAGAAATGAATAAATTGACATAATAACAAAAACAGGGCGATCACCTAGAATTGTCCGGAGGGGGTCTAAACGTTACCAAGGTAATAGGGTTTTATAAATAACTTGTTTTTACCTATCCCAGGAGGAAATAACCTACCCCCGTCACTGAACTTAACTGCTCCCCCTACTGGTAAAAATGAGTCTGCCGAGTCACGTTTTGTGTTAATGTTTGATCTTGCCACCACTTACCTTCATTAAAACCATCTTCATCCAAAATTGAAATCATGCTGAAAAATGAAGTTGTAAATTCCAATTATAATGTGAAAATTTTCAGATTAAAAAAAAAAAGGACTAAAAATTTTGTCTTTAAAGATATATATGACTGTAAAACTGGAGTTAGGTGGGAACTTTATTGATATTTGATTGATATTAAAGAAAGGGTAAAAAAAAATGCATACTTTAATGTAAAATGCATGTATTATCTATTAGTATTAATATTAAATCTTCAGCATTAGTTTATTATTCTAGACCAGCTTAAGCTTTGACATTCAGTTAGTTATCATGATATAAATCCAGTAGCATCTGTCAATTTTTCATCTGTGTCTTTTTTGATCATCTTTTCATTTCTGCATCATCACTAGTTTGATTTTAATGACTCTTTTCTTTTTAATTTGCATGAATGCTGTCCTAGTAACCATTGTTTGCTTGCATTTTTTTTTCTAACCTAAAAAGGAGACTTGAGTTTCGTTGGTCGCAGTGGTACAGCCATGGATGTACGTTACACTGCCCACGACTTCGGAGAAATGCCAGAGGAGATGACAAAACATGTCGTAGCATTCTTTTCTCAGAATTCAAAGTCGGTACCAATCGCCAAGGGTATATATATAAATATAACATTTACAGCTGATGATAATTGCACATGCTATATTTTTTCCTCTCCAAATTATTGTCCCACCATTGTTAATTATTTAAAATCTTTATTGGCACTTTTGCAGGATAAATTAGACTTGCATGATACAACTACATCATTTATATTCATTGCAATTATCTTATCTGACTTTCTGCTTGAGGAACATTTACAATAACTATTTTATTTTATCAGTATACCAAAAAGAGATAAACATGCATAATTAGAGAGCTGAAAAATTAAGATAATTAGAAAACTGAAGTCTACTTTGTGCAAATTCGTTGTATATTGTTAGTGCAATCTGACAAACTTGTATCTGATATTACCAATTTCTTTGCCTAAATGTTTTTAAGAACAAGTATATTGCCTTACCAGGGCAAGTTATTTGTCTAAATTTCAGTATTATTGTGTTTTTTCTCTAAAACAATCAATTTCTACTTCTAACAGTTGACTTTTTCTTTTGACTTTTTACTTACTTCATGAATGAATTGCTATATATGTAGAAATTGCATGTATCGATCTTGTAGCTCTCTCTCTCTCTGATATATATGTATAATATATAAGTATCACTAAAGTAAAAACAAATCTAACTTTTAACACAAAATTTAATCTGTATGCATGATGCATGATAAAGCATTTATTTCTAAATTGCTAAATACAGTTGAACTTCGGTATCTTGAACACTGATTTCTCGAATACCATGGATATATCAAAGTGATTTGGCAGTCCCAACCCCCATATTCTTTAAGTACCATATTTTACCCTGGATATCTTAAATCCTTGGATATCTCAAAGTTTTTTAGCTCACCTGAGCTGAAACCTCAAGTGTGCCTTTCTGATCACCCCTTGTCCGTCGTCCGTCCGTCTAGCTGTCCGTCCGTCTGTAAACTTTTCACATTTTCAACTTCTTCTCAAGAACCACTGGGCCAATTTTAACCAAACTTGGTACAAAGCATCCTTGGGTAAAGGGGAGATTAAATTGTTAAAATGAAGGGCCAAGCCTTTTTCAAAGGGGAGATAATCAAGAAAAGACAAAAATTGGGTGGGGTCATTAAAAAATCTTCTTCTCAAGAACCACTGGGCCAGAAAAGCTGAAACTTATGTGGAAGCATCGTGGGGTAGTGTAGATTCTAAATTGTTCAAATCATGACCCCCGAGGGTAGGGCGGGGCCATAATAGGGAATCCAAGTTTTACATTGAAATATGTAGTAAAAATCTTCTTCTCAAGAACCACTGAGCCAGAAAAGCTGAAACTTATGTGGAAGCATTCTGAGGTAGTGTAGATTCTAAATTGTTCAAATCATGAACCCCGGGGATAAGGCGGGGCCACAATAGGGAATCCAAGTTTTACATTGAAATATGTAGTAAAAATCTTTAAAAATATTCTTCTCAAGAACCACTGAGCCAGAAAAGCTGAAACTTATGTGGACGCATTCTGAGGTAGTGTAGATTCTAAATTTTTCAAATCATGACCCCCGGGGTAGGGCGGGGCCACAATAGGGAATCCAAGTTTTACATTGAAATATGTAGTAAAAATCTTCTTCTCAAGAAATACTGAGCCAGAAAAGCTGAAACTTATGTGGAAGCATTCTGAGGTAGTGTAGATTCTAAATTGTTCAAATAATGACCCCCGGGGGTAGGGCGGGGCCACAATAGGGAATCCAAGTTTTACATTGAAATATGTAGTAAAAATCTTTAAAAATCTTCTTCTCAAGAACCACTAAGCCAGAAAAGCTGAAACTTATGTGGAAGCATCCTGGGGTAGTGTAGATTCTAAATTGTTCAAATCATGACCCCCCGGAATAGGGCGGGGCCACAATAGGGAATCCAAGTTTTACATTGAAATATGTAGTAAAAATCTTTAAAAATCTTCTTCTCAAGAACCACTGAGCCAGGAAGGCTGAAACTTATGTGGAAGCATTCTGGGGTAGTGTAGATTCTAATTGTTCAAATCATGACCCCTGTTATAGGGTGGGCCACAATAAGTACTACGGGGGAGAGGGGGAATCAGGTGAAAAACAGCAAGGCCAAAGTTACTCAGGTCAGCGTTGTGGCCCATGGTCCTCTTGTTCTCAGTCTTATTGAGTTCGCGATAACGAGGTTTGACTGTATTACCATGATTATATCCATACTGGGATATTTGAGGATTTTATTTTGCTGTTTATGATTGGTTAGTTTTGACACCACGACCTGTGGAAGTCCAGGAGCTATACACACAGAATTCATTGGAGGAGTTCTATGTTATGGCAGACAACCTTTATCCCAGACTACCAAAATATCGCAGACCTGTGTACTCAAAGCCAAAATCAGCAGCATCTACTCGCATGTCAGAAACTCCAGAGAGAGCACCACGAACCACAGAAAAAACAAAATTCCATCCACTAGGGAAACAGCTCCTAGATGCTGCGTGAGTCTTTATTTTCTAATTGTTAAGGGGTATGGCCTTTACTAAGGGATGTATAATCTACAAACAGTCCTCCATTGTCACATTTTATTTTTTAAATTGCCCATTTTTGAAGTAATATGTATGATTAATTATAAGCAACTGCTTAATATAAGAATATGACTACAGTAGCAGAGAATAAGTGTACAATTCACCAAAAATATGAATCCATTTCTGACAGTGAAGCTGAATTACGTGAAAAAGAAAACAAACCTCCCCCAGAACCGACATCATCGGTCAAGCTGGACACAGTGGTACAGTTAGTGGACGATGTGTCAGAGAACATGACCTACTTCAAAGAAAGGGTAAACTCAGATACATCTTACATTGACACCAAAATATTGAATTAATCATTGGTTATCAATATTTAAAGGAATTTGACTGTCTTTTTTCAAGGTAACAAATAAATTCAACAGTTATCTAAGAATAATAAAATAATGTACAAGATGTTAGCATATCAAACTCTCTCTTAAAAATCTAGTTTCAAATATGCTTCTTAAAGCTACTGTACAGTAGAAAGTGTTGAAAATCAAATTTCCCTAACTGTTGTTAATTGGCTGCAGTGTATACTGTAAACGTGGTTATTTTGACGAGTTGAAAAATTGACGATTTTTTGTTTACGGAAATTGACGAGTGTTAATTTTGACGAAATATTGAATCAAGAGTTATGTATATCTTTGATTTCACAAGATTAAAACAAAAAATGAATACAAAGAACTCCTAAAACAACAAGTTTCAAAACTAGTATTCAGAGTAATGTCGCCAGAAGCTAGAGGACCAAAAACTTGATGGAAACATTGGCTTAATTAGTTGACTTGAGAACGTCTACGATTAAGCCGCTCTGTGCGAGTTCACGATGTTATAAGCAAGGACCACGACTTCCTCGGGAACTCATTTACAAGCGTTCTCATCAATAAAATTTAATTTTGCTTGTAAAAACCATCTACAGTGTATAAGATTTGATTGAATTAATGGCTCTATTGTATTTTGTTTTTAGGTCACCTGAGTCACTCAGGTGACCTATTGCTATCCGTTTTCGTCCGTCGGCGTGCGTCGTGCGTTGTGCGTTAACATTTGAACATTTTCAGCTTCTTCTCTGAAACCGCTCAACCAATTTCAACCAAATTTGGCATATAACATCTATGGGTGAAGGGGGACAAAATTTGTGAATTTCATGGTCCCTGCCCCCCTGGGGCCTGAGGGGTGGGGCAAAAACCACTAAAATTAATGCAATCTTTAAAAATCTTCTTCTTTACTCCTGGACGTCAAGCAGTCAAACTGATAGCATGATTGTAATAAGCATTGAGCCCTCTACCAAAATTGTGAAATTCATGGCCCCAGGGTAAGGGGTTCTGGGGCTAGGGCGGGGCTATATAGATCATATAGTAAAAGTGCATTATTTCTTCAAAAATCTTCTTCTCTGCTCCTGGGTATAAAATAAACTAACTAAGTACACAGTTATGATAAGCAAGAATGCCCGTTCCAAAATTGTGAATTTCATGGCCCCTGGGTCAGGGGTTCTGGTGAAAAGGGGGGGGGGGGGCTCTATTGATTATATAGTGAAAATGCATTATTTCTTTGAAAATCTTCTTCTCTGCTTATGGGTATTAAATAAACTAACTAAGTACATAGTTATGATGAACAAAAGTGCCTCTTCCAAAATTGTGAATTTCATGGCCCCAGGGTCAGGGGTTCTGGTGTTAGGGTGGGGCTTTATTAATTATATAGTGAAAACACATTATTTCTTTGAAAATCTTCTTTGTTGCTCCTGGGTATTAAACAAACTAATTAAGTACATAGTTTTGATGAGCAAGAGTGCCTCTTCCAAAATTATGAATTTCATGGCCTTGGGTGAGGGGTTCTGGTGAAGGGGGGGGGGGGCTCTATTGATTATGTAGTGAAAATGTATTATTTCTTTGAAAATCTTCTTCTCTGCTCATAAGTATCAAAGAAACTAACTAAGAACATAGTTATGATGAGCAAGAGTGCCTCTTCAGAAATTTTGAATTTTATTGCCCCTGGGTCAGGGGTTCTGGTGAAGGGGGGGGGGGGCTCTATTGATTATGTAGTGAAAATGTATTATTTCTTTGAAAATCTTCTTCTCTGCTCATAAGTATCAAAGAAACTAACTAAGAACATAGTTATGATGAGCAAGAGTGCCTCTTCAGAAATTATGAATTTCATGGCCTTGGGTGAGGGGTTCTGGTGAAGGGGGGGGGGGGGGGGCTCTATTGATTATGTAGTGAAAATGCATTATTTCTTTGAATATCTTCTTCTCTGCTTATGGGTATTAAAGAAATTAACTAAAAACATAGTTATGATGAGCAAGAGTGCCTCTTCAGAAATTGTGAATTTCATGGCCCCTGAATCAGGGGTTCTGCTGTTAGGGTGGGGCTCTATTGATTATATAGTGAAAATGCATCAATTCTTTGAAAATCTTCTCTGCTCCTGGGTATTATTTAAAAAAAGGAATTGCATGGTTATGATGAGCAAAAATGCCTCTTCCAAAATTGTGAAATTCATGGCCCCAGGGTCAGGGGTTCTTGTGAAAGGGGGGGGGGGGTGGCTCTACTGATTATATAGTGAAAATTCATAATTTCTTTCAAAATATTTTTTCTACTCCTGGTTATAAAGCAAAGAAACAATTGTATAGTTATGATGAACAAGGATGCTTTTACAAAATTTTTAAACTTGTGGTCCCAGGGGTTCTGCTGTTTTTCTGAGGGGGTGGGGGGGGGGGGGGCTCTATTGATAATATAGTGAAAATGTGTGAATTCTTTGAAAATCTTCAACTAATTGCATAGTTATGATGATGAGGGTACCTCTTCTAAATTTGTAAATTTCATGACCCTCGGTCATGGTTCTGGTGTTAGGGTAGGGCTGTGTTAAATAGTAAAAGTGCATTATTTCTTTGAAAATCTTCTCTGCTCCTGGGCATATTGGAGGCAAACAGAGTAAAAGTTTTAATAAGCAAGGGTATTTTTACCAGAATTTTAAACATCTGGACCATTTGGTCAAGTGTTCTGGTCCTGGCCAGGGCTCTATTAATTTGTATTCTACTGAGTGAAGTTATTCCCCTTTGCCATTCACCTTTGATAATTAATCAGTGTAGATAATGTATTTGAAAGGTTAATAGAATAAGAGAATTATGCAAGAACATTGATTGTATAATACAAAAAGTACTTTCCTAGTTTTAATGATCAGGTAGACCTGGAAGTAATAGATGAATAAAAGTGAAACAAAAATAACTTATCTTTTTTAATGTTCTTCAAAGGCCAAGTGAGGCCAGTTTGAGATATTTTGTAAAAAGTTTGTATGGTAATAGCGATAAATGGGGGACAGATAGATAAATCTTACTATTTTCCTTGCTTTTGGAAAAAAAAAAGCTTTATTAGGTCACCTGAGTCACTCAGGTTACCTATTGCTATCCGTTCTCGTCCGTCGGCGTGCGTCGTGTGTTAACATTTGAACATTTTTAGCTTCTTCTCTGAAAGCGCTTAACCAATTTCAACCAAATTTGGCATATAGCATCTATGGGTGAAGGGGAACAAAAATTGTGAATTTCATGGTCCCTGCCCCCCTAGGGCCTGAGGGGTGGGGCTAAAACCACCAAAAATAATGCAATCTTTAAAAATCTTCTTCTTTACTCCAGGACATCAAGCAGTCAAACTGTTGGCATCATTGTAATAAGCAGTGAGCCCTCTACCAAAATTGTGAAATTCATGGCCCCAGGGTCAGGGGTTCTGGCCCCAGGGTGGGGCTATATAGATCATATAGTGAAAGTGCATTATTTCTTTGAAAATCTTCTTCTCTGCTCCTGGGTATTAAATAAAGTAACTAAGTACATAGTTATGAATAGCAAGAGTGCCTCTTCCAAAATTGTGAAATTCATGGCCCCAGGGTCAGGGGTTCTGGTGTTAGGGTGGGGCTCTATTGATTATATAGTGAAAATGCATTAATTCTTTGAAAATCTTCTTCTCTGCTCCTGGGTATTAAATAAAGTAACTAAGTACATAGTTATGATGAGCAAGAGTGCCTCTTCCGAAATTGTGAAATTCATGGCCCCAGGGTCAGGGGTTCTGGCCCCAGGGTGGGTCTATATAGATCATATAGTGAAAGTGCATTAATTCTTTGAAAATCTTCTTCTCTGCTCCTGGGTATTAAATAAAGTAACTAAGTACATAGTTATGAAGAGCAAGAGTGCCTCTTCCAAAATTGTGAAATTCATGGCCCCAGGGTCAGGGGTTCTGGTGTTAGGGCGGGGCTTTATTGATTATATAATGAAAATGCATTAATTCTTTGAAAATCTTCTTCTCTGCTCCTGGGTATTAAATAAAGTAACTAAGTACATAGTTATGATGAGCAAGAGTGCCTCTTCAAAAATTGTGAAATTCATGGCCCCAGGGTCAGGGGTTCTGGTGTAAGGGTGGGGCTCTGTTGATCATATAGTGAAATTGCATTAATTTTTTGAAAATCTTCTTCTCTGCTCCTGGGTATTAAATAAAGTAACTAAGTACATAGTTATGAATAGCAAGAGTGCCTCTTCCAAAAGTGTGAAATTCATGGCCCCAGGGTCAGGGGTTCTGGTGTAAGGGCAGGGCTCTATTGATTATATAATGAAAATGCATTAATTCTTTGAAAATCTTCTTCTCTGCTCCTGGGTATTGAATAAAGTAACTAAGTACATAGTTATGAAGAGCAAGAGTGCCTCTTCCAAAGTTTGAAATTCATGGCCCCAGGGTCAGGGGTTCTGGTGTAAGGGTGGGGCTCTATTGATTATGTAGTGAAAATGCATTAATTCTTTGAAAATCTTCTTCTCTGCTCCTTGGTATTGAATAAAGTAACTAGGTACATAGTTATGATGAGCAAGAGTGCTTCTTCAAAAATTGTGAAATTCATGGCCCCTGGGTCAGGGGTTCTGGTGTTAGGGTGGGGCTCTATTGATTATCTAGTGAAAATGCATTAATTCTTTGAAAATCTTCTTCTCTGCTCCTGGGTATTAAATAAAGTAACTAAGTACATAGTTATGAGGAGCAAAAGTGCCTTTTGGAAAATTGTGAATTTCATGGCCCCAGGGTCAGGGGTTCTGGTGTTAGGGCGGGGCTCTATTGATTATATAGTGAAAAGGCATTAATTCTTTGAAAATCTTCTTCTCTGCTCCTGGGTATTAAATAAAGTAACTAAGTACATAGTTATGATGAGCAGGAGTATCTCTTCTAAAATTGTGAATTTCATGGCCCCATGGTCAGGGGTTCTGGTGTTAGGGCGGGGCTCTATCGACTATATAATGAAAATGCATTAATTCTTTGAAAATCTTCTTCTCTGCTCCTGGGCATTAAGGTGATAAACTAAGTACATAGTTATGAAGAGCAAGAGTGCCTCTTCCAAAATTTGAAATTCATGGCCCCAGGGTCAGGGGTTCTGGTGTAAGGGTGGGGCTCTATTGATTATGTAGTGAAAATGCATTAATTCTTTGAAAATCTTCTTCTCTGCTCCTTGGTATTGAATAAAGTAACTAGGTACATAGTTATGATGAGCAAGAGTGCTTCTACAAAAATTGTGAAATTCATGGCCCCTGGGTCAGGGGTTCTGGTGTTAGGGTGGGGCTCTATTGATTATCTAGTGAAAATGCATTAATTCTTTGAAAATCTTCTTCTCTGCTCCTGGGTATTAAATAAAGTAACTAAGTACATAGTTATGAGGAGCAAAAGTGCCTTTTGGAAAATTGTGAATTTCATGGCCCCAGGGTCAGGGGTTCTGGTGTTAGGGCGGGGCTCTTTTGATTATATAGTGAAAATGCATTAATTCTTTGAAAATCTTCTTCTCTGCTCCTGGGTATTAAAGTAACTAAGTACATAGTTATGATGAGCAGGAGTATCTCTTCTAAAATTGTGAATTTCATGGCCCCATGGTCAGGGGTTCTGGTGTTAGGGCGGGGCTCTATCGACTATATAGTGAAAATGCATTAATTCTTTGAAAATCTTCTTCTCTGCTCCTGGGCATTAAGGTGATAAACTAAGTACATAGTTATGATGAGGAGGTAGGCCTCTTCCAGAATTATGAAAGCCATGGCCCCTGGGTGAGGGGTTCTGATGTTAGGGCGGGGCTCTATTGATTATATAGTGAAAATGCATTAATTCTTTGAAAGTCTTCTTCTCTGCTCCAGGGTATTATTTAAACAAACTAAGTACATGGTTATGATGCATAAGGATGCCTTTTCAAAAATTGTGAATTTCATGGCCCCAGGGTCAGCGGTTCTGGTGTTAGGGCGGTGCTCTATTGATTATATAGTGAAAATGCATTGATTCTTTGAAAATCGTCTTCTCTGCTACTGGAGATTATTTAAACAAACTAAGTGCATGATTATGATGGGCAAGGATGCCTCTTCCAAAATTTTTAAATATATGGCCTCAGTTTTTGGGGTTCTTGAGGAAGGGGGGGGGGGGGCTCTATTGATTATATACTGAAAAAGCATTAATTCTATTAATTAATCATTAATTAATCCTGTCTGCTCCTTAGCGTTGAGCTGATAAATAAATTGCTTAGCTATGATGAAAATGTGAGCTTCGAACAGAATTTTTAAATCTTGTGGTCCTAGGGTCAGGGGTTCTGGCATAACTGGGGGGGGGGGGGGGGGGGCTTTTGATAATATAGTGCAAAAGTGTTAATTTTTTGAAGTCCATAGGTATGATGATGAGGGTAACTCTTCCAAATTTGTAAATTTCTTGACCCTTGGTCTTGGGTTCTGGTGTTAGGGTAAGGCTTTGTTGAAGCATTGTACCTGTGAAATTCTTCTCTGCTTCTGGGCATATCGGAAGAAAACTGAGTAAAAGTTTAAATGATATAAGTAAGCATATTTCTACCAGATTTTTGAACATCTGGACCATTTGTCTAAGCATTCTAGTCCTGGGCAGGGCTCTATTAATTTGTATTCTACTGAGAGAAGTTATTCCCCTTTTCCATTCACCTTTAATCACTGTAAATAATGTATTTGAAAGGTTAATAGAATAAGATAATTATGCAAGAATGTTTATCATATAATTCAAAAAGTATTTTCTTAGTTTTAAAATCAGGTTGACCTGTAAGTAATAGATAAATAAAAATGAGACAAAAATAACTTATCTTATTAAAAGTTCTTCAAAGACCATAAGAGAGGTCAATGCTAGAGCTCTTAATATGGGATTAAAAATAGTACTGAAGCACTAATAGTTTGTTAATAGTCTGCATGGTGATAGTGTTAAGTGGGGGACAGATTAGAACTTAATTTATGAGTTGATACTGAATACTAGACTAATTATTTTGTTGATCCTAATCTTCCTACTTCTCTTGCTTTAGGGCAACAAAGCTTCATCTATCAGTGTATTTAACTTCTAAATTGTTGTATTATACTCAGGTGACCGTTAAGGCCCTTGGGCCTCTTGTCATTATACGAGACCGATTGCCTGAGGTGACAAAGTAGGTCAAACACGGCATGATAATTACGCAAAATTAGAATGTTATGACCATGGGTAATAATTGTATATGACATACTCAATTGTTTTTAAAACTATGATTATATGTTTTCATAACTACCGTATTTACAAAAAAAATTAAACAGTAACTTTGATCTAAAGGGGGAAGCCGAGAAAATTAAGCGGTAAAGTTGTACGACGATCAATGACTATTGTGACGCTATATATATGATATGAAGTTTGACGAGTGGAAATTTTGACGAGAAAAGAAAAATCGTCAATATAGTCAAAATTAGCATGTCGTCAAAATTTCCACGTTTACAGTACCTGGGATTAGACCTTTAATGGTTGATAGGAACATTGATTTATAAAGATAATAAATTATTTAATTATTAATATTTAATTGATTAATTAATAAAGATACATATGAACAAGGATCTAGTATTAAGAATAAAGAGACTTGTTATTTTGGTCTTTTGAAGATCTGCTATCTAATGTGTTATGCTAATTTTTTCACACTTACCTTCCTTAGCTTGCCCCAGCGCCTAGTCCGGGATTCAGAAAACCGGCCAGTAACACGGTATCCAGGCGACCACTGTCACGCCCAGCAACAGCTACAGGTCATAGGTCACCCAGCCCAATACAAAGATCAAATTCACCAGAAATTGCGTAAGTTTAGTGAAAACTTTACTGTTCTATGTAACAGTTCCTTCATTTATACTGTAAATCCCTTTTTCTTCGCGAGAACTTTTTTTTTTCAAGTAATTACCCAAGACTATTTGCTTGCGAAAATTTCATTCTCGCATGTATTTGTTTTGTAAAAGATAATGTACAGCAGTAGCCAAAATTCATGAAAATTTTGTCTTGTTTATAAAAATTAAATCACTTTACTGCGAAAATAAAGTTTAGTTTAAGTGGGGTTTGGAGAGTATTACTCTGCTCCAGATTTATTTGTATATTATTGTTGATAACTACAGTAAAACATGAGTATAGCTAGTACTGTTGTATTTGCTGATGATGAAGGCAGCTTTTCCACCCAGTTCTACAGAATTAGTATGAATGTCAGGCATAACAGAGCAGTGTTACCTGTTCACAGGAGTTAATGTCACTAATTGTCACTACTCATTTGATGATTTTGCTTTGTATTTTCCCTAACTTTCCAATTACCTTTGTCAATCTAGAACTGACAGACCAAGACCACATACATCATTCTCTCCCCACAACCCTCCCCATGGTGTTGAATTTCTGGAGCCCCACCCCCCAAAATCTGCAAGGTCAGGCACACCCAGTAGGACTGCAGAGGCCATTGACTGGAGAGGGAAGATCATTCCAGACACAGAACGTGCTAAGTATGTAGTCATATGTAATTAAAAATGGTCTAAAAGATGAGTTAATGGTCTTTTTATTTGTTTTATGATAAGCATTCAATCAGTCATACAGTACTTAAACTTAAGAGAAATCATTTCATAACTGACGTGAAATCATTAAAGTTTAAACAAAATATAAATACTGTATTTGCTCTCTTTTTTTCTTTTTTTGTATATGTAGAAATCCATATTTGGGTCGCTTTTGATATAGAATTAGTATGTTAATTCATGGAAACATATAATTCTTTTGACATAAATGTAAAACCTTAAGATTTTTATGATGCTAACTTAATGTATGATTAAGTAAGTACGAATCTGTGACTTTCTGGCAAATCATTAATGTCATTAAATGAATACAATTTTAAGGATTTTCTTTTTCTTTCAGGTGGCAAAAGTCAAAGTTTGGAGACCATACATATGTCAAGAAAATGAAAGGGAAACGTCCAGTTGGTGCGACACATGCTGGTAAAAGGCCAAAAACTGCTCCCGTTTCTGTTCAGGAACGCTGGAAAATAGAGAAGGTTATTACTTCTGGACAACTTTTAACAGGAAAATGTTATTATGAACAAAATAACAGAGCAGAACATATTCTCAGAAAAGAAAAAAGTGTAACTGAGCAAAAACATTAACTCCAGCAGTATATTTTAGTTAGTAATGAGATAAGGGAGATAAATCTGAGTGTAAAATTGGTTACAGGAGAGTGACTCTAACACCAGAGTGGAGTCTCAGGCGGCGACAAACACAATGACGGAGATGGACCCTAAAGCTGTGGACTCATTGATGAGAGTACAACCTATAGAGAACTGGAACACAGGGTACTGTTTTATAATTTATTTTTAATGAATGACAAAGAATTGCACTTCAGAAAATAATTGAGTTTCTGTTTTTTCAGAATGGGATCCATGAGTTCTATATTACTGGATGAGGTGAGCCATTACATTGAACCATAATGATTTATTTTTAACTGTTCATTGTTTTATTTCTGCTAGTTAAAGCTTTTGTTGATGACCTGCTCTTCTGTAGGATTTCCTTCGTTCTCTGAGTGGTAGCAGGCACACTGGTCACCCAACTACAGACACCACCACCCCTGTACCCATGGAGTATGTTCCTATTGTGTCATCAGCACCGCGCTCACTGGCAGGTAAGAGAAAATAATATATAGGTCAATCAGAGTTCAAGACAGAGTTATATTAAGATTCCTTATAGGTAAAATAAGGTAACGACGGGTAAGACAAATTACTAGTATAACATAAAAGATAGAAGCCAGGATATTCTATGTGTGTTCACCTTAAAAGACACCAATATTATCACAGGTAGTCCAATTATGTATTCAATTTCTATGAGTGTTGATATGCATCTTCTGCAGAGTATGATGGGTAATCTATTTTTTTATTTGCATGAGATAATGGATACTTGCCCAAGACAAAAAAATACTATAATTTTAAAATCCAAAAAATAACTCTCCTTTTATAAAAGTTTAAAATAAATTCTTGTAACTGATATATATATCTGGAATGTATATTAAAGAAAAGTCTACTTCTTTAAGTATGTTTTTTTTTATGTAACTTACTGTGGAATCATTAAAATTTGTTGGTGCCAATTTTCGTGGATTGCTTAAATTTTACAGGTTTTTGGGAATGAAATTCCGTGTATTCTCTTATACCTACTAACAAATATGACTTGGCAACTATACTTTATTAATTTGTGAAGGATGTTCATTCATGGATGAAAGGTACCCATGAATTCCATGAAATTGAGCAACCACGAAAACTAATAATAGTAATAATTCCACAGTAATTACTTTGTAGAGAAAATAGAATACTTTGCCGTATTTTTATTAACTGTACTGAAGTAAAAGCTTTGTAGTCAAATTGATATAATTCTTCTATGGGAAGCCATAAACTTGACACATAAAGTTTACTTGATCCTAGCTTATTTTATCCCAAGGTCGACAAAAAGAAGTTCAAGGTCAGACATTTTCAAATTCTAGGTGTGATCTACTTCAGTCTGAAGCTATCTGTCTCAAGGACAAAGTCTATATTGCTTTCACTGTGGTATTTACTTCTTTGTATGTTTTTGTGATTTTTAAATCACAAAAAGAAGTTCAAGGTCAGACATTTTCAAATTCTAGGTGTGATCTACTTCAATCTGAAGCTATCTGTCTCAAGGACAAAGTCTATATTGCTTTCACTGTGGTATTTACTTCTTTGTATGTTAGTCTGTTATCAGAAAGGTATTATTTATACGTTGTATTCTTTAAATAACGTAAGTCACGAAAACAAGAGTTTTATGTAGTTGTCCTCACAGAAAAAAAAGTTGCACCAATAAAAATAGCAGGTAACACTAATTACAATGTATCTTTTGTGTAGGTAATATGCAAAAGTTGTGTCTTGCAAATAAATGCAGCGATATTGGTCGCAAAAATAAAATATCAAAAAAATGATGTACATGTACCTTATATTTCTAATTTCAGTCTGAGACCTTGTAAAATGTAGCTATGTCAGCTAGTTCTAGATATTAAACTATGTGAAATATACACATTATTTAATAAAAACAGGAGGTTGCATTTATTTTTTGATAGGAAAAGTTTATGAAAATATTTGCCCCACCAAGCAACTAAATCCTAGAGGATAACATTACTTCTATAAGTAAAACAAACAGTCATATTAGAGCATATTTATTCCTATTTACCTTGAGAGTTTAGGAGCCAGTTGAATTAAACTTTGTTGGTATGTAAACCTACTTACAAATAATGACGTAACAAAAAAATTAAACGAATATGAAGGAGCTCTTATCTTCATTTAAAAAAATAAAACTGCCTCACTCTCCTTCCAAATTTAAGCATGCTGTCTGGAATTTGAAAGTTCCCTTAATTTGTTGGGAACCTTGAATGTGTGTGTGTGTGTTTGTTTTTTTTTTTAAATTTTTTTGCAGTGTTTGGGGGTAATTGGACTTCGGAACGTTGCTTTATTTGGCTGTAACTTTTTTAAGTTGGGTTGAATTACATTTTAAGCCCACTATCAGTACTGGACCCCCAAATACCCTGCAATATTACCCCGTCTGTTGAAGAAAGACATCCTATGTGATTCTCAAGGATTATCAATGAAACTTTAAAATGAGATAAATATTTGCCCATTTTGTTAAATTTTTTTTTCAATGACTTGACAAATTTGAGATATTCCTCTGTAACTTATGAACAAAGAGGAACTTGTTAAAACATTTTTGTTTAGTTTGTGAGTTGGATATTTGACTCAGTATAGTAAGTACCTTATGACCAAAAGAAGGGAAATTTTAAAAAAATATCTTGGATTTCAAATTGCTTTATACAGCATTGTAAGTAGCAACTTAATGCCAACTTTATTGCCCTCACCTCTCTATCCATTAAGCATTGGGGGGGGGGGGGATGTTATTGAAGCATTTCCTTTTTGTTTTGGTCTGCCTCTAAGCTTGACTATATGGGTCACAGATTTCTTATCTAGGTGTGTCAAGGTCAAAGCCTCAGATCAAGGCCATACATTGAATTCTATAATGTTATATTGAACAAGCACCATTTGATTTAGTCCCCAGAAATAGCATTTTATAACCATATTTGTAATAACATTTTACTAACTCACTGATACATGCATAGACAAATTTTATTTTAGACTTATTGTCCAGATAAAATATGAACAAATCCTCCATTTACAAATCAATGTTTCTGTTTGGACTTGATTAAAGGAATCATTCTTATGGTAAGTTGTGGTCAATCACCATAGCCCTCCTCTCTTACATCTGTATAACTCTAAATAAGTTTTGTCAAAACTTGGAATATATAAACATGTATGTAGGATATAAATAGCTATAGAAATAGGTTACATGAACTATATATATCAATGGGGGCTCTAAATACTTGACTCTGATATAGTACCGTGTTTCCACTGATTGAAATTGCCCTGGCCTTTAATAATCCAAGGGATTATCACTAACTCTTAATCTCTTTAATCTTCCTCTGACTTTATCAGAAAGGTCTAGTTAGTGTTTGTCCTCCTGGAAACCTATTTAGAATAAGACAGGTAGGCACAGTTTTCATAGAGGTATCTGAATTTCTTTTTAATGAGAATGTTCTATAACACCCAGCATTTATTGTGGGGTCAGAGTTTGACAGAAATTGAGTGGAATGTAAGAGTCAGCTGGCATTTTGAAATTCTTGTTAACAGGTTCCATTAAAATACAGACTCCCAGTTAAAATTAAGTAAAAATCATCAAAAGAAGTTGTAAAATTTTACAAAATTTAGTCTCTCAGTTAACACCCAGAATGTGAAGGGTTTTTTTTTTCATGATATTGCTGTGATTTTTCAGTGAATAAAAAACACATTCGCTTTGGAAAAGGTAGGTTAGAATGATTTTAGTTTGGCTATACAGGATGATTTTCTAATTTTTGCTTTATAAGATGTAGTATTGTGACCAACATTGTCGGTGTCCATTTTAAATGTCAGAGATCATAATAATCATGTATTTGAATTTGAAGGATTGACGTTAGTAACACTATCAGTATTCTTTTTTGTTTTCATTGTAATACAGTGGCGCCTCCTTTATCCGGACGCCTCTGTCCCCAACGAAATCGTCCGGATAAATGAATCGTCCGGATAAGTGAATCACTTCTCAAAAAACACTCTCCAAGCATAAATACAAGCCATCTTCATGATTATCAATATTTTTTCTGCAGACGCTAAGTTTGAATTTCGATCATTAAAAAATACCTTGAAAAACGTAATCAACTTCTATACCTAACGCCAGTTTAATATTATTTTTCTAAAGTAATATACGTTTATGGACTGTAGTACATTAAATAGAAAGATATTTCTTCAATCATGTACCATTCTAAACTATCTTGTGGGAAAAAAGGTGTTTTTAATGCATTTACGTTTTTAGAAATGGAATATCGTATTTTAAACTAATGCAATCAACATGATAAAGAGCATTACGAAATCGCTCATAATTCATTGTTCATTTTATTTACAACTCTTCAAAATTCTCATGAATTCACTGATGAATATACGGTTAGCAATATGATTTTAAACGGATTTTTATTTAATTAATTCACAGTGTAAGCGTAATTCTTCGAGCTTCAAAATAAACGTTGATTTAATTGGGATAAACACACGCTAATTATACACGCTATTGTTTGTAGGTCACAGGTAACCGCCTTCAATCCGACTGCATGGCCAGTGTTTTTACAACAATTACCACTAGTCGTGATAAGTGTGAAAAAGTTTGTTTTGAAAAATTACCGTCAGGATAAACGAGTCATTTTTCAATGAAGTATTACATTTGTAGTAGAAATCGACCGTCCAGATACGGAACGCGAATTTCCGGATAAATGAGACAAAATAACGTGGGAAAAATCGGTTCCCAAAAAATATCGTCCAGATGGTGAAGCGTCCGGATAAATGGCGTCCAGATAAACGCGGCGCCACTGTAATTAATTGTTCTTTTTAAGAGAGATCGCTTATTAGTGTGACTGCTTTAAATATTTACTTCTCTGGTGGTGGATTTCAATTAGGTAGCTTTTTGCCAGTTTTCATTTCTGAAAATTCATTTGATGTTTTCCCTAAACACATTTATGTCAAAAATGTCAGAATTTTAATAATAAAATTACACCTTTGTGTCATGATAGCCTAGTTGGAATCATATAACTTACAGGTATTTCAAATTTAGACATAAAGTCCTTTAAATGTTACAGTCAGATTCTGTTTGTATGTGATTGTATGGCATATTTAAAAAATAGCACAACTTTTTGAACTATAGAAAATCAAGAATTATATTATTGTTGGTTAAAATTTTGGCACAATTTTGACAATGAACAAACATACTAAGGACTGTGCTAGAAGGAGCAAGATATGGACCCTTTTAATAGAGAGTATATAAGATCTACTACACATGTAGTTTGTGATTGGATTGGAATTTTATCCAACTTGTTTTCTATCGAGTATCACTTTTATAAAAATAGTAGAACTTTGTTATCTTAAACTCCATATCTAGAATGCCATGGATATGTCAAAGTGAGTTGAAAGTCCCACTTACATATTCTTTATGTAATTTACCCTAAATATATCAAACCATTGGATATATATAGGATCTTCTATGATTTTTTGTTGGATATGATTTTTATTCAATGAGTAATCAGTACTGTTGTGTGTTTTTTTTTATCCACGAGCCTTAGCAAGGGGATAAAAAACACACAAGTTGGATAAAATTCATATCTAACCACAAATCATGGAAGATTTTTTTATCACATGTTTTATAATACATTATTAACAATGTTTTACACAGTTTTTGCATGATTCCACATTATTTTTACTTCATCACTTTCACGCAAAACCCATTGTGACATCACTGCAGTGGGATATGAAAAGAAAAAAATCCATGAGTGATATCCACGGGATAAAGGAGTAAATATATGATAAATCAGAGTTTGAGATAATGAGGTTTTACTGTATTTTTAATAGAATTTAAGTGCACATAAATGAAAGAATTTTTTTTTCAACCAGTGTATTTTCAATATTTAAGCTTTTATTATATATGCATTTGCATTATCACTTTTATAGACATTTTAAATATATTGAAAATTTATTTTTGCCAAAGTTGAGTTAAACAAAAAAAAATTCAGCAGAATTATGACAACCATGACAAAGATCTTCTTCAGTCTCAAAATATAGGGAAAATGTACATTAAATAACAGATTTTCAATTCATTTTATCTGAAATGCATTTCCAGGTTTCATTCATCTCATGCAAAATCTTCACATGGGGAGATTTTTCTTTATTTCGATCAGCATTATTGATAAATTGCAAGAATCAATGCAAGAATTATTCAAGCTAGATTTTAAAATATAATATCAGTATGATATGAGAACTTGGATTTTAGGAACCTCAGATAACAGTCCAAAGACAGCAGTGTTGTTCAGAGTTTATGTACTAAAATTTTACAAAATAATGAACATGTATAAACAAGACTTAGAAGCTACAAATTTAACAAAATTGAAGTTAGATTCAATTAACTGATACAAAGTGATATTTTTCTATTACTTAAAATTTGCAAAACTTTGAGTGAAGGTAAATCTATTTTACAACTGTCAGATAGTAAATGTAAATATATGAGAGATGTGGTACCCAAACACTCTCTGTGTACTTAAGTCTCTCCTGAGTTTACTTTTGTTTGGACACTAAATTTCAGAATATTGACTTTTATATTTAGAGACAAGGTTTAACATATAGTTCTGGAAAGTTAACAAAATATTGGTTATTGAAAATTTTTAATTTCTTTTGTAAAAATCAGCAGGCATTACATCAGTGTTTGATGATGTGAGTGTTGAACTGTTAACTCAAAGTTGTGATGGTTTGTTGAAATGTTAAATGTGGGAGAATGTCAAGTTACTCATTTCTTACTATTCATTAAAAACTAGGTGAAGGAAGTTTTTAATTTTTATAAACAAATATTTTTAAATGACTGTCTCTTGATATTTGAAGAAAGTGATTGTCTTTGGTTTCAGAAAGAACTTTTTCTGGTTTCTTATCTAAGCATACAGAAAATAGCCATGCAAAGAACACGTGTATTACATTATGTACATAACAATTGAAAATAACAGAAAACTTGTATATCATGTTGTTGAAGTGGATTAGAGAGCGTCTGAACCCATCATTATAATTTACACGCTATAACAGATAAACGGGCTCTAGAACTGGCCGCGGAGATGAGAGGGCTTTGTAAGGACCCACTGTTTGTATACCTGGTTCTGATTGTTTTATTTTTACGCAGGTAGTCGAGCCCAAAGTCGTCAGACACGATCCCGATCAGAAACAAGGGCCGAGAGTCGAGTTGACGAGTAAGTCACAAAATTTTATCTCTCATTACTTGCACTAGAATTTTTACAGACAAATTTATTTCTCTATCAATGCATGAATTTCTTTTACTCCTGAATCAGTTATTATAGAATTTGTCTTCTTTTTTTTTCTTTCAACCTTTTTATTTTTAATTTTCAAAATTATTCAACCAATTAAAAATATTTTTATGTCACTAAAATTTTTTTTTCTTAGATCTTACAAATTTTTCTTGATAAAGTTTTGGTTAAAGGCAAAGTAACTAGTACCTGGATGATTTGATGTAAACAAAGGGAATTTTCAGTGTTGAACATCATTTAAATGTACCGGATTTCTAGTTCCCAGTGTTGTAAAGAAATAATATGTTGAAGAGCAGGAATTTCTACTTTGCTTAAGTTTAAGAATTATCAATTGGAAATTGGGCTAATCTGGGTAAGGTTTAATTTTTCACAGATTAAATGTGATTTGTTATAGTTCAATACAGCTAAGTGCTGTTTTAAATGCGACTAGTATGTTTTTTTTTAATATGAATTAAACAGGTTACAGAATTAGTGATATTTTATTAATAATTATGTAATGTCTTGTTTCATCTGCACTAAATATTAAATATAATTCTGCATAGAACAGACAAGGAAGGCTTATAAGGAAAATTTGTAGAAATTTAGTAACTGCAGTGTCAACTCTAAAAATTTTTGTTACTGTAAATACAATGTTGCTTAATTACCTGCAAAAATTTAGAGCACCGTCTTTGGCTGAATAGATACAATATTTATCTATATGTGACCCTTGGCACCATAAAGGTGACTTAGCTCTACACCTTTAGTTGTGTGACTTTTGACCAGTTTAAGCCCTACTAATCCTCTGTGCATTTTACCTCAATCTAACGCCTAACAGCCAGCGCCAGAATTCAAACAGAGTATTTCTGAGAGCAGATTAACATAACAGAGCACCAAGAAAAGAGGAATAAGAGCCCAACTCCTGTATTTAAACCTTTAATTTGTCACAGCCAGAGGTGATAAAACTGGTTCATTGTAGAGTTATGTTTAATTGATTACAGGTAAATAGTCAGGCACTTCCGACCACTGATAACCTTGTATACAAGTAGCACAATAAAAACCAAAGTTCTTGGCTCGGAGTTTGTGGATGATTTTCTTCTACTGTTTTATCAGATTTTCCCTAAACAGGATATATTCACTTTAGATATTCTAATGTTTATCACATTTAAATCTTGTTGAAGCAAAAGGAAGTTTCAAATAAAACACTCTGTTATCAGTCACTTTAAAAGCCTGCCAAGGATGTGTTCACTAATATTTATTTATTTGAAGCCAAAAGTTGTTAATGGTTGTTCTTTGACTTTGTGTGGTCACAATCATTACAGTTCATTCTTTTTCTGTAGAATACCAGAGGACCAGCCAACATGTGATGGTCAAGAACCAGTCAAAGGAGAATTGGAAGAACAAGTTTCTGAGGACCACCATCTCCACGGAAACCAACCAGAACCTGACCAAGCTCAGCAACCAACTGTTCATTTTCAAACACCAGATTTACAGGTACATATTTTAAACAGTGGGCATGTAAAGCAGCTTATTGAAAATATAACAGTCTGATTTAAGAAAATATCTTTTATTTAAAGCTAAAGCAATAGTACATGATTAAATTTGATTTAATTGCATCAAAATAATATTTTAGAGAATACGGAGAGGATTTTTGAGATTAAAAATAAAATCCAAATGTTCTCCCTACAAATGTAAAAGTTGTAATATTTATTACCAGGACGAGGATTTAGAGGGTAAGCAGGATTTAGGAGATGTTCCTGGTGTGGGGACTGTTAGCATCGATGATCAGGGGCGAATAATTGGTATCATCAAGGAAGATGACAATGTTTCTGTGACAACCACCACAACACTTGAGGAAGATCAGATAGCACCACGACAACCAATTCGGTTCCACACCGAGGATTTACACAATGGACAGGTCCACATAGAAGTCACATCAGTGCCATCTGCAGGCCGGGCACCAACACCGCAGGAGTTTAGACAGCGCCCCCTACAGGTCCTTAGTCGATCAGAGACCTGGAATTTTACTCCTGATGTAGAGCTACAGGAAGTGGATTCTGAGAAGTATCTCCCCGATCAGAAGACACCAAAATCAACAGGTCTCTTCCAGAAGGGAGATATTTGGTATAAGACAATTGTTAAACCGGAGAACTATTGCTTTGAGTGCCTCCCTAACAGTATGTCCACTAAAGTGGGCAGGAGTGCCGGCAGGATGCCAGGCCGTCCACAAAGTGTGTCTGCCCAGGTGCTACGAATGGCTCGTAAACAGAATGATTATTTTAGGAGAGCCCCTCCTGTTAGAACCCCACCCTCTATCCCTAGTCCCTACCATCAGCCTGGTGTGTCACCGAGACATGGAGAAACTTACAACTCAGGACTTGAGCACCATGCAAGGAGAGTAAAAAGTCCACGACACTTCATGGAGCATGGTAAGATTGTAATTTATCATTATATAGAGACATGATTGAATTTAATGCAAAGTTTCAAAGTATGATGACCTGTGTTAAATGAGACCATATGATTATGGAAAAGTAAACAGAATTTGTGTATATACACTCAAAGTTCTTATTTGTTTTGTAATATTTGAAGGTTCCAATATTGCTGAATTTGTAACGGGTAATTAGAGTGATAAATTAACTTTAATAATTGGTATCAAAATTACCACCAGAAAATGAAAAGATAGTTACTTTCCTTTAATAAAGTAGCAGATTTGAGTAGATTCAGTGTTGCTTTGTAATGACAGTGCAGTTTTCACTACAAAATTTGTCTGTGCAGAAGTGCACGCTGTTTAATTTTATTTGTGTTAGCTCCGTGCAGCTTGTGTCAATAGATACCTTGGCATGAACAATTTGTCTGTTGATTTTTAAAAGCCATTAAAAGGTAAAAAGAAGTGGTTCACATTGTTTTATTAAAGACTATGATGGGAAACGATAATTAAATGTTTGATAGTAGGGCGGGTCTACCTAGAGAAAATCATTTTCTCTGAGTATGTTTGATACCAGTTTATCATAATGGAAATAGTTCTGTATATGTGTTAGTAAATGTGTTTCAATCAATTGTTGAGTAGCAGGTGTAGTTTTTTACCATGTACAGTTATATTTTGTTCTGATGCATACAGGTTCAATGTAAAGGAAATTGTGCTTACCTTAAAAATCATTTAAACTGATACAGATTTTTAATGCCAATTAAAGAAAATATAAAATCCTCAAAAATTTCACTTAACAATTGCAGGCTTGAAAAAATAAAAATGCAATCTGTAAATTATTTTCAAAATAAAAATGCCAGAATCCTAGTTTAAGCAAGTGATACAATCATGTAATGTAATTCATATAACAATAATATCTTACAAACAGCTATCATGGTGTAATACAAGTAACTCTTGTAATAGCTTGTATAGTTTTAGGTAATGGGAATGTGTTAGAGTTACATGTGTTGGCTAATGAAGGTAGCTTAATTGTTTTCTCAGTTTTGAATTGTATATCATGTGAAACTTAATATTCACTTACTAAATATTATGTGAAAAATAATTTGTTGATAGTTTTAAATCAAATGTTACTACAAGATAATTTAATAATTTTTTGTCTTTAGTAGCTATCTGGAATTCAATTCTTGGTTGTTAAATTCCAAATTACAAAAAAAAAGGCAAAAAATTTATTGTTGGTCTCTCATACTTGACTGTCAAAATAAACATATTTTTTGTCTTTTATGGAATTTTAAAGCTGCTCAAATACTATTTGTAAAATAGCCAGAAGTTTATTTCAATCTTCATAAATAATTAACTGTGAATTGTAGTTAGTTTGACCCAGTAGAAGTACATTTTTATGTTTCAATTGATTTTTATGCCCCGCCATGAATATGGCCGGGGCATATAGTGTTTGTCATGTCCGTCTTCCGTCCTTCCGTCCTTCCGTCTGTCCTTCCGTCACACTTTGCGTTTAGCTCTGTTCAAAGCTCAGTTTCAAAGAAACTATCCAAGATATTTTTATCAAACTTCATATGCTGATAGATATTGATGAGGGCTATGCAACTGCATCAACATTTTTTGACCTTGACCTTTCCTTTGACCTTGACCTCACTTTTCTTAAATTAGTGTTAAGCTCAGTTTTAAAGATACCATTCAAGATAGTGTAATGAAACTTCATATGTTGATACCTACTGACGTAAGCTATTCAACTGCATCAACATATTTTGACCTTGACCTTTCTTTTGACCTTGACCTCACTTTTCTTAAATTAGTGTTTAGCTCAGTTTTAAAGATACCATTCAAGAAAGTGTAATCAAACTTCATATGTTGATACCTACTGATGTAAGCTATTCAACTGCATCAACATTTTTTGACCTTGACCTTACTTTTGACCTTGACCTCACTTTTCTTAAATTGGTGTTTAGCTCAGTTTTAAAGATACCATTCAAGATAGTGTAATCAAACTTCATATGTTGATACATACTGATGTATGCTATTCAATTGCATCAACATTTTTTGACCTTGACCTTTCCTTTGACCTTGACCTCACTTTCCTTAAATTAGTGTTAAGCTCAGTTTTAATGAAACCATTCAAGATATTTTTAACAAACTTCATATCCTGATACATACTGATGTAACCTTTTCAACTGCATCAACATTTTTTGACCTTGACCTTTCCTCTGACCTTGACCTCACTTTTCTTAAATTAGTGTCAAACTTCATATGCTGATACATACCAATAAGAGCTATTCAACTGCATCAATATATTTTGACCTTGACCTTTTCTTTGACCTTGACCTCACTTTTCTTAAATTAGTGTTTAGCTCATTTTTAAAGAAACCATTCATAATATTTTCATCAAACTTCATATGCTTATACATACTGATGTAACCTTTTCAACTGCATCAACATTTTTTGACCTTGACCTTTCCTCTGACCTTGACCTCACTTTTCTTAAATTAGTGTTAAACTTCATATGCTGATACATACCGATGAGAGCTATTCAACTGCATCAATGTTTTTTGACCTTTACCTTTCCTTTGACCTTGACCTCACTTTTCTCAATTTGTGTTAAAATGTTGCATTACTAATATACCCTCGGCGGGGCATTCATGTCCTATGGACATATTTCTAGTTTTATTTAGTACCAATATTGACAAGTAATGTCTCAATTTCTTTACTTGACTTAAAGATGTCTTTACAATTTATACAATTCTTTTTCTCCAGTGGTGGATCTAAGGAAGGACACTGTGTCTGCTCCCCCTGGATCCCAGTTCAGCAGGGAAGACAGTCTGATGGATTCCCTCCAGGTGTGTCGGCTGTCCACCAGAGGGAGTCTTATAGAGGGGCTGGAGGGTAAGTCACCAAATCACAGAACGACCACCAGAGGGAACCCTATAGAGGGACTGGAGGGTAAGTCATTAAATCCCAGAACAGCCAACAGAGGGAGCCTCATATAGGGGCTGGAGGGTAAGTCAGCTACTCCCAGAATGACCACCAGAGGGAGCCTTATAGAGGGACTGGAGGGTAAGTCACCAACTCACAGAATGACCACCAGAGGGAGCCTTATAGAGGGATTGTAGGGTAAGTCACCGACTCCCAGAATGACCACCAGAGGGAGCCTTAAATAGGGTTGGAGGGTAAGTCAGTGACTCCCAGAACAGCCTCACAGAGGGCTGCAGATATTGTCAAATTGTAAACACAGACACTACAGAACATTGTACATTGATATAAGAACACACATAAAAGCTATGTTATACACTGATTCAAGAATAATAGCCTCTCTGCTTCGCAGAGGAATCACAAACACATCAAAATATGTTATTTTTAAAGAACATTTTGATTGAAGAAAGTTGATACAAAAATGTTAAAATAAATCCCTAATAAAGGTAAGCATTCATGTTAAGCCCACAAAATGACTGATTATGATTTACCTTTCCAAAATTTGTAGAGAAACCAAGTGAAGAACAAGAGGGAAATGAAACCAAGAAGGTGGCTTTTCTTGATGAACATGAGCCATCCATGGAGGAAAAGAAAAGTCTCATCTCTACAACCTCCAAGTTTTCCAACTCTTCACTGCAGTCAATAGCTCACATAGGTCGACCTATCGCTCAGGTGTCCCGGATACCAGACCCGGTAAGGAACAGTGTGGGGGGGAGGGGGGGTGTTAGATCTTTAAAATTAAAATTTTCATTTAAAAAAGGATTTTTTTTTACATGACACACAACTGTCTGCAAAGTGATTAAATGCTTTACTTAAAGAAAAACTAAATTTTATGGTAATATTTTAATTTTACATCTTGACTGATGAGTTTATGGAAATCCTATTAACTACAAAATGGTCTTTCCTGCAAATTTATCATATATTACTTACATAGAGATCTTTTATAATCTGTGACAGGATGAAGAAGCAGCTGCTGCTCGGACACAGTTTGAGGCCAAGGCAGCAGTAGACATCCAGAGGTCTGTATAAATCTTCCTCCTTTGACTGGAGAGCTATATTACTTAAAAAAAATTTTTGTGTCATGCAACCAGCGCAAATGTTTTTATATACATTTAAGTTTTGTATAACTAGGCTAGGTGTTCTTTTATTTTTCATTCATTGGTTTTTTTTAGCTCACCTGAGCTGAAAGCTCAAGTGAGCTTTTCTGATCACATTTTGTCCGGCGTCCGTCTGTCTGTCCGTCTGTCTGTCTGTCCGTCTGTCTGTCTGTCTGTCTGTCTGTCTGTAAACTTTTCACATTTTCGACATCTTCTCAAGAACCACTGGGCCAATTTCAACCAAACTTGCCACAAAGTATCCTTGGGTAAAAGGGATTCAAGTTTGTTCAAATGAAGGCCACGCCCTCTTTCAAGGGGAGATAATTAGGAATTAGTGAAAAAATAATGGCAACATTTAAAAATCTTCTTCTCAAGAACCATAGGGTCAGGAAAGATGAAACTCATGTGGAAGTTTGTTCAAATCATGACCCCCGGGGCTAGGGCGGGGCCACAATGGAGGATCAAAGTTTTACATAGAAATATATAGGAAAAATCTTTAAAAATCTTCTTCTCAAGAACAGCAAAGCCATGATGAGTCATATTTATGTGGAAGCATCCTCAGGTAGTGTAGATTCAAGTTTGTTCAAACCATAACCCCCGGGGTAGGGCGTGACCACAATGGAGGATCAAAGTTTTACATAGAAATATATAGGAAACATTTTTAAAAATCTTCTCCTCAAGAACAGCAAAGTCATGATGAGTCATATTTATATGGAAGCATCTTCCGGTAGTGTAGATTCAAGTTTGTTAAAATCATGACCCCTGGGGGTAGGGCGGGGCCACAATGGAGGATCAAAGATTTACATAGAAATATATAGGAAAAATCTTTAAAAATCTTTTTCTCAAGAACAGCAAAGCCATGATGGGTCATATTTATATGGAAGCATCCTCAGGTAGTGTAGATTCAAGTTTGTACAAACCATGACCCCTGGGGGTAGGGCATGACCACAATGGAGGATCAAAGTTTTACATAGAAATATATAGGAAAAATCTTTAAAAATCTTCTTCTCAAGAACAACAAAGTCATGATGAGTCATATTTATATGGAAGCGTCCTCAGGTAGTGTAGATTCAAGTTTGTTCAAATCATGACCCCCAGGGGTAGGGTGGGGCCACAATGGAGGATCAAAGTTTTATATAGAAATAATTTATATAGGAAAAATCTTTAAAAATCTTCTTCTCAAGAACAGCAAAGCCATGATGTGTTTTATATATATGGAAGCGTCCTCAGGTAGTGTAGATTCAAGTTTGTTCAAATCATGACCACTGGGGGTAGGGCAGGGCTGCAATGGACTATCAAAGTTGTACATAGAAATATATAGGAAAAATCTTCTTCTCAGGAACAGCAAAGCCCAGATTGTTCATATTTATATGGAAACATCCACAGGTAGTGTAGATTCAAATTTATTCAAATCATGACCCCTAGGGGTAGGGTGGGGCCACAATGGAGGATCAAAGTTTTACATAGAAATGTATAGGAAAAATTTTAAAAATCTTCTTCTCAGGAACAGCAAAGCCCTGATTGATCATATTTATATGGAAGCATCTTCAGGTAGTGTAGATTCTATTTTGTTCAAATCATGACCCCCGTGGGTAGGATGGGGCCACAATGGAGGATCAAAGTCTTAAGTAGAAATATATAGGGAAATATCTTCTTCTGAAGAACTGCAAACCATGATTAGTCATATTTATATGGAAGCGTCCTCAGGTAGTGTAGATTCAAGTTTGTTCAAATCATGACCCCCAGGGGTAGGGTGGGGCCACAATGGAGGATCAAAGTTTTATATAGAAATAATTTATATAGGAAAAATCTTTAAAAATCTTCTTCTCAAGAACAGCAAAGCCATGATGTGTTTTATATATATGGAAGCGTCCTCAGGTAGTGTAGATTCAAGTTTGTTCAAATCATGACCACTGGGGGTAGGGCAGGGCTGCAATGGACTATCAAAGTTGTACATAGAAATATATAGGAAAAATCTTCTTCTCAGGAACAGCAAAGCCCAGATTGTTCATATTTATATGGAAACATCCACAGGTAGTGTAGATTCAAATTTATTCAAATCATGACCCCTAGGGGTAGGGTGGGGCCACAATGGAGGATCAAAGTTTTACATAGAAATGTATAGGAAAAATTTTAAAAATCTTCTTCTCAGGAACAGCAAAGCCCTGATTGATCATATTTATATGGAAGCATCTTCAGGTAGTGTAGATTCTATTTTGTTCAAATCATGACCCCCGTGGGTAGGATGGGGCCACAATGGAGGATCAAAGTCTTAAGTAGAAATATATAGGGAAATATCTTCTTCTGAAGAACTGCAAACCATGATTAGTCATTTTGATATGGAAGCATCCTCAGGTAGTGTAGATTCAGTTTTGTTCAAATGATGACCCCCAGGGGTTGGATGGGGCCCATTGGGGGATCAAAAGTTTTACATAAGAACATATAGAAAAAATATTTCTTCTCAAGTACAGGAAAGCTATGTTTAGTCATATTGATATGGAAGCATCTTCATGTAGTGTAGATTCAAGTTCAAATGATGACCCCTGGGATAGGGAGGAGCCACAATGGAGGATCAAATTTTTACAAAGGAATATATGGGAAAATTATTTTAAAATCTTCTCAAGTATAATAAAGCCATTTGTTATATTGACATGGAAGCATCATCAGGTAGTTTAAAATTCAAGCCACCCCCCCCCCCCCCCCCCCCACCCCCAGGTAATCTTTTCAATACTGAACTGATTTGTGCTTTTGCCTAGCCAATGTGCTCAGGTGAGCGATGTGGCCCATGGGCCTCTTGTTTTTTTTATAATTGCAGAATTTTCCGAGGTTATGTTGCAAGAAATGTTTACAAAAAACTAATGAAAGAAGAAAGAGAAAGACTTGAAGATGAACGAAAGGCGGCAGTAGAAATTCAGAGGTATTCAAAGCGTTAAAACAAGGAATATTTATTCTGTTATGTTCAGGTAAAAGTAAGTTTGTCCACAAAGTAATATAAAATACTCAGGACCAATAACAAATTTTCCTAATAAGGAAGGGTTGTGATCATTTCATATTTGCTGATTGTTACATTTTGTCAGTTTATTGAGCACAGTGATCAGTTACAACTTATTTGAGCAAAATTTCCACTACACATGTAAAAAAAAAATCCATTGAAATTGCAACAAACTGCTTTGAAGGGAGACAACTTGAACACACATTTATTTTTTTAATATAACAGGCGATACAGAGGTCACATGATCAGGAAATCTCAGATTTACAAACAAACGGGATTAAAAAAGGAGCACTTAGAGTGGGCAGCAAACTTCAAACGAATTCAGAATGAAAATAGCGACAGGAGGCAGAGGAAAATGGAGGCACTGGTTGAGAAGTAAGAACACGGCAAAATATCAGAAACTCGGTCATATGTCATAATGTAAAAAAAACTGTCAGAGCAAATAAATAGTTGATTTTCAATGTTCTTTTCATTGACAGGAAAAAATACACTAATTGAGCAAGCAACTATAAGGCAGATAAAATGAATCGGAAAATGGATTTTTTTTTCAAATTAATCACCTTTTTTCATCTGCTGTAATTCTTTCATTAACTAATTACAAATAGCATACAGTTTTGAATGTATTAATATATATATATATATGTATATACTTTTATTTTGGCATTATGAATATTCATTAAAGCTTGCAACAGTAACTGCAGTTTTAATAAAAAAGAATTATGAACTAAACATTTTGGGTTGGTAATTTTTTTCTTAATTATTTTATTTGAAATTAAAACTGTAACAATTTTAGTTTAGCTTAATTTTGAATGTTTTTGTGTATTAATGCTTTCCTTTGGTATGTATGATATGTAACACATTTGGGCTGTGGTGTTAACGCTTCACTTGACTTTGTGCTTGATTGACAGTAATACGCTCAATTACCAGAGAAGTGCCTCGAAACTCTCCTCCATTGGACCCCATGTTGACATTTATCAGTAAGTGTCCAGAGTTATCCTTCTTGGGTCTATGTCAGTGAAAATCTTCATGTTCAAATAACATTCAGATTCACCTCTACAATGATTTTCAGAATTTATCATCCGAAACAGACTGGTCCTACAAAACGTGACATGTTTAATGCTGCGACTCACATTCAAAGATATATACGAGGTTTCCTGGTCAGAAAGAGGTTTGAAAGGCTTAGGAGAAAGGTGAGTATCTTTTAATGCCTGTAGAACTCACTTGAACTTTATTTGGAGATTTGATGAAACTCAGATATGAAAAAAATAATGACTTCGTTTTATCTTGTGGGTTGAACATTAAATTTGTGTTTATATTGACATACGGAATTGTTAAAAAAAATCATTTTTTCCCCCTTGTTTGTAATCATTGTCAAATTGTTTTTAATTAACATTTCTATATTTCTCTGTTTAGCTTTTATTTCAATGTTTTTATGTTGATGTTCTGTAGTACGGGGTCCTTATGCTGAGCTACGAGGGCTGTTCGGAAATCATTGAGACATTTATGTTTACTCCATACAGAAAAGAGATAAATTCATGAAAATTTGTCAACATTTTATCGAGAACAAATAAATGAAATATGTAAAATTTCGAAATGAATAGGATAATTAGATAAGTCCCGGTGAAGATATATAGTTGCATTTGTCTATTGACCTGGAGCAGCTTCGCTACATTATTTTAACACATGCCAGCCTCAGATCTTTCTCATGTTGAAACGATTGGGAAGCATTAACTCTTCTTTCTTTGTCATCACATATAACATTCTATTAATTCAACTCTCTCTTTTCTTAAACGATCCTTTAAAAAAATAAAACCTGTGTTGTTCCTACCCCGATGTTAAATTACATGACAGTTGTAGTATATCATATACAGATTGACTTAGCATATGCAGTACGGATTTTTGCACCGCGAGTCAACGTTAATAAGTCCGTGAAAATTGATGGTTTTCCGGAGACCTTTTTTTTTGATTCTGGTTGAATTCTTTGTAAAAAAAAAATAATAATAATAACCAAGTGAATTATCAAACCTTTAGACATGTTTTTTCACATTGTTATTGTTTTAGCCTGTCATATAGTCTCGACAAGAGTTCTCCATAGTGCTACACAAATTTTAGGTATGCATGCTGCACCGCCTTGACATCAAAATCCATTTTGTTTTCATAATCAGATTTTTATACCATGCTAAAAGAAATTTTTTTTCAATGATTTTCTTATTTCTGATAGAAATTCTAACCAACTTGCACAAAATGAAGTCAAAAAAAATTTTAAAAATACACATATAACTTAAAATATTTTCGCTCTTACTATGGGTCCTCCGGGAGTTTGAACGTATGCATTACATATTTTCTGATGGAAATTCTAATAAACTTGCAGAAAATGAAGTCAAAATAAAATTCAAAAAATATATATATAACTTGAAATACTTTTTGCTCTTACTATGGGTACACAGGGAGTTTGAAGGTAGGCATTACATATTTTCAGTTATATAATTTTGTGACTGTGCCGGGTACCAATATCATGACACATTAGTATACCACTGAAAAGAAGAAATAAAAAAAATTATGAAATATTTCATGTTTTTATTAATTCTTAGTGATTGTTAAATGTATATATGCCAATTTTTAACAAAAGGCGTTCAGTAGAAAGAAGAATAAACACAATGTCTCAATAATTTCCAAACGTCTCTCGTACAAAGAATTGGTCCGACTCTGATTTACATACAACATAGGAGACATATTTTATGTTATTTTTTGGTGCATTGGTTCCACTAGAGATAGAGGACATCAAGTCATTTTGACACGTCCAGTGAAACGTTGATGTCAATCAGTAATTTATTACATAAAATATAAAGAGAGAGAGCCGCATGCAGTCGTTAGTGTCTCTTTCCTATATTCATTAGCAATTAGACAGATGGTTAAAAAAAAACAAATGTTTTATGCGCTGATGACATTTTTAGTAATATTCAAGTTTTTTGCAAATTGGATAACGATTTCTGATCATTTGTTTGTTACATGGTCTGAGGAAATAACAGTAATTCCCAGTGGGGCAGTAATTAGTTCTCTGTGAGGAATTTATAATGATGATCTCTGTCATGTCGCAGCATTCTTCAGAAATTGTTCATTTATGTTTAACATTAAGAGATTTTCTCCACTCTGCCAGACTATTATGTAATATCAAAAAAAGCTCTTTTACCCCCTGTCTTTTCTGGTACTATTTGATGAGTAGGCATTGTGTCATAATTGTTAATACATGTTCACATATTAGCTTAATAAGTATACCAAGTTCTATTCTTTTGCCACCTATTTTGATGATCTTATGTTGACATGTTCAAACTCACAATATCAAATATTGTATGTGTACTAATTTTTGAGTATCTATTTAAAATGAGTAAACAACAATAATTTGTGACTACTTTGACTCGCCATTCTGTTGTTTATATGTGTAATGTAGCTAAGACATAAGAGCACTGGGGACTAATGAATGTTAAGACTTTCTTCTACCAAAACTTCCTTCCTAGAGGTTACAATGGATCTATAAAGGTTCAGTCATGCAAAAGCTGTTGTCAGTATTGTGTCGGTCAAAGTTAGAAAAACCTCCATGCAACTTATTGACTGTGTTTGGTATATTATTTCAAAGGTAATTTTTTTCTCTAAAGGAAAAAATGGTTTGCCCAATGACTTGGTTCAGAATACTGGTCAATTTTTTTTGCATGACTTAGTAAAGACCTTCAGATTTACCTATGACTTTGTAAAAACTTGCACACAAATTTCTGGTTAGGCAAAGACTTGCAGATTTACCTAGGACTTTGTAAAGACTTCCACACAAAATTGTGACTTGATGAAGACTTGCAGACTAACCTGTGACTTTGTAAAGACTTCCACACAAACTTGTGACTGGATGAAGACTTGCAGACTTATCTGTGTCTTTGTAAAGACTTACATGCAGACTTACCTGTGACTTGATGAAGACATGCATACATGCCTTTGAATTGGTGAGGACTTGCAGACTGACCTGGTATTCCTCTTTTCTTTCAGTGTGTCTGGCTTGGGTCAGCTTATCCTAAAATGGTGAAAGAATACAAAAGCATGCTCAGGAAATGTCAGCTCAGGCATGGAGTTGACCGACCAAAGACCCCGTTCAGTCTCAGCGAAATGAATGAGTACCTTGATATGAGAAGGCGTAAGATTATTTTTGTCAAGCAAAGTCCCACAAAATATTTCTAATTTACAATTTTTGATGTCCATGATGAAAAACAAAGAGATTTTAAACCTGTTGAGATAATATTCTTTTGTAGGGTATGAGAGTGTGTTTGATAAGAAAGCCTTTGGTTCTGAGTTGGAGATTGGGGACTTGGAGTCGTTCTTCAAGGAGTGTGACATGTACCCATCTGCTTCCGAGATTGATGAAGCCATAGATGTTGTGTTCAATGGTAGGAAGTGATTGGAGAGAAATTAACACAGAATCACAATTTTATGCTACACTGTACTTTTTAGGAAAAAACTTTGTATCTTATGTTACAGTTGAACTGTAAAAACAAATATGTCTTTTCCAATGTTCAGGTCAGCAGATCAGGCGTGGGTTGTTAAAGCCTGAGGTTATGGAATTGGTGTTCTATATATACACACCACGGGCTACAGGGCTACCTAACTTACGACAGTCTACGTGGCTTAACCCCATCATTGACGGAGTGGAGGCCAGGAAACTCATAGGTCAGTGATCCTCAGCTCAACCAAATAAAAATAGCTGCTGGAATTTAAAAAGTAACCAAAGAAGCATATAACAGAGTGTACCAAAGCTATACTTAGAAAAACATTTATTCTGATGCAGTTAGAGGAATTTATTATTAGTATTTCGAAAATTCTAACATTTATGTAGGTTGAGTCATTATTTTTGTTTGGTGTACTATATAAGATGTATTCACTAAAATGTTTGATTGAATGCTTACAGCAAATGCATCTAACAAGAAAGGACAAACAAAGAGTAAGGCTTCAGTTCCCAAACCTTAAATAGTCAAACTGTAGAATTCTGTGAATCTTTTCACAAAAAATCTTACGATATATTTTTATCTTAAGTTAAAACTTATGATAAAAATCGTTTTCACAAAAATTCTTAAGAAAGTCGTAAGTGCAAAATCTGTCGTAACTTTACGAGAGCCCCAACCCTCTCTTAAGTATTTTAAAACCGATTTTATTGTAAAAATAAAACGGCAAAAATCAAAATACACGTTAAATTGAACTTTTAAAAGCAACTTCCAATTATATTTTATATTATTTCACAATCATTGTTGAAAAATTAAATGAAATACACTCGAAATATTTACGATGTAAGTTTCACTTAAGATTTTCATATGACCTACTTTTACGTCAGACTTGTGATTGTGACGTCAGATTTTAACTTCCTTGCTTCACAAACGATTGCATTCGATGTTTGTTGTCAATAATGTTTGTTATGCTGACAAATGTTGAAAACTAAGTTGTATTTTTATTTTCACCCACTTTTTTAAGGATTATAAAGCATATTGAAGTCGTTGCTAGGGATGAAGTCTGTCGTAAGTAAAATCTTAAGTTCAATCTGCTACGAATGCGTTCGTGGAACACACTTAAGATTTGTCGTAAGAGATTCTTAAGTTAAAATCTTACGTAAAAACTTAAGATTTTTTGTGAAAAGGGCAACTGTATTATATATATCCCAACAATGCATGATTATTTTCTGTCTTTCGTTTGCATTTTTATTTTCCTGGTAGACTTTTCTCTATTTTCCCTTCTCTTATATTTAATGATGCAATAATTATCTAAGTAAGCTATGATTAGGATGTATGAATTAGCCCTATACCTTATGTTTTATCCAGCAGGTGTTGAGCTGGTCTACATATCCAGTAGGCTATAGTGCTCTGTATTCCATATATTCTCTTTGATCTATCATATCTCTTTCTCTACCAACATTATATAGTATAAGTGTGTTGCATGCAGTATTTTTCTAATCTGGTAATCTTTAAATTTGTTTTTGAGAATCCTGCTTCCTCAAATATTATACAGTTAATTCTCATTAAATCACTAATTCTATACAGTTAATTCTCAATAAACCACAAATACTATACAGTTGATACTCAGTTAACTGCAAATACTATACAGTTAGTTCTCAATAAACCACCATTACTATACAGTTAATTCTCATTAAACCACCAATACTATACAGTTAATTCTCGATAAACCACCAATACTTTACAGTTAATTCTCAGTTAATCACAAATACTATACAGTTAATTCTTAATAAACCACCAACACTATAATGTAAATTCTCAGTTAACCACAAATACTATACATTTAATTCTCATTAAACCACCAATACTATACATTTAATTCTCATTAAACCACCAATACTATACACTGTCAGTTAATTCTTGATAAACCACGAATACTATACTGTAACAGTTAATTCTCAATAAACCACCAATATTGTATAGTTAATCATCAGTTAACCACAAATACTATACAGTTAATTCTTAATAACCACCACCTTTTGTTAATAAGAAATGTGGGTCAAAAGCTCTACAGAATTTGTGTTTGTTGTATTGAAATAAAATTTTCTGATTCTGGAATTTTTGCCCCAATGCATTTTGGATGTTTTCCGAGATAGTCAACTCATGAAGCCATAACTAAAAGTAAAATCATTTTTACAGTAAAATTAAAACCATATATCAGAAAAATGAATAAGAGTTCATGTTATAAGAAAATTATTTTATTTAATTCTTAAATTTCCCGGCTTAATTATTATACCTGGTAGGTTATCAGTTGGGTTATAAATAAAATTTTTCATTGCAGGAAAAAAGTGTTCCTAAAAAATGTAGTATTATTATTGCGAGAATGGCAATGAATCAAATGGCTTTAATTTGAGAATTAACTGTACTTTGCTTCTGAAGGTTATGCCAAAACTGAGGACAATGCTAGCAAAACCTTTTAGTAACGGATTTTATTTTATTGATCTTTTAATAGGAAGTGAATTTGTTGAAAAAGCACCACTAGAAGTTTGCGCCAAACTAGTGATAGAATCTCGTCGTGAGAGACGAGAGAAAGAACGAAAAGAAAAGGAGCAGAAACTGACGGAAGACCTCGCTCAGATGAAGGCAATCCGTGAAGAAGAGGCCTCGGAGAAGGAAAAGAAGAAGGTCATCGTTGTGACACCAGAGGAAGCCAAACAAGCCGCGTCCATAAAGCGATGATGACCGACATGTTTACTAGAGATATATATTGCTCAAAGGCATTGACAAAGAATATCCATGTTCTAAAACATTATTTAATGCATTGTTACAATCGCTGATGAATGATATCCAGTGTTTTCTTTATCTAGTCTAAAAAGAGAGTAGAAGTCATTTATACGTCCATCATTTGTAATACATGTACAGCTGTAGAAGTGGATATTTTTGCATATTTATTAAGTATACAAATTAGAAAAAAATCTGAAGGCATGGAGGTTACTTATTCATAACTTTTGTTAATGCCAGTAAAATGTTTATATTTATGGGAAAGTTTTTCTCTAGTTTGTAGTGTAAATTATGCCTGCATGTTGCTATGGTATGGTTTTATGTCCTTGAACTTGACAAAATGGCAATGTTGAATGGCAACACTTTGTTAGTTTGTGGTTATTAGTACAAGCCATATGGTAGAGAGGATTTTCTGTGGTTATTAGTACCAGCCATATGGTAGAGAGGGTTTTCTCTACAGTAAAACACATTTATAGTGGACACGTATTTTAAACTGAATATCTGTGTAAAATGAAGCAATTTGGCTGTCCCAGCAGTTTTTTTTTATCACTGTTTTTCTTTATTGTTTTATGTTATTACCATAAATGAGAGGAATACAGCATACAAACTATTTTGTGCATTTACTGTGATACATGGGAATCAGTATTATTGTTTTTATTTTACATATATTTTAACTATAAGGTGGTGTTTGCTACCACTTTGTGTCAAATTCTTATTACTTTTGCTATGTGTGCTATATATATCTACATCTACTGGACATATATACCTTATACCTGGCACTGGTCTCTTATTCAAATACTTTCATTATTCAAATGCTTTCATTATTTATCTGAACTTTGACTTCTCATGACTTTTCATTCTATTTTTACATGTTTTGATGTTATAATTTATTATAAGACACATTTTTTCCTGTTGAGAACAAAATGAAAGTTAACCTCTTAAGAGGATCTGAATTTCTTTGATGTTCAGAATGTTTATATAATTTTTCTGCATTTTGACATTATATTATACACCTATTTACTGGCTAATATGACAATAGCAAGATTGTTCCCCAAGCCAGTAACTATTTCCTATAGCAAAGCCGAGGGAACCTGCGGAACAGCCGAGGGAAATAGTTGCTGTCAAGGGGGACAATAAACTTGCTATTGTCCTCATAGCCAGTAAATAGGAGTTTTATTATACCGAAGCAGATTTACTTGTGTCGCGTCATGATCTGGATAAAACCAGAAAAGTTCCAAGAGGAAACTCAAGAGAAATCAAATGCTGCCGGTGAATAGTTCATTAACAATTAATAGCTCAAAAACTATTTCATGGTAGAGGCTTTTAAAAAAAAAAAAAGCAGGTTTATTCATCATACTTTTACATAGAAAAAAAATACACAGAGGTATAATAAATATATAAGTAGATTCTTTGTTACTGAAGTTGTTCTCAGGTTTTAAGATTCCCCAAGAAGTGACTTGGTAACAGATTGTACTTTAATTAGAAGTAAATTTGACAGCAAACATTTCATGGTCTTGACTATATAAGTCATCTATTTATTTTCATATTTATCTAATGATATATTTGATTCATTTTGTACATTTATTTATAAGGACATCTGTCTGTATGTTGAAAATTTAGAAAACTTTATGCTTCATATGTATTATTAAGAAAATGATATACATTGACATACAGAGAATGGTCTTGGGATTTTTAGACTTTACATATTTATGTGCACACAGATACATGAGACTTTTATGTCAGTATGTTTCATCAGACATATTTTTAGATCGTTTGTCTGTTTACTTTGTATTCAGATTGAGACTGTGATATTTTTTAATAAAAAGGAAATATTATTAGTTTAAAACTGTCATCATTATTTCACATTTCAGAGTCCTATAAATGCCTTACCTTAGAAGGTGGGCTATACTTCAAAATCCTTATTTTTTTTGTTGGAGGTTTAATTTTCATTGTTTGGTGACATAAAGAGAGCCAGAAATTCATGTTCTTCATGAAATACAGTATCATGTTTACTGTCTTCCACAAAGACCCAATATTTTTTTTCCTTGAAAACAAAAAATTGACCCCACAAAAATAAGTTATTTTACAGTGTAGGATTGTGTTATATACAGTTTCAGTGTTTCTGTATTTGTTGTTGCATTTATCTGGCCTGTTATTTATCCATGCCTCCCCAATACTTCTTTTATACTTGCAACCCTGACTGAAGGTTGAAAATCACACTAAAGTTTGCAAAAAAGATTTGCACATCTCATTAAACAATTACTGAAAAGAACAAAATGTGTTTGTGAAACACTGATGCCCCCGTATGACAACTTATAGCAAATGTTAAACTTTCTCAAATGCAAATCAAATATGTTGGTACCTAAAGTAAGGTCTTGCCTGTGAAATATGAAAGCCCTAGCAGCAACCATTGAATAGATATGGAAAAGCTTAACGTTTTTTTCAAGAGTATGTCAAACATCAAGGTCAAGGTCAAATTATCAAAATTAATGGTGCCCAAGGAAAGGCTTTCTCCCAAGAAATACACAGGTGAAATATGAAAACCGAAGCACCAATCGTTCAACAGTTATGACCAAGGTTAAAGTTTTCCAAAAGTAGGTCAAACTTCAAGGTCAAAGGGTCAAAGTTGTTGTTATCCAAAGAAAGGTCCTGTCACAAGGATTACATATGTGAAGTATGAAAGCAATAGCACCAACCGTTCAAAAGTTATGGCCAAAGTTAGTTTCCAAAAGTAGGTCAAACTCCAAGGTCAAAGGATCAAATTTGTTGATATCCAAAAAAAGGTCCTGTCACAAGGATTACATATGTGAAGTATGAAAGCCACAGCACCAACCTTCAAACGTTATGGCTAACGTTAAAGTTTCCCAAAAGTAGGTCAAACTCCAAGGTCAAAGGGTCAAAGTTTTTGGTATCAAAAGAAAGGTCTTGTCACAAGGATTATATATGTGAAGTATGAAAGCAATAGCACCAACCGTTCAAAAGTTATGGCCAAAGTTAAAGTTTCCCAAAAGTAGGTCAAACTCCAAGGTCAAAGGGTCAAATTTGTTGATATCCAAAAAAGGTCTTGTCACAAGGATTACATATGTAAAGTATGAAAGCCCTAGCACCAACCGTTCAAGTGGCCAAGGTTAAAGTTTTCCAAAAGTAGGTCAAACACCAAGGTCAAAGGGTCAAAGTTGTTAGTATCCAAAGGAAGGACTTGTCACATAAATTACACATGTGAAGTATGAAAGCCCTAGCACCAACCGTTCAAAAGTTATGGACAAGGTTTAAGTTTTTCAAAAGTAGGTCAAACTCCAAGGTCAAAAGGTCAAATATGGTGGTACCCAAAGAAAGGTCTTGCCACAAGGAATACACATGTGAAATATGAAAGCCATAGGTCCAACCGATCAAAAGGTATGGGCAGGGTTTAAGTTTTTGCGGACAGACAGACGGACGGACAGGGCAAAAACTATATACCCCCGAATCTTCGATACGGAGGGATAAAAATAACACATTCAGGTGTGGTCAATTACATACACTCCACTGAAGTTGCAGCTCAGACATTGTCTCAAACATCTCACTGTCCGGTGACCTTCACCTTTGAGGTACAGGCTTGAGTTAAGATGAGATGCATCTTTGGGCCAAGAAGGTTCCAGGGGGGAGGGGGGGGGTCTCAAGTCATAGAAGAGCACTGGGAGTAAGAGTAATGGCATTTTTTGATGGACACAAAATCCAAAAAGCAATCTAAACTGTTTTCAACGTTATAGCATGGAACAGATGTAATGCCATTTGACCCCATCATCCCCAAAACAAATTTCAATTTTTTTTTTCATCATTACGTGATACAAATATGCCACCTTTATCGTTTTCAAGTTGCATGGAAACCCTTCATGACAAAACAAGTACTAAGTAAAAGCGATGTTCATTGATTCTGTAACCTCGTTATGTAATTTTAAGCGAATATACAACAGATCTATAATAACACATATATACATGTGTATAACCATCCTCAGGATATACCAAATGTCCATTCTTAGCAACAAATGCCAAACCATTTAAACCCTGTGATGCAAAAAAATCACCTGTAGCCAAACTTGGCTTCAGACAACCCTATGGTACATAATATTCTAGTCAACCTGATTGACATGGGTGATGGGTATCGAAGGTATTTCAGAAAGTTACTCTTTAAATATGTAATCATCCTTTGAAATACACGAAATACACCTGGCAATGGAAAAACTTTTCGGTGATGATGATGACGATGACAGCGCCAGAGAATCAGCAACTAGTTCTTTTACAGTTATCCTAAGCAGTTATGCAAAAATCCGTAAAACTGTCTTCAAAGAGTCCAGGCAAGCTATAAATCAACATTGTAAATTATAATCCAGGCGAGCTATAAATCAAAACCATCCGCAAAATTGTTTGGGCAAGCTGTATCATGCGCAGATTTAGAGGGGGTGGGGGTCCGGAACCACCCCCCTCAGGAATTTGCAGAGTTATCAAAAGTATATACTGAAGCAAATAGAAAATGACTTTGGACCCCCCCCCCCCTTAGAAAACGTGAACCCCACCATCACAGTCACCACGAAAAAGGTGTTTTTCACGTTTGGGAAATGAATTTTACGTGTTTTTTTTTTTTTTGTTTTGTTTTTTTTTTTTTTTTTTGGTCAAGTAACTTTTGGGTTGGAATTTTTTTTTCACTGGGCTGAACCCCCCCCCCCCTTTGGAAAAAATTTCCTGGATCCACGCCTATGTATATCAACAACTATCAACAAAATATATACACAGTTGTTTAAGCGAACTATAAAATGAAAATTATCACTATCCTGCTTAAAATTCTAGAAATAATCGGCACAATTAGCTGTTCCGACTTTACGTCGCAGTATTGGGACCGAACATTAACTTACATGTACATGTTAATCTGGTGACTGTTGCCCTGCGAGTAATTGTACCTCTGCCTTTAACCACAGAAAGGTGTCTTTTAAACATCATTTGGTAGTACACTACTGCTACAGAAACCTGATGCAGAGAGTTGGATCATGTTGAGTTAACAGGCGTGGAGACACGAGTACATTGGACAAATGGTCGGTCATCCAAAGAAAGAGAGGGCATCTTGTTAAAAGCAAGAGGGAGGAAAACAAAGTTTCGTCAAAATCGTTGGTTTATTCCCTTTTTAAGAAGAGGGACGTGCTTTGGGTTGAATACTCAAGGAAAACATGGATTTTGCTAACAACAGTATTGGCACTGCAATCAAGAGAGAACAATAAATAAATAATATAACCAGAAACATGTCCAAAGGAAATGCATGTCCTGTCCAGGGTTCATTAGTAATGAAACATGAATATTTGTATTAGTGCATAAAGACTGATAAAAATATCTTGAATAGTTTCTTTGAAACGTAGTCAAACACAAATCTAAGAAAAGTGAAGTCAAGGTAGAGGAAAGATCAAAGTCAAAAAATGTTGATGAAGTTGAATCAGTATATATGTATTTTAAAAAAATCTTGAATAGTTTCTTTGAAACTGAGTTAAACACTTATCTACTTTAAGAAAAGTGGGGTCAAAGGGATGGTCAAGACCAAAAAAAGTTTATGCAGTTGAATACTTCTCGTCAATATGTATCAGTATATATAAAGTTTGATAAAAATATCTTGAATAGAATCTTTGAAACTGGGCTAAACGCAGAGTATGACGGAAGGACAGACAAAAGGAGGAACACTATTCCCCGAACATATTCATGGCGGGGCATAAAAATGAGCAAAATTTTGTATTGGCTTTCTGTCTTTCAACATAAAAATATCAGAGGATTTCATTGTCAACAACATACTAAACCAACAACAGAGATGAGAAAATGCAAAAAATGAAGTATGTTGTCAGTTCTTGGAAGTTTTATAGGGTAATAGGATGGCTTCCGGAAAGTCACTTGTATTGGTAGAGGGGATAATGTCTATACTCACAAACAATTGAATGTGACGCTGTTTTATAATAGAAAATAAGACAGACTGTCATTAAGAGGAACATAACTAGATATTTCAGAAATGAGACATTGTCCCAGCAGCAATAAAAGAAAAGAAAATAGTGATACAAAAAATACAGGATATGATATTAAAACAGTTTTTAAGAGAGATCTAGGTGTTGGCAGGAGAGTGTGTTATAGCAAGGGAATGCTGCAAATAAAATTGTTGGAACGTGTAACTGTAACAAGGACTGTTTTCATTATATATGTAACTATAACAAGGACCATTTTTAGATTGTGTTACTGTTACAAGGACCATCCGTCTTCAAAACGTGTAACTGTAACAAGGACTGACGTCAAAACGTGTAACTGTAACGAGGACCGTCATACGAACGTGTAACTTTAACAAGAACCGTCGCCAGTAAATGTTACTGTAACAAGGACAGTCGTCAGAACGTGTAACTGTAACAAGGACCGTCGTCATTATATGTAACTGTAACAAGGACCGTCGTCAATATATGTTACTGTAATAAGGACCGGCATCATAACGTGTAACTGTAATAAGGACCGTCGTCAGAATGTGTAACTGTTACAAGGATGGCCATCGGTATATGTTACTTTAACAAGGATCATTGTCAGAACGTGTAACTGTAACAAGGACTGTCGTCAGTATATATTACTGTAACAAGGACCGTCGTCAGAACAGGTAATTGTAAGAAAGACCGTCGTCAGAACGTGTAACTGTAACAAGGACCGTCGTCAGAACGTGTAACTGTAACAAGGACCGTCGACAGAACGTTTAACTGTCACAAGGACATCTTCAGATCGTGTAACTGTAAACAGGACCGTCTTCAGAACGTATATCTGTACAAGGACTGACGTAAAAACGTGCACTGTAACAAGGACCGTCGTCAATATATTTAACTGTAAAAAGGACCGTTGTCAGAAAGTTTAACTGTAACAAGGACTGTTGTCATTATATGCAACTGTAACAAGGACCGTCTTTAGAACGTGTAACTGTAACAAGGACTGACGTCAAAAACGTGTAACTGTAATGAGGACCGTCATAAGATTGTGTAACTGTAACAAGGACCGTCGTCAATGTATGTTACTGTACTAAGGACCGTCGTCAGAACGTACCACTGTAGGACCGTCGTCATTATATCTAACTGTAACACGGACTGTCGTCAAAACGTGTTATTGTGACAAGGATCGTCGTCAGAACGTGTAACTGTAACAAAGACCGTTGTCAGAACGAGTAACTGTTATAAGGACCGTCATCGGTATATGTTACTGTAACAAGGATCGTTGTCAGAACATGTAACTGTAACAAGGACCGTCATCAGAATGTTTACCTATAACAAGGACCGTCGTCAGTCCGTGTAACTGTAAAAAGGACCGTCGTCAGAACGTGTAACTGTCACAAGGACCGTCCTCAGATCATGTAACTGTAAAATGGACCGTCTTCAGAACGTATAACTGTAACAAAAACTGACATCAAAACGTGTAACTGTAACAAGGACCATCATGAGAACTTGTAACGTTTACAAGGAACGTCGTCAGTATATGAAACTGTAACAAGGACCGTCGTCAGAACGTCATACTGTAACGAGGACCGTCGTCAGAACGTGTAACTGTAACAAGGACCGTTGTCAGAACGTGTAAATGTAACAAGGACCGTCGTCAGAACGTGTAAATGTAACAAGGACCGTCGTCAGAACGTTTACCAGTAACAAGGACCGTCGTCAAAACATGTAACTGTAACAAGGACCGTCTTCAGATCGTGTTACTGCAAAAAGGACCGTCTTCAGAACGTGTAACTGTTACAAGGACCGTCGTCAAAACGTGTAACTTTAAAAGGGACCGTCGTCAGTATATGCAACCGTAAAGACCGTGGTCAGAACGTGTAACTGTTACAAAAAAAAAACGTCGTCATGCCAGACATCTTCTTTCCTATGTTGAAAATATACGTGGTAAATGCGTTAGAGGTTGCAAAAATAAGACAATTCTGGAAAGAGAAGAATTAAGTGAAATGGACACATTTCAAATAGAGGATTTAAATAGGAGAGGTTTTATTAATATTTTAAGTTTGCTGAACATTTTAATAATCTTTACAATCATATAGACATAAGCTTTCTTCGATGATGCAAACTCTACAGAGGACCAAAAGTCCCATGGAATGAAATACAGAAAGCACAAGTATATTTAGTAAACACTTTTTTTCTTTCTTTTTTTTTGTGTGATCTGTGTTAGATTTATATTTGAAGGCGTGGTATGTCATAGATCGCCTTTTGTTTAGGAAAGCCGTCGAGTCAATCAGCCGTTAAAGCTGAACACGACTCGTAAATAGGCATACGCCATTTTCGATATTACTATCTACGATATCAGCACCGGAGTATACTCTATCTTCGCATTCGTTACACCTGACTGCTTTATTATCACGGGTATTGGCGTGGAATGGCGACCTGTGTTCGTGCTGGTTATCTTGCATTACCTTTGTTTGCATTTTATTGCAGTAACGTGTATTTCTGTTTGTAAACTGCACTGACCTGTGCAACTGTTGTAAGTTTCTTTGGTATCTTACTCTCCTGCATTAGAAGAAGTACACAGTTATTTTTTTTTTTTTGTCGCTACCGAGTGCTGTATAGCATACGTCCGTCTACACCGGTGACGATTGATTACACTGAACAGTGACTAAGTGAGCGGCTTTATATATGGGCCCTCAGATATAGCGAGAGTCCAATCGAATATGGCGGACACATTCCTTTTACGAATCGTGTTCAGCTTTAAGAAAAAGAGTAGGCAATATCTTGGTTATGATGACTGATAAGAAAGAAAAGCTGGAAAACCATTCCTTAGAATCAAATAACTAGAGTCTTGCAAAGATTAGCTAGGTCGACATTGTTGAAGGATTTATTCAACAAACAAAACTGTAAACAAGTGGTTATTGGGAGAAATCATGTTCAAATGGCACATCAAAGACAATACTGATGTTCTTGCATTACCAGTAATCTAGATGCACAAGAGAAGGGATGTGTGCACAGTTTATTTTAAGGGAGAAAATGTGAGGAGATGTCAGCTTTGGGTAAAGTAACATTGAGGCGTGTTCCCGTACAAAATAAACTGTTCCATCATGACATAGCAGATTGTATTCAGATTTACACTGGCGTTCCCTTCATCTAACCTTAACATCCATTCTTAAGTATCAGAATCACCGTCATCCTGGCCATTTTCTTTCTCAAACTCTCTATCACCTGCCTTGAGGAGTTGAGGTCGAGTATTCCTTGAATAGACAGACACGCAAAAGAAACGCAACAACTAGTTCACTTCAAATACCAGTATTTGTTCATTTTTATCTAATGAAATTTAACACAGATTTTTACAGCAAGAGATAATTGATTAAAGACATTGGACATTTGATTGGAAATTTGAACATTATCACGTAACTTGAGAAAGGTAACCGGTAAACCCCCCCCCCTCCCCAATTTTCTCAATTTCCTAAGTTTCTCCGTCAGGAACATCTGTTACGACTCATGGGCGGATTTAGAGGGGGTCCGCCCCCCCCCACCCCCTTTGTGACCAAAAATATACAAATTAAGATATCAAATTTCTGTTGTTAGGCATTGTCCCCCTCCTCTTCCTTTCAAGAAACCCGGATCCGCCACTGCGGCTCGGATTCTACGATGCACTGAGTTCACCAGTCTCTCTTTCTCTTGACGTGAGCAAAAAGTCTTGAAGTACCTATTTCACAGATTCTGTAGTCGATTACTCGATTCCGACACAGCGAAGTACTTAACCCTTGGTCTTCCGAACTGTCATCTTGATATGCACTTTAATGTTTCCAGATTGGGGTGGGGCTTTGGTTCGATAACAGGATGAGAATCAATCAACCGCTACATTATTGACTATGCATGTTGAAGATGTCCTAAATTTACAGTACAAAAGTGTAAAAGATGTCTGATATTTTCCTGAAAAGTGGAAATCGAGTTTCTTTTGCAAGTCAGTATATTACCTCTGCCAAATACGTAATGAATACAGTATATTATTTCTGCCAAATACGTAATGAATACATCAATTAATGTCTTTGAAATATAAGCCTACAGTGTGCTTCTTACTTCTCAGACTTTCTAGAATATAGTTGGAAGCGTCAAATCCTTTCATAGTTTAGTAAAATTATAACACTTTTGGAAACATATATTTGATATTCATCGATCACCACACGTTCTAATTACTGTGAATTGTTCAGGCACGCTGGCGTTTCTAAGAACTCACGTGGTTTTGATAATTTGATGACATTTTATATTAAAATGATTAATCTTAGGCTCAGACAAAGAACTAAGAATGAGGGACCTTAGTGGGGTCAGTAGATTGTCCTGGACAATATTTATCATGGTCAGTCTGAGACAAAACTGTGGCCATTATTACCCACAATTTACACGATCAGCTGACAAAGAGAAAAACGCCAGGAATATGGGCACACGACATCCAACATTACGATTATTAGATATGGAAAATAGTTATTGATTATGATTAATGACAAACTTTGCACGACGGCGGTTGTTGATGGGAATTATTTTGTAATCCCCCCCCCTTTAAATGTCAAAATTGGGGGCAAACATTTTAATAACGTATACGACTTACCAGAAATAAACCATTTGAAATGCATTCTTGTTAAAAATTTTGTGGATCACTCTTAATTGAATTGGTTAAAATCTGTTCAAAAATTTCGGAAGTCAATTTATATTGAGAGCAATATTTTTTTAAAGGAGGTGTCACAAAGAAGCGACATAAAGAGGATACGTTTCCTCCAGAAACATGTCTTTGATTTCACATCTAGTGAGTGCCATTTAATAATGAGAGATGGAAAATTCCCTACCAGTTGTAAGAAGATATATAAATCATTGTCATATAGGAGATTGTTTTGAGTATTGGTGATTTTTTACTCTGGTCTTAATAGCTCCGGAGGTTGACATAAGAGATATTGGACGCTTGGGCAATTGTACGATTTCAGACCAAAGATGATATGCATGCCTAACCACGCATGTAACGACCTGCCATTCATCATATGACAGACTGAAAGACGCTTATATAGAGTTATATATAATATCATATTCGATATATTTTTGTAAATCCATCATCGATTGTTAAATGTACGTATTCTGTTATTCATAAAAGGAGGTTGATATAAGATTCATTTCATTTTTGCTTGTGAATGATGATCTACGTTAGGTACCCCGTATTCATTCGTTTTCTGTTTACAAATAAATCAGAATGTGAAGAAAGCACAGAAATCCGGCGTAACTAAGAAGGGTTCGCATCCATAAGATTTTCAACGCCTTCTCGTGATCTATATGAATTTGTCAAATAATGCAATGATTCAGTTGCAGATATTTCTTAGCAAGATTCATATTTTTGTGTAGTCCTTCGTGTGCTAATGTATGAATACCGCCAAAATATGATTTGATATGCACATGTATATATATATTATTATACTGTTTTCCCAAAAGCTTTTATTAAAATGTAAAATTTGGTGTTATGACTACTATTTACACCAAATTTTATATTTCAATAAAAATTTGTGGGAAGACAACATAATTCATAAACATTTTGAAACTACTGATAATGCTGATCTATGATCGTATCTTTATTTTATGCTTCTTCATATATCTGATTCTTTTTATTATCTCACTTGAGCCGAAGGCTTTTCTGATCGAAATTTGTCCGTTGTCGTCGATGTTGTGATCTTGTGCAAACTTTTCACAATTTCATCTCCTTCTCTAGAACAACTTGGCCATTTTAGACCAAATCTGGCAAGAGTATCTTCAGTGTAGGAGATTCAAGTTCGTTAAAATAAAGGACCTGGACCTCTTGAAAGGGGGGGTCATCAAGAAAAGCCAAAGCAAAAATAGGGTAGGTTTCATGATATTGTTGAAATCATGGCCCCCGGGGAACAAAGATGGGGTGTAAATAAAAGTTTTTTATTTCTATTCTTGCAAAGCAGGAGATTCTAGTCGCTTGAACTCAAGATTCAAGTGACCTTGGCCTGGATTCTACAGACCTCAAAATATTTGTAATTTTATTCTCATCAGTAATCATGTCGTGTTGTAAATTTTTAATTTACCGGAAGTATATACAAAATTTAGTTGTCATGTTGTAAATTGTGCACATGTATTTACTGCCCCCAGGTAAATTCAAAATTTACAACATGAAATTACGACAAGGAATACTTAGAAGACTTCATTTTTGTCCTACAAAATCTCTAGAATCCAGGTGCTTCCGAGTGGGCTCCCACCAGGGCTTTGCCCTGGGCCAACTGAGGGCTTCAAAGCGGCCCCGTACCTCCAGCCTCATCACCAGCCTCCCCCTCCACTTCAAATCCTGGATCCGCCCACTAGATATCTCTTTCTAGTCAAATACACGTGGATGTATGATTTTCAAGCTGTTAAACATCCTTGCTTAAGTCGGATCCTTGCATCAGAACGGGGAGGGGGGCTATGGGAGCTTAGCCCCCCACCCCCCACCCCACCTTTTTTTTTTTTGCAAATATAGCACATCCAGGCATTGAAAATTGGGGCTCCTCAATCGTTGTTTTTTTTTTTTTGGTTGGGTTAGCTCCCCCACTTTCAGTTTCCTTCCGACGCCTATGTACATGTATATTGGTTGTTTAAGGTACCTAAACAGCACACAGGATGGCCTTATTTTCGAGCATATGTGCGCATTTGTTTATATCCATCTGGTCAGGGGAAGTAGAGAAACTGGAAACTCTCTCTCGCGAACAGGATTGAGGTGACAATTAGATTTTTTGAAGGAATCTATAATTGGTTGAGGTAATGTGTCAGAGTAACTGACCTTGAAGACAGATCTGGATTGTCACCCACCACTAACGTGTCGTTTTCTCGGCCCCCGGTAATTGGTGCCAATTTCTTCAACCCAGATTCATTCTTTCATTAATTATCTCCCTTGTTTCTGCTCCGATTTTGGCATCTTCAAGAGTCTAGCATAATCTGCATTGTAGATTGCCTGAAAATTTAATTGGTTTTGTTTAATTGGGGATGATAGCTGGAGGGAAAACGTGGAGTGAGAATTTCCGTGTTCCTCAGATCCATTTCCCCATTGTTTTTTTTTTATGAAGTCAAATCATGTTGGGTCTTTTCCAAATTCCCGTTCTTATTTGGAAATTAAAAATAAATATCTACTATACTATGTATCCATAATGTATACAACGATAACACCAGATATACATTGTATTTTTACTTGCCAATTTAAATGGAGAGTGCCTATTCCCCTTTCGAGCTGAGTCAGACATTAGGGTTCTCTGTTAATTGTTCAGACTACTGATCTATAAAAAAAAAAATGTCGACATCTTTCAAAAGACCAAGTCGCTCCGCTCTCCCTTCCCATTGCTTACCTCTATATAACAAGTATGTGTCTTCTAAGTTCTTAATGCTGGCTTTACAACAGCTAGCTAAATGCACTTTATGTTCTTTCGTTCAAATCCTGCTCCTATTTCAAGCGAGATGACACTATATGTACAAATACGAAAAAATGTCATTTTATTTACAACTGTGGACATACAGATTCCCTAGATAGAGTTCCGACATGCATAAAACTCTCAAAACTCATCATATACAATTATTTCTGTTTTTGTAACATGTACAAGCTAGCAATTCTGTAACAGAATCCACAACATTAAAGCAGACCCACAGCAGAATAGATAAAGAACAATGTATATCAAGAACAGCACAGTTAAAGTATATCCGCAACAACATGGTTAAAATATATCCGCAATAGCATCTGTAGGTAGAGTATATCCGTAACAGCATCTATAGGTAAAGAATATCCGCAATAACATGGATAAAGCATCTAGGTAAAGTATATCCACAACAGCATGGTTAAAGTATATCCGCAACAGCATCTAGGTAAAGTGTATCCGCAACAGCATCTATAGGTAGAGTATGCAAAATCATGGATAATATATCTGCAAAAGCATCTTGGTAAAGTATATCCACAGCAGCATCTAGATAAAATATATCCGCAACAGCATGGATAATATTTCAGCAAAGGCATCTACAAGTAGGTAAAGTATATCCGCAACAACTTGGTTAAAGTGCATCCGCAACAGCATCTAGGTTAAGTATATCCGCAACAGCATCTAGGTTAAGTATATCCGCAACAGTATGAATAATATATCTGCAAAAGCACCAAGATAAAGTATATCAGCAACAGTTTAGTTAAAGTACATGTATATCCGTAAAAGCATCTAGGTGAAGTATATCTGCAACAGCATCGGGGTAAAGTACATCCGCAACAGCATCTAGATAAAGTATATCTGCACAGCATGGATAATATACCTGCAAAAGCATCTAAGTAAAGTATATCAGCAACAGCATGGTAAAATTTATCCGCAAAATATACCCACGACAGCATGATTTAAGTATACCCACAAAAGCAAGGTTAAAAGTATACCCACAACGCATAGTATACCCACAGCAGCATGGTTAAAGTGTATCCGCATTAGCAAGGTTAATGTGTACCCACAACAGCATGGCTAAAGTGTATCGATTAGCATGGTTTAAGTATATCCGCATTAGCGTAGTAGTTAAAGTTTATTCGGAACAGCATTGCAAGCAAATTCTGAGTGTATTCTCAGACTTATGTAGTAATTTGAGGAAAGGGGGTGTACACAGAAAACATACAAACATGCTCATTAATGGTATAGTTTAGAAGAGTTTTCTTTAATTTATGATAGATGTTTTAATTCTTGTTGTGTAATTAGTCGGAACTATTTTTAGATATACTCAATAAATGCATGTACGCTCCTGAAATTACTAATACATGTATGATATTATTTATTTATTGACTGGGTTCGAGGGCAACATGCATTTTGTCGGACCCAAGAACCAAACTGTTTTCCTGAAGCCGTTAGGCTGTGGATAAAGTATATATATCTACAACAGCTTGGTTAAAGTATATCCTGAGGCCACTGGGTACCAACATTTGTGAACTCTTAACCTTGACCTTTGCGTTTGACCTACCTTTGAATAACTTTAACCTTGTCCTTGAGTTGCCGTACGGGGGCATCAGTGTTCCACAAACACATCTTGTTTAGTACATTTTTAACTAGTAGATTTATATAAGAGACAATTTTTAAAGGTACATTGTATAAAAAATAATTTTCATTCAAACTGCAAAATTCCACATATAACTAGATTTTTTAGTGTGCAGTGTACAGAGGATCTTTATAGGATGGTTTAAAAGTAACTTTTTACATTTGCGAGATTGAGTTCTGACAATGATGCAGACTATTTTATCGACACAATGTTTGCACAAATACAGCCCACTGAACTTTCAAACTTATTCAGAAAGAAACGCGACGTCCGGACACTCACGGAAAAGGGAAATGTGTTTTATAAATACGGACATAATGGGCATTTACTGCTAAAACCAGACTGTCAAACATGCTAATTTCTAGAGCATTGCTCATCCCATTGTCTTGTTTAGAGAACGTTTGAGTAACATTTAACTACCCTTTCTTGATCGACTCTTCGTTTTAATCACTGATTGCCCAGTCATTGCCATTATCCGTGCATTATGCTACAAATGGCGTTGAAATCGCGTGCTCGAAATGCAGACATCTTTCACCGGAAATTGAGTTTTTAAGGACCAACATTACCCATTTAATAGATGTATAATGTTTGGCTATTGGATGATTGGCATTAACTTAAGAGTGTGGCGATGACCAGAACTAAGGAATAACGAAGTTAACATTTTAATTTCACTCTTTTGGTCTTTAAAGACAGAAACAATGCCTCGTTTGTTCTCTGTAACCGGAGGCCATTTTCCACCTACTGCCCACTTCATGTGGTCATTCTAAGGACAAATTTCCCTAGCAATATTTCTGTCTCGCTTTTGCTTATTGATTGATTATTGATTGATTACTTCTGCTCAGTTCTTTATTCCGTGAGATAAGCATCCCATTGGCTTTACAATGCAATCAAATACATATATAAGAGCAACACAATAATATATATATATATATATATATATATATATATATATATATATATATATATATATATATATATATATATATATATATATATATATATATATATATATATATATATATATATATATATGTATGTATGTATGTATGTATGTATTCTGATTTTAATTTTGTTGACATTGGTCACAAAATTTCTTAAATTACTTATTTCTTTAGTATTTGAACTACAAACTTTAAAGACGCCTCTGTAAATTCCCAGTATCCATTGTTGTTTCAAGATGGCATGTCAATGTTGTAAAACGCCATGGCAAAGCCATGCATGTTTCGCATGCTTTTTTGTGAAGAAACTTCAATATCCCATATATAACATGGCCGTAGGAACCAAGGAGCACGGGGCATGCCCCCCCCCCCATATTTTTCCCGATATATAGAACATATAAAAACATAGCTACTATATGCTTGTATGATTATGCAACCTCAATAATAACGTCTGATGCCCCCCCCCCTTTTTTGCTTGTCAAGGAATTTTTGATAGTTGATAGTACCCCCCCCCCCCAACTGAAAATGTGTGATGTGCCCCCTCAAAGTCAAATTGCTTCCTACGGGCCTGCATAAGTAATCCAAGTACATGTATATAAGAATTAAGAGATAATTGTCCAAATGAGCTCTCATTTCAGATAGAGAATGCATGAAATTATGATTCCAGAGGGAAAAATAAAAAAAAACTAAAAAGTTGACTTGATAGACTTTAAAAATAAAAAACAAAAACAAAAAAAAGAATGTGAAACACTGATGCCCCCGTATGGCAACATATAGCGAAGGTAAACTTTCTCAAATGCAAATCAAATATATAGTGGTACCCAAAGTAAGGTCTTGTCTCGAGGAATATACCTGTGAAATATGAAAGCCCAAGCCGCAACCATTGAATAGATATGGAGAAGGTTAAAGTTTTTCAAAAGTAAGTCAAACATCAAGGTCAAGGTCAAAATTAATCGTGCCTAAGGAAAGGCCTTCTCACAAGAAATACACATGTGAAATATGAAAGCCCTAGCACCAACTGTTCAAAAGTTATGGCCAAGGTTAATTTTTTTTCCAAAGTAGGTCAAACCCCAAGGCCAAGGTCAAAGGGTCAAAGTTGTTGGTATCCAAGGTCTAGTCACAAGGATTACATATGTGGAGTATTCATGAAAGCCCTAGCTCCAACTATTCAGAAGTTATGGTCAAGGTTAAAGTTTTCCAAAAATAAGTCAAACTCCAAAGTCAAGGTCAAAGGGTTAAAGTTGTTGGTATTCATAGAAAGGTCTTTTCACAAGGATTACATATGTGAAAAAATGAAAGCCCTAGCACCAACCGTTCAAAAGTTATGGCCAAGGTTAATTTTTTTTTCAAAAGTAGATCAAACTCCTAGGTCAAGGTCAAAGGGTCAAAGTTTTTTATATCCAAAGGAAGGTCTTGTCATAAGGACTATATATGCGAAGTATGAAAGCCCTAGCTCCAATTGTTCAGAAGTTATGGTCAAGGTTAAAGTTTTCCAAAAGTAGGCCAAACTCCAAGGTCAAAGGGTCAAAGTTGTTGGTATCCATAGAAAGGTCATTTCACAATGATTACATATGTGTAGAATGAAAGCCCTAGCACCAACCGTTCATAAGTTATGGCCAGTGTTAAAGTTCTTCAAAAGTAGATCAAACTCCTAGGCCAAGGTCAAAGTTGTTGGTATCCAAAACCAAAAAGAGGTTTTGTCATTTAAGGATTATACATGTGAAGTATGAAAGCCCTAGCACCAATTGTTCAAAAGTTATAGCCAAGGTTAAAGTTGGGTAAAATTTTGCAAAACTGGGTCAAACTCCAAGGTCAAGGTCAAAAAGTCAAATGTGATGGTACCCAAAGAAAGGTCTTGTCATAAAGAATATAACACACGTTACATGTGAAATATGAAAGCCGTAGCTCTAACCAATCAAAAATGGGCAAAGGTTTAAATTAAAAATGTAAACAATATAGCAAGTGTGTCTATGCCCCTTTAATTAGAGGTTTGTTTGTTTATTTAGAAAAAAGATAATATTTTTTGCCGTATTAAGTGACCAGCTGTAGACCATTGTAGACTAGTACATGCATACTGTAGCTCAAAAAGCGATCTTTCGGAACAGTGGACATAAAATCAAATAAAAAAGTAAAAGCCATGTTGATCAATTTCAGCCGAGGGCTTTATCCAGAAGTCTATATTGGAAGAAGGAACATGGAGGGTCTGTGGAGAGATTAATTTTAGATGAACTGCCAATTTGATTACAAAAAAAAATCAAAGTACTGAAAGTACTGAAAGCCGGGCTTTAATTATTCGAGTATATTATCTATTCCGAAATTAGTACACATTTAAAAAATTTGTAGGATTATGATTAACAATAACCCATCTACCAATATTAAAATTAATGGTCCAGAACCCAACGGTTTAGAATCAAGATAGGACTTAGTTGGTCATATTTTTAATGAAAATACATTTATACCTTTCTGAAAATTAAGCTCACAATGGGTATACATGGTGACAGTGCACTTTGAGTGGTTTTGCTGATTAATACAGGCACATAGTATCGGGGGGAGCTATGGGCGTCACCATTTTTCAAACATAAACTTTTACAACGGAAAATGAACATTGAAAGGTTGATTGACTCTTTGCAATCGAATTTAAATTAGACTTCTTATCTCACTCTTCGTAAATTTACCGGGTATTTGTCACGAGCGACTGACAGGTTTACTAAAAGCAAAATGGATGGTCTATCGTTAATTAGATTGTACCCTTCATTTTGCTGTAGCATATTAAAATTACGGTAATTTGGTAATGTATTAATAAAATTCGAAATGTGAACGTAAGTTGGAACCCAACCCTACCCCTTCTCGCAAGGAATAGGGCAGTTTTCCTTTTTTTTTCTTCTTTAAAAACGATCTACATGCCTGTATTTATCAGTGAAAAATATTCTTTATTTCTGGACCTCTAGGAAACCAGCTACACGGAATTGATAATTATCTATTTTTATGACATGAATTCATGTATGAGTCTAGTTCTAGTTCCATGTTTGACCAAAATGGTCATTGCCTGAGAAAATCATGATATATTCATGTCTTTATGGCTTGTTCATAGTCGGCTCTTCATTCTGAACAGGAAATTTTGAAGCAAAGACTAACCAACGATTTCTAAAAATATTGTGTTATACTTAGATAAAGACTAATAAACATTTTATATGTTGTATTTTTTTAAAATTATTTATTTACATGAACGACTTTTTTATTTCCCAGCACCATTGGGAGCTTGTATGTGTTTTTAGACACTTTTTATTGAAAAGCGCGCGCACGCTCAATATACTGTTAAGTGGTCTGGGAGCACATGCGAGATAAATCCAAGTGGAGAAGTCTCCACAAAATTTTCACAAAACAAAGCATGTAGCTTTCGTCAAAAAATTTATCAGAATTTGTAAGCAAAGAAATTTTCAATGCTTAATTGATTGATCATTTATGGATATAAATAATCAATATATACATACACATATTCACATGAAATTTCTATATTTACATTTTTATTTATTTCATATTACATGCTCACAGAATATAAATCTTTAACCCAGTCATCTAAATTAAAAGTTTTTAATAAAAATATTAACCAAATGGAATTGCATTGTAAACTTTATTTAAATCACCTTTACACAAGATATTAACCATCATAACGATTTTTGTTCGAAATTATATGCATTCAGAATTATTGAAGCAATACCGTATTTTCAAACCCTTTTCTTTAAACGCATTCAAATTTTAATTTATTAGAGTAATATATTGAAATCATTGCCAGTATTACAACTGTAAGAATAATCCTGGGAATATTTACATACAAACATCATTATAATTCTAACATAGGAAAATATTTTTTTTTAATTCCAATCTTTTAAAAATGTTCAAATCTAAGGAAATTCAACGTTCAGGCCTCTCCATAAAAATCTGAATTCAAAGATGAACAAGTCCAAGATTGCTCTTAATATATAACGAAATGCTTAAATGCAAGTAAATTAATTTTCGCTCTCTTTTTTAAAGTGTCAGCTTTTTAAACAGACAACTCAATCATAAGATATAATTTACATGTCAAGAAATAATTTCATGGTAGACTTTGAAAATAAAATTTCTCTGAATTTCTTTTCAATTTAAATGTTTTAGCTGAACTTTCTTACATGGTCATTGTCAAGAATTTCAAAATACTAGGTAATCATTTAACATACATGTGCAGATATTTTATGATTTTAAAATTTAATAAATTATACATGTATTTCCAAGGATTTCTCGCATATTTTCTATTCAATAAGAATTTTTTCTCATAACTTAAAATTGACCTAGCAATTCAGTCTTAGAATAATTAAAGTAATGCACATATTTTTAGAGATATTCTTTTAGTTTCAAACAAACAGCTGTACTTTTATCGCCAACTACATGTAGATACACTGATACATTGAAAAGCGACTTCAGGCATAACTCATATTAATTCTTCAAATTCCAATTCACTTATCTATTATTTTGATAAAAAAATAAAACAGAGAATATAACCACTCGCACAGCATCGACGAAAACGATGTGAAATTCTTCAACAATTCAATATAGAAACATGTTGAAAAGCCCGCGCTATTGAAAATAGTTCGCTTACAATATGCATTCAGTATAACGTAGCGCATGTACACAAATTGTTTGTTACATGTATATCACGATTACCCTAATAAAGTAAATATCTAATTCCTCTTTCAATTTAATTTTCAAACAAAAATATTGATCAATTAACATTTCCAAAGATTGAGATGTTAAAAATATTTGTATAAGTACCGTATCATCTCTCATTGTGACTATTTTGTTTATCGGAAGCGTCTGCTTTGACGCTGTTCGGCTTTTTGTTTACTTTTCTAAACTGTGCTATTTATAGTAAGGCAGTCGATCAGGATGCCTACAGCCAGGACTTTGCTTTCAGCAAAGCCCGGCTAAAAATCAATGTCGTACATTTGTGTAACAGAACCTGCGTACGACCAATTACTTGAATTGACCGTCAGGGGGCACCACTGAACCTAGAGAGCATCTGACGTTTGGGCTACTGGGAGTTCATGTGATGATGGTATAAATATTAAATACTAAAGACAGCTCTTAATAAGGATCCAGAGTCTATATCAAACTTTAATTTATGTTCATGACATTTTCTGGTTAATAAATCTTTTAAATGATAGTGGCAGAAAGTAGCAAAAATTCTCTCTGCTACATGTAAGCCTAAACGTTATACTACTGTACACCAAGTATCGGCGCAGGGAGATTGTGATTTGGGTTTGCTCTCTTGATTTGAAAACCCTAGATCATACATGATAATTCTGGTTTCTCTTTCAGCGATTCAGGGCCGGAAAGCAATGATGGCGAAGCTGATTAATAGTGAGTCCTCTCGTTATGTCACTGTATAGCCAAGGGGGATTATGCATACACTTTGTAAGGGAATTAATTTGGTTTACATTCAGATGTGAAAGTGATAAATAGCTTTTTTGTGGAATGACTATTGCTGTTTGATCTTGTAAACAGTATAGGTGATATGTTGGACCTGGAGCCACTGCACCATACCAAGGTAATGCACCAAGACTGGTCAGTATTTATTGGACTGTATGTTGTAACTGTTCGAGCAGTATGTGTGAAGTGTGTATTGGGAATTGATTGATATCTGACAGTGTTTACCACTCCAGCGAGACTACAGCTGACTGATGAGGACACTAATATTACTTACACCTCAGGAATTGATTGACACATTGTCATAGGTGAGTGATTTTATTCAGGTATTTTTGTTGTGTGCGTTGATCAGATACGTCTAACTTCAAACGATTGTATGAAAAAGTAAGTTTTATTTAGAGTGCTTGGTAACATATCTAAAAATATAATCCTGTCATTTAGTGATGCTATCGGTACAGATAATTGCATTTGGTTGTAGGGTATTAATTAGCAATTGGATATGAACTATTTTGGAGTGCAATTTATTGTGAATAATTGTTTCAATAATAGTTAGTTACACAAAGTCATAATTACATGTTTCCCTCCCTGGAAAAAAGAGCAAATGCTTACTGTGTTACGTAATGACAGCAATTATACCAGAAATGTTACAGCTTGATCCAAGCTGCGTGTGTTGTGTTATGGGGACAAGGTTCAAACGTGATGCAGACTTGGTAAAAAATTGTCTTGATTTAAGATGCACGAGTCTCCATTGTTGTGACCCTACCCAATAGAGGGTTCACATTCCACGATAGTTTGTCACCAGTTTTGTGTAATCTCTGTAAGCCAGGAATCATTTAAAATTCTCCAACTTTTTTTTTAAGCCTAAGATTGAAGATGCATCCCAGTCCCTCAGCCCACTGAGTGTTTTTAGTCGTCTTTTAAAAGTTGTCCGAATAAAGACATTGGGTGAAATGTGAGAATATGGCAATGGCCAGAGGAACCAAGGGACCATTAACACTTGAATTTATTAATTAATCTGTCATGTTTTTAATATACAGATGTCATCTTTGGTCATTGCAAAAGCACATTAGATTAACTTTTGTAAACTTTCCCTTTGGGCCAGCTGTCACTATTTAACCAGCCAAAGCTATGAAGATATTTGTTATATATTGATAGACTTGTTATATAATTTTCCTGTCCTTGGATATAGATTAAAAAATAAAATCTTTTATCAAGATTTGTGAAAAAAGAATTTTGAGTATGTAATTACAAGAATTATCCAATATCCTGAAGTGATTGCTTATTTCAAAGTCAGGAAGATTTAGTTTTTGAAATTGAAGACGGGTCATAATTATATCGTTAATCAAAGACCAGCAGATTGTGCCCAGATCAACAGAAACGCAAAATTGAATTTTAATAAATCATATCAAAAGCGGGACCTATTGTGCATGACAGAAATTGGATTTAATTAGTATTGAATAATTCCAGTCTTCCTGAAAGCCCAATATCGGCCTGTTTTATAGCATGGCAGTGTGTTTTGTTGGATTAATCAAATAACACATGTTTATTGGGGGCCGATCGTGAAGTCTTCAGTCGCATAGAGGTCTGTTGATTTGTATAGATTCTGAGCTAAAGGAATTTGGAGACAGACGATCGCGCAGTTAGGTAAGTGAAAGCTTTAACAGAAATTGGCTTTTGTTTGGGGGTCATGTGAATTTTGTGAATTGAGCTTTTTCCCATGATTCAAAAATATGAATTATATTTCTGAGACTCTTTAAATTTGTGCAATTAAAAAATGTGTAGGACAATGTGCAGTAGTGCAACATTCTAGCTAATTCTAGTAGTTGGTGTGCTGAGATAATCAAGGTAAGGGTCAATTCTGGTAGTTTGTGTGCTGAGGTAAGGTATTAAAGAGTAATTCTAGTAGTTTGTGTGCCTAGATAAGAGTAATTCTGATAGTTTGTGTGCTGAGATAAGGCATGAGTAATTCTAATAGTTTGTGTGCTGAGATAAGAATAATTCTGATACTTTTTTGTGCTGAAATAAGGCAAGAGTAATTTTGGTAGTTTATATTCTGAGATTATAGTAATTCTGGTAGTTTAATATGTTTTGAGAATGAGATTAAGTGAGAGAAATTTTGATAGCTTGCTGAGATAAGGGGAAGTAATTGTATTTGACCTGCTGAGATATGTAAAAATAATGTTTTACATGTAAATGTCTTTACAAGTTTGATATGTTTTTAGCCGTTAATTTCAGAATAGCCATTGTTAATGAATTAAATTATTGTTGAACTATATAACTAGACCTGATGAGTTTACTCAATCAGCATTCCTTCTATGTCACTATATGGTTTAGCTGGTTCTGTATTCATATTAGGTCAGTTTTCTTACGTAAATCTTATTTCTGTTAAATATCATTAATAAAACACCGTAGTATACAAATTGTTGTAGCCAAACAAAAACTTTAGTTTGTTTTATAATAAATAAATAACACACTCTGTTCTCAATAAGTATTCAATCTTCTAAAGTCTATAATCATGGTGTGTGGAATGGAAGAAATAACAGTAATTACTAGTGAGTTCTTTTTGTGTGGTAGATTGAGGAGGAGAGATGTTCGTTATTATCTGACAGGTGACTCGTGGCCTTTGACCACTACATCCTGACTGACCGCTCATTAGGATTTTCAGACTGTAGTGCTTAATTCAGAGTCGAATCCTATGAAAATATTAAAGGGTTTAAATTGAAAGGGGAAAGAAAGGATAGATGAAGAGGGCAAAGCAAAAGAAAAATTCTTATTCTAATTTATAGAAGGCTGTCATATAGAAAACAATGGTATTGTTAATGGATGAACTTGTTAAGTAGGGATTTTTGAAAACTTTTGTATTTCATGTCTTTAGATTGTTGACAAATATCTTTTTTCTATTTTATGCCTTATCTACCTTAACAAAATATTTGTCTGCAAAATTTGGGACAAAAAACTCTTCCATGTATATGCATGAATTTTATGCAGCCTGAATAATTGATGTTGGAATATTGACCGAGCTGTTTTGCAAATCATTTGTCTTTAGTCATGTGCCATCCTGCGTTTTAAGTAGATAGATTGTGTTGGGTATGTTCAGTTCAGTGACTTCATCCACTCAAATATTACCTGTACAGCTGTACCGCCCACAATATATAGATTAACACTGACACATATACGTATCTGATTGAAGGGAGACCACATGTCAAAACGCGGCAATTTCCTAGCTTCTGTTGGGCATTTCTGTCATTTTCTGAGAAACACCATAGATATAGTCTCATCTCTCTTTGTCTTCTTCAGAAATCGACAAACATTGTTGATTAGAAGTGGGCAATATTTACTTTTATGAATACTGTGCATGATTCATAGGATTGGAGGACCATAGTCTTAGACCAATTCGGGCAGCCGACATGGTAGAAGCACCATAGCACTCTGGGAAAATTGATTCACAGAAAATAATTTTCCTCATGAAATTCATTTGCGCAAAGTAATTGCTTGTCATCAAGTACCAATGAAAATTCATCGACAATCGCAGGCCCCTGATCATTATAAAGGGAAGTTATGATTTCTTGTGGCATTAAATTATTGCATCCATTTGCCTAAGCAACCTTCTAGTTGGGCCTAGTTTTAAAATAAATCCCTTGTCATCAGCCACAAGCTTCTAGGTTATTAAATTATGAAGATATAGGTGCCTTGAAAAAAGATTCAGAAGTTCTGGTAATTTCTTTAACGACTTTCTTGAAGCTTGCTGCAGTGCAGCGTATTAAAAAAATTTCATCCTGGTATTGATTCTTAGATGTGGCAATAAAGTACAAATCTCGGAATTCTCGGAGTTTATGAGATACGGCAATCTGCAATGAAAATATACAGAAAGTCATCAAGCATGTAATATAACAAATCTCCCAAGGGTTTTCTGGTTCCCAGGTGAGTAAAAAGAAATAATAAAATGTGTTGTACCAGCTTTGTATGGTGAGCTTATTTCAGGAGTGTGATTTCATTAGACTAATTGCCAGCTACCTCTTTGAGAACTGGTCTAAGCCTAAACTTGGTGCTCTTTATGGATAGTTAGTTCAATGAGTTAATCACTAACCATCCATTGGAGGGGGATATGGTTATTAGTTTATCACTAGGACTTCAAAGGCAGATATATCAGGGAATGGATCGGGTGTCTTCTAGTTGATTAGTTTATCACACAAGTAGACTGTCTCATGAGGGGTCATTATGTAAGGTACCTAGACCAGGATAAGTACCTAGAAATTTACATCTGTTCTGCTTGTACTAGTCCATAGCCATACCTTTTGTCAGGTGAGAAAAGAAATTACATGTCTGGAGAAATGGATACACCTGCTTCTAACAAAATGCTCTCTTATGCATAATAACATTGATACCTTATCTGGTGTTGTGGATTATTTTTTAAAACAACATAAGAACAAGCATTTGATTTTTTTGTATGACTACATCGTAATGAAATAATTTATTCTTTTTGTGAAATGTTTAAATATTTTTAAGCTGCTGTACATGTATAGATCTGACATGTCATTGTGACCTAGAGAACAAATTTCTAGGGTAAGAAATTAATAAGCTTGTTTGATCAAATGAGAGGAGAGGGGGAAACGATTTAGAGACTTTAGTTGAAAGTGAGGCTGGCTGAGATGGATGCTGAGCTGACCAATGGTGTGACATTCACAAGAAAGCAGTTGGTCCTTGGGGGCTATTGTGTCCACTACACAGGTCACAGGTGGCTAAATCACCCACAAGTGGAGATAATCTCCTTTGTTTTTCCAGCATCATCTGTCAGCCTCTGTGAGTAATAGACAGCCCTCCAATGTTGATTTATTAGTCAGAGAGGAAGAAAACCCACAAACTATTATGAATATTGAAATACAGTATAGCATTGAGACCCATTAAATGCATTTAATCAAAACATCTTGCATATTGAGTAGGGTATAATTATCTCACAATAATAGCCAATCATTTATAAGGACTGGATTGCTTATCATATGGATGCCTGACTGCTTTCTAGTCATGAACCATCCCAATTGTACTGCAGATCTCAACTGGGGTAAAACTGTTGATTACTTTTATGACCAGGCTCCGGAAATTTAGAAAAGGGTCTGAAATGATGTATGACTTCTTTATCAAAAAATTGGAATGCAAATTCCCCAAACAGATGTCATGGAACACAGAGACTTGTAACACTCTCAATACAGGCAGGTTAGATCAGGCTCTGATTACATATCTTATAAAGTAGCAATAGTCACTGAATTTGATGAAGAAAATTGCTGTTATTTGTAAACCTAAAAATAAACAGGATCAGGATTTGATATTTGTTTTGGAGTTTGGTATCAAAGTAGATTTAATTGCACTATGGGAGACCAAAACTGTATGCTTTGATGCAAGGTTTCATAGGAGTAAATAAAATACGTGCTTAATCTTAGTACACACATTCAAGATTTCAGTTATCGTTAATAGCTTGAATTACATTGAATTATATAGATATAATTTGAGAAAACTATAGAGCATGCACTGAAAAAAGACAAAGAAAAGCAGTTGAAGACCAACCCCCCAGACAGTCCCTCCATTTCATCATTGATTTACTTATAGTTGCAGTCATCATGCACACTCTGAGGTAAAATTTAAGATATACATGTATTAGCCATGTTAGTTATAGGCTTTGACCTGTCAGTTTCAGAGATCAGACTTTCTAGCTAGAAAGAACAATCCAATGATATCTCACAGCCCCTAGTATATAAAGGAGAATTGGGAGGATTAGGCCCCACATGGTGTTCTGTAACAATGGAGTACAAATTATCCATCCATTCTATCAATGGTGGCAGACATTCAGTTTTTGTTGCAGTTTAATTAGTTGTTTATTTGGCATTGATCAGCAGATCTGAGCCCTATTTGTGGGACATCATGGCATAAAGACAGTAAGCCGATTGACCCACCAACGTGTTGCACTTTGTGAGGAATGACAAAGGACTCCTCAGTTTGAGAGATTTGTTTCATGCACATATGTGAGACAATTGTTAGTGTAAGAATTTAGTTTCAAAGGACATCTGTGGACATTATTTTTTGTATGTGACAATTAAAAGTTAAACTTAAATTTATACTGTTAAAAATGTATCTTGCATAGATTAAGAAGTAATCTGTTCTTTTTGGAGAATATTTTGTTTTTTTTATTTTTTTTATATGGAGGGTAATCGTGTTCAAAAATCCAGACTTGTAAGTTTGTAAATCCAAACTTGTAAGTTTGTAAATCCAAACTTGTAATCGTATCAGTTTCATAGTATACATATGTAAGTTGGTAATTCCAACATCCTATAGCATGTAGTTCCGAACATACAACTGTGTTGACTTTGAGTTTATACTATGAATATGTGTATTTTTGATGTTGTAAACTTTGTTTTCCGGAATTTATATTTCCGCGCTCTGAATAAAACACAAAGACAATTGACAAGTCTACAAATGTAAAGTATACACGTTTGTCGAATTTTGATAATGAGAACCTATGGAGGGTCATCAGTGCCACAATTATTTTTAATGGTCTTATTTTCTTTTTTATTTTAACTTTTTGTTTTCCAAATTAAATTCTTCATTTTTTATTTCTTATTTTAATTCTTTCTTCTTGAAGGTGCGGATCTAGAAGGGGGTCCGGACCCCCCCATATCCCCCCAACCCCACCCCTCCCCCTGAAATTTACAGACTTAGTAAATGGTTATACTAAATGAACTAAAAGTGACCTTGGACCCACTCGAAAATGCTGATCTGTGTTAAGTTGACGACTACCCCCCCCCCCCCCCCCCTTCCTAGGGCTGGGACGATACTGAACTTAGCCGATCCGATACATATCATGATACCTTAGGTGCGATACGATACATATCACGATACATTTAAAAGCAAATAAAACTAGAAATTTTTTTTAGAACATTTAATTTGGAACATAACAGTGTATGAAAATAAACTAATTCAACAAATGAACTGTGAATTCAAGTTTCTTGACTCAAATTACAGTCAATTATATTAGAATTAATCAGAAACCTTTAGTTAATTTAATATAATCCGGCGTGTCTGATGCCATTTTGATGCTTATATCTTGAATTCTGTATCAGCAAGACGTTTGTACTTTATTTGTGTTTGTTTAAACGTCTTGATGATACAGACTAAAGGACTAAAAATTTCGAATTCTAAAGCCCGGACATTTTTGGAAATTAAAAAAAAAGTGCGGTCAGGTATTGTGATACTAAATTAGATGAATCGATCTGTAGATCGTCAAAGTGAATACTGTGATGCATCGGTGCACCGGTGGATCGTCCCACTCCTACCCCTTCCCCAACACACACTCGCGCGAAATAGGTTTTTCTTGCTTGGGGAAGGAGTTTACTTTTTTTTGCTTGTCAAGAAATTTCTGGGTTGGATTTTTTTGGACTGGGATGGACCACCCCCCTGGATCTGTGCCTGTTCTTGTTTATATTTTTATTTTATTATGGCAGTTTTGATTCCTTTCGTATTTTGATTCTGTCTTAAAATTTCATTTATGTTTCACTTCACTTAACTTTTTTGGTAACAACTATAAGCAAAATCGAAAGTTTGTTTAAGAAAGTAGAACTTCCAGAGTTAAACTAAGAAATCCGAATAAAATTTAAACAAAAAGGGGCGCTATGGCCTTTTATGTACAGGTACACAGAGATCTTGGCGAACAGTCTAGCTACGAAACGTAGAAACATTTCCATGGAAAATTTTTTTTTTTTCATTTTAAAAACCATATGACATCATTCTTGCGTGTTTTCTCTCATTTTCATGCCAGTAGGAAGCATTTTCATTTGGTGGGGGTGGGGGTGGAGCAGTGGGCACAAAACAAAACTTTCTTCATAAGCTCCCCCCCCCTCCCAAAATGAAACATTCCTGTTCAGGGGGCACAACGATGAATAAGCATTATTTCTTTTCTTATGTATTATGTATCAGAAATTGCTTTTTTTATTGGTATAGTATATACTGACACCCTCACCCCACTTGTTACCTACGGACCTGGTTCGGGACCATAAAACTTAGATGAGTTCACTTTTGATCCCAGTCTCTCTTTTCTACATACTTTTAATTCCCTTGGTAAATGTGAGACTGTGATCGAGCCTGTCTAAGTTTTATGGCCCTGGTGCAAGATGTTTCAAATATGATAAATATGACCGCCATTTTTGATTGCCCGCTTATGGTACATGTACACAAATATCAGGTATCTTTAAATTGATATTGTCATCACATTATTTTTTTAAAGTAGGACAGAGAAAAAATTTTTTCACTAACAAATCTCAGGTCCGAAGTAGGAGGGATCGAAAGGTTGGGCTCCCAACTTTTTTGTGTGGAGAATAATCTTCTGCAGCTGTTTTAATATGAAAATTCATTTATAGGCTGTACATGTATGTCCAACCACCCCACCCCCCATCCCCCTCATTTTGCAGTATCATTAAACTCTGGCAAATTCTTGCGTTGAAAAAAAGTTACTGAAAAGTTAGAGATATCCTAAACATCGCCTCCTGCTAAGGAGGAGTTTGGGCAGTTTATTTTTTTTTTTTCATCATCAATTTTGTTGAGCCCCCCCCCCCCCCCCCCCCCCCCCCGATAAATATTGATACGGATCTTCATCTACTGAGTGGTTGTTGTTTTTTTTTTAATATGATATCATTGCAATTACATTGGTTCTTAATAAACTGGGGCACTGATCACAGTAGCCTAGTGGTTGGGTGCTAGCTTCGTAGGCCATTGGAGGGTAAGAGTTCGCTTGTCCTAAGTTCCTAGTGCCGGCCGGCAAAATGTAAGACGTTTAACATACGTGTTGGTATTGACTATTCCTTCAACATTGAAAGTTAAATTGAATAATTTTTCGGTTGAGACCTTAAAAACCGAAGCCCCTCTAGATCCGCGCAAGCCGTGAATAAGCGCATGTCACATCGTCAAATAAAATAAAATTAAGAAGATAAAATAAAATTGGAACATATAAACAAAAAGTTAGAATTAAAATTAAATAACAAATTCAAATGAAAATATTAATATAAAATTGGAAGTTAGAATAAAAAAGAAATAAAATCTAAATAATTTATTTCAGTTGGAAAAAGAAGTTAGAATAAAAAAAGGGGGAAAATGTGGCACTGATGCCCCTCCATAGTTTTCATTATCAAAATTCGACAATCATGTAAACTTTACATTTGTAGACTTGTCAATTGTCTTTGTGTTTTTATCAGAGCGCTGAAATATAAATTCCGGAAAACAAAGTTTACAACATCAAAAAAACACACATTTATAGTATAAACTCAAAGTCAACACAGTTGTATGTTCGGAACTACATGCTAGGATGTCGGAATTACCTAATTACATATGTAGACTATGAAACTGATACGATTACAAGTTTGGATTTACAAACTTACAAGTCTGGATTTTTGAACACGATTACCCTCCATATTTTTAAATCTTGGCAAGTGATGATGCTTCACTTGTTTCTCATATTAAACTACACAGGCAAATCAGTTATCATGGTTAAAGTATGATGATTTATTTATCATAGAGTGTAAAAAAAAATCTCATTTGGACTTGACCATGGTGAAATTATTTAAGATTAACCATATTTTATGACAGTCCTAAGATATATAACCACAGAAAATTGTTTTCAGTGAGTAGCAATTAGGGATGTTAAAAAAAAAAGAATCATTTACTCTTTGTTTATGTGTGAAGAGTAATGGATGAAGATGGAGAGATTTTTATGAAGATGTGTTAGGGTATATTTATTGCAACTAGCTGCTTTATCTGAGAGCCTTATCTATCTAATGTGCTGAATATTTAATGGCTCAGTAATGCATATTCTTGCTTCAGTTCAACAGCTGAAACTGTTAAGTGATCAAATTCTAACAGATTGAAAAGCTGTTATATTACAAATGTGCTCAAATTTCTGCACTTTACTAGGCACTGATATTGTTTAAATACAGAATTGCCAGCTGCTTTTGTAAAGCCGATTGAGGTAATTTGAACCATATTTATAATGTATCATGTTGGGATAATGAGCATGTAAAAACTTTTGAAAATGTTAGTCACACATACTTTTATATTTTTAACAAATTTTCAAAGAGGTCAGAGGTCATGGTAAATGGTTTTGGTTTGTACTGTTGAATAATTACCACAAGTCTGTGAAGTGTTAACAGCTGAGGTTGACCTTTGTTATTTTCTATTTCAAACAAAAAAGAAGTACTAAGGTCAAGGTCAATTTTTATCCCTTTAAGAATCTACTTTTTCCCTGCTGGGGTACCACTTTCACTGAGTCTTCAGTGACTTCCTGTTTTTTTGTATAGGTATTTAAAACATATGAGTGTGATGTAATCTTTCCATGTTGACCACAATCAGATACCTGATCCACATGTGAACAACCCTAATCCATCAGTCTTTTTGCACATTAAGAGGTAATACTTTGCATTGTATTTCTGCTTGGCTGAAAAAGAAAGTCATCTGGCAGCAGTGAGAACATATCTGTAGGCAGTATGACTCCATCACAGTATATCAGACAGTATAGTACACCTTTATATGTGGTAGATCAGGTGCAATTTCATTCACTTGAAACCGACCAGAAAGCCTTTGTTCAGTTTTAATGATTCACACAATCATTTCATTACTTTCTTCATTTGAGTCTATTCCTTTGTGCCTTTTTAAGAGCTTATTTCTTTAGCATTATCCATTAGAAATCACTTGCAGGTCACAGCTTAATGTGTCTTGGATCCTGTAAGACTGGGTTCTTAAAATAAATGATGTGCATATGCTGGAATTTTCTGATGTCTTTGAGGTGAATAAAGAGACTTAAAGGTTCTCTCAGGATATACACTTTGTCTGTGTTGTCTAGAATTGATTGCAGCACTTTCTGTTTAGTAAGGCTTATCTAATCTTAAACTGAGGATCTGAAGAATCCTTGGTATATTGGTATAGAGCCGAGCAAGGATATCATCATTTTACATCTCTAAATGTGCATTAACTACTCAATCCAGGGATTTATTAAAAACAACAAAACCTTTTCCATTTTAAAATTTGTTGTATCTGTGCCGAGTACTGATGATACATCTGGTCACTATCATACAATACACTGAAACAGTGGGGTAGGGTGGGGGGTAGGTTGGTGAGCAGTAAAAAGTAATGAGACTATAGACTTATATATATAGTAACAAAAGACAGTTAAAATCAGTGTCTTCAGAGTAAACAGAAGCCGTTGTATTGATCTGAAGACTGAGGTACATGGTTATTTAGGTTCTGTAAACACTTGAAGCACTGATGAAATTCCCCCACTGACCCATATCATTTGTAGGAACATCTGTTGTGATGATTGTTTATATGAAAATTTTGTCTTTACTTCAAATCTGTTGTGATGAGTTTTTAGCCGGGCTTTGCTGAAAGCAAAGTCCTGGCTGTAGGCATCGTGATCGACTGCCTTACTATAAATAGCACATGTTCAGAAAAGTAAACAAAAAGCCTAACAGCGTCAAAGCAGACGCTTCCGATAAACAAAATAGTCACATTGAAAGACGATACTTAAACAAATATTTTTTACATCTCAATCTACGGAATTGTTAATTGATCAATATTTTTGTTTGAGAATTAAATTGAAAGAGGAATTAGATATTTACTTTATTAGGGTAATCGTGATATAACAATTTGTGCACATACGCTACTGAATGCATATTGTAAGCGAACTATTTTCAATAAGCGCGGGCTTTTCGACAGGTTGCCTATATTTCATATCGTTTTCGTCGATGTTATGTGAGTGGTTATATTCTCTGTTTTGTCTTTCAGCAAATAAATAGATAAGTAAATTGGAGTTTAAAGAAGTAATTAATGTGCGTTATGCCTGAATTAGGTCGCCTGACAATTGTACATGGTGTATCTGGTGTATCTAGTCGGCGATAAAAGTACTGTTTGTTTGAAACTTTAAGAATATCTCTAAAAATATGTGCATTTCTTTAACTATGAATTACATAAATTATTAAACCAATATGAATATAATTTTTTTAAATTAATTTCTAATTCAAATATATCTAAAGAAAAATCAGCAAACCATATGGTTCAACATTCTTTTAAAAAAAGTTTGGCAATTGACAGACAAACATTTTTTGTAAAAAATTAATTGTTTTCTAAAAGTTAAAATTAGTGACCTTAAATGTTTAAATTAGTGACATTAAATAAAACAAATGACTTATATATTCTCCTCACTAGCCATATGTTATTGGTAGAATTAAAAAAAATTGTATGACATTTTTTGTTCGTTTACTGATATTATAGTATAATTAGTCTGAATTTACGTCCGTGATGCATATATAAACAGTAAGCTCACTGACAATGTCGTGATATCTGTAATTGTTTTTTTAAGATCAGTATAGCATTAAGGTGTCTTGAATGGCAAGAAATTTAATGTAATAATGAATTTTAAAAACATCGGTGGTCATTTATCAGATGTAATTTGGTACGATACCGTGTTAATTTCTGCTGATATTTTCAGGGTTGATCTTGTGAAAACGGCTTAACAGGAGATAATTTATTAAATTTTTCCTTTCAAAATAATTGCAAAAAGATGATGATTTTATGATTATATTAACGGCATAAAATAACAGCAAACACCGACTACTTGCAGCAAACAAGTGCGCCGCCATTACGAATTCGTAAAACAAAGAGACAGTTACGGATACTCGTAATTTTCTGAAAAAAAAAATGTGTAGGAGGTCAATCGGGTATAACCGGAAACAAACAATTTTTTTTAGCCTAATGATGTATGTATGTAAATATTCATGAAGATTAATCTTACAGTTGTAATACTGGTAATGCTGTAATGTTTTCAATATATTACTACTCAAATAAATAAGTTAAAATTTGAATGCGTTTAAAGAAAAGGGTTTGAAAATACGGTATTACTTCGATAACCCTGAATGCCATTAAAATAACTTTCTCCTTTCTAATAAATAATTTCGAAAAAAAATCCTTATGATGGTTAAGATCTTGTGTTTGTTTGTTTGTATGTTGTTTAACGTCCCTCTCGAGAATTTTTTCACTCATATGGAGACTCTACCACTTGCCGGTGGAGAGCTCCAAATTTTGTCCTATACTCGGCACTTACGGCCATTGAGCAGTGAGGGATCTTTTTCGTGCAAGCACCTATTGCGACACGGGACCTCGGTTTATACGGTCTCAACGGAAGGACCGGTCTCCACGTCCCACAGTGGGATTCGAACCCGCGACGTAAGGATTAACTCCTTACTTCGCGACTCTAGAGCAGACGCTCTTACCACTGCGCCACGCGTGCGACTAAGATCTTGTGTAAAGGTGATGTAAATGAAGTTCAAAACTATTTGTTTTCTTTCATAATATGAAATAAACAATGCGATTCCATTTGGTTAATGTCACAGGATTAGTATTTTACTTTAATAGTATTAATTTAAATGACTGGGATAAAGATTTATATTCTGTGAAGCATGGAATATAAATAAATAAAAATGTAAACTTTAAGATAGAAATTTCATGTGAATATGTTTATGTATAATATATAAATTATTTATACCCATTTAACAATCAATTTAGCGTCGAAAATTTTTATGCTTACAAATTCAGATCAAATTTTTAGTGAAAAGTCAATGGTATGTTTTGAATGTGAAAATTTTGTTCGAGACTTCTCACCTTGGATTCATCTCGCATGTGCTCCCAAAGCGCTTTACAGTATATTGAGCGTGCGCGCGCATTCCAAAAAAAAGGTCTTAAAACACATGCAAGCTCTCAAGGGTGCTCGGAAATAAAATTCGTTTATGTTAATATATAATTAAAAGAAAACAACATATAAAAATGTTCATTAGTCTTTATCTAAGTACAACACATTATAATTTTTCAGAAAAAGTTGGTTAGTCTTTGCTTCAAAACTTCCTGTTCAGAATGAAGAGCCATCTATGTACGAGCCATAAAGACCTGAATACATCATGATTTTCTCAGGCAATGACCATTATGGCCGAACCTGGAACTAGAACTAGACTCATATTCATGTCATAAAGATTAGATAATTATAATTTTCGTGCAGCTGGTTTCCTAGAGGACCAAAAATAAAGAATATTTCTTTTCTGATTAATACAGGCATGTAGTATCATTATCAGAAAAAAGGAGAGTTGTCCAAACCCGAAAATCCTATTCCGTTGGAGAAGGAGTAGGGGTGGGCTACAACTTACTTTCACATTTCGAATTTCATTAATTCATTACCAAATTACCGTACTTTTAATATGCTACAATAAAATGATGGTACAATCTAATTAAAATTAGACTATATCCATTTTGCTTTTAGTAAATCTGTTCGTCGCTCGTGATAAATACCTGGTTTATATTACGAAGAGTGAGATGAAAGTTCCAATTTAAATTTGATTGCGAAGAGTCAATCAACCTTTCAATGTACATTGTCCATTGTAAAAGTTTATGTTTGAAAAATGGTGACACCCCTAGCTCCTCCGATACTATATATGTTCCTGTATGAATCAGCAAAACCACTCAAAGTGCACTGTTACCATGCATAACCATTGTGAGCTTAATGTTTAGAAAGGTATACATGTAAATGTATTTTCATGAAAAATATCACCAAGTCCTATCCTGGGGTCTTAACGTTGGGTTCTGGACCGTAAATTATTGGTAGATGGGTTATTGTTAATCATAATCATACAAACTCTACCTGTTAAATATCAATGGTCAGAGAGAAAGATTTTCAAATATGTACTAATTTAGGATTAGACAATACACTCGAACATATTAAAGCCCGGCTTTCAGTACTTTCAGTACTTTGATTATATGGCTGGGATGCTGATTATAATGCAGGAGTAAAAAATAATTCTGGATATAATCCTTGCTGATCTTTTAAAATGATCCCAAAGATCTGAAAAAAAAAACTACTGGTTTCTGACTGATGTCCAACCGTATTTTAAAGAATATGCACAGAATGTATACCTTTCTGTATGATAATGTCATAAAATAGAAATGTGAATTATAGGAAACCCCTTTGTAAGTAAATTGAGAAAGCCTCCTCTTGTCAGTTGATTAAAAAGCTTGTCTTCGTTTATATTAGTAAATGGAATTGCAAGATGGTTTGTGTTTCGGGGAGGATTGCTTGCCATTTTTGTAGGTCAGTGACTTGATTTTGAGGGTACTTATTACCCCAATATTGAATTAGTTTATAGTTGTAAGTAAACAAACAGTACAATGGTTAGATGTTTGAACAAAAAACAGGTGTTAACTAGGAAATGTAAGAGCAGAGGTGTGTGGCATCAGTGGCACTGACCGACTGAGTTATACCGCTCTGCAACTCAAAAATGGGTACTCTGTCATAGTGTAGTGGTATTTAATATTTAAAGTGCTCTACCTTTTTTGTTGGAGCCTGAGAATTTGAATCCTTATCACAGGTAGGCAATATCCAGTTGATCTGGTAGATATGTATGTAGTCTAGCATCTACAGTTAGTTTAATTATTTGTAATTATAATTTATTCTTTTGTATGGTTTCTGCTGGACAGCAGGTGTTAATGTGACTCAGTTTATTTTTTTATGAAAGCAACTGCATCTTACAAAAATCTACTTACTGTACAAGTCTGATTGAATTCTACTTGAGGATGGTATTTTGTCAGGGTTTCATACGTCTGTGGCCGATCAATGAAGACGTTGCCTGACGTGGCGGCATTATGGATTCCTTGAGCCTCTTTAGTAATTTCTAAGAGATATATTTCACAATTAGCAGAGCTATTAGTTAAAATGCATGTTTATGAGCAACCCTTATTGTGCAAGAAATATGGCTTTAAAATGATCTTACACGCACGAACAAAAAAAAATTTAATTCCTTTTACGTGGAAACAATCATTTGAGTCTGTAATTTAAGAAAAGTCAAAAATCGATTTCCATTTTCAATGTCTCCAAAAATTCCACTTTTGAATTTAGAGTAATTATTGGAGGCATCACTTCTTTACAACAAAACACTGATTCTCTTCCACAAGAGGTATTTCAGAATGTTAATAGCCTCAATTGACACAAATTGAATGAGTATGTGTGTCTCAATTAAGCCTTCAGCACAAAGAACCAACATTGCTAGTAGAGAAGATATTTTTTCCCCCTATTTGAATTGAGTTTTAAAAAATTTAGTGGATGAATGGCTAAGTTATTGACAGGTAAATTACTAGTGAAGTTGCATATAAATCAGTTTAGGATTTTTTTTTTTTGGAGATAACATACTGGGCTATCAGAGTAGAAGTAGATTTAAGAAGACGGTCTGTAGAGCATTTTACAAGACACAGCGAAAAGTCCTTCAAAAGGAGTTACTTATTGACCAAGTCCAGTAGGAGGTATCTCTTAATTCTATAATGACTTTAGCCACATTCTTGTGACTCTAGAGAAAAAAAAGCTTCTTGAGATTATAGAAGTGATAGCAGGTGACAAGGACTTTATCTTTGGTGAAGGTTTAAGGTGGATTTATCTGTGTACCTGTAGTCCAGCTATCAGGGGCTCGCTTTGTCCAATAGCTGAGTGTGTGTAGTCTTTATTTACAAACTGGATCAATTCTCCCACCTTTACACAACACAGGAAGCGTGTGGACTATTTCTGTTTAACTCGGGACTTTTTTTACTTTTTTTAGCAGTACAATACTTTTGATATGAATGGTCTTATGAAGATTTTAATGGAAGACTCTTTGTTCTGATTTTTCACAGAAACGTTGAAAGGTAAGCCATGTATTTCAGTTTTATTTTTTTATGATAATCTCGATCTAATCAAAAGTAATTGGGAAAAGGGAACATAATTCAGAGACATCAAATTTATTTCTCAACAGGGCCTGACATTAATGTATGTGTTAGTTATCAAACTGATCTGAGTTCATTGCAAGATAGCAAAAATCTTGTGTCAATTGAAGTTTAGATTTATGTTCAAAAAGTTGTTTTATCAGTGATTGCTGATAGATTCAGAGAAAATGGAGCCCAGCTGCTATTAGAACAGATCGAGAATTTTATCAAAGTCTGGTTTTGTTGCATATAAAACACACAGTAAAAAAAAATAGCTAATGTAAAATGTTGAATAAATTTTATTTTTGGTTAAGGTTAAATATTTTCATGACTTCAAGAAGAGGGCACAAAATTGCTTCTTTCATGTAGTCTAGCTGCTCTCTTCCATACAAAGGGCTATTGTACGACCTCCTGTATTTTGATCATTGGATCCCAGGACTTCAGGGGAAATTGATCCTTGATTGCATTAATCTTAGGTAATAATTAAAGTTCTCTGTGCAATGTCTGACTAGTTAGGTATGTAGGCTGTATTGTGTCAGAACTGCATGGTCCCGTGGTATTTGGGGGTAGGATTTCCTTGCAGCATATTTTGTTTATGAGGGACATTGTGACGTTGTAACTGTACCTCCCTATTGTGTTTTGTGTTATCTTAAGATTTACAGGACCTGAAGAAACATAAATAACATCCAAAATGTTACTAAGCTGAGTCATATAAAGTTGTTACATTTTTATGTTTAATTAACTCTGTTGCCAACATCTTCTCTTTCTGGGTTAGTGTTCAAAATGAAAGGGGGAAAAAACCACAAAATGCTGTTTAGCTAGTGCAAATAGGTTTTCTTTCTATACTGATTTTATAAGCGATATTTCTGATTAAAACTTTTTGAATAAAAAGAAATTATGTACATGAATTCATTTATTGTTTGTCATTGAAAAGTGTGCAAACTCAGATAAATTTTGAGAAATTAAGGAGTAAGTGATAAAATCTAGGGGGAAAAACTATGTATTATCTAGACTTTTAGAGGGTTACTGACTATTCTGGAAAGAAAATCCATTAATATCAGAATCTGTAACAGATTGACTCTCCAATCAACCACCATAATTGAGGAGATATGCAAATTATTTCAAATCACCATTCTAAATGGGTTTTTGCATGGAAGATGATTGTTTTAATTAGAAATTGTCAATCTTGATTTCTGATTTACTGAGTCTCCGTTGCAAGAGCCCTAGAAGACTGTGACTGAGAAGTTAAGGAGCTCTCCAGTCATTGGAGTTCATTATAGTCCTAACACCTCCGTTTGTGGAGGTACACTGGCCTTGCCTGTCTGATACATGTATGCACGACAGAGACAGGCATAACCAGTCTATTGTGGACTTCTTTGGACTATTCTTTGGACTTTAATTTTGACATGGTTCATGGAGGAAAGTTCGTTTTGATAGTCATCTGACAAACAAGATAAATTTTAGAAATTAAAAAAATAAAGGATGCAATTGTATGACTTTTAATTATTTCTTATTTTTAGAATGTAAAAGAAAGGCAATTTCAAGATGAATATGAGAAAAATCATGTAGCACTAATATTTAACATACTAAAATTGGTATTTCTTTGAAAGCTGGAATTAAGTCGGAGTTGATGAACAAACATCTTTTTGTATTTGATGGGTCTGTATACACTCATTGCAGCTTTGAGATGCTTGGATGGTTCTGTAATATGAAATATTGATTCTCCAAGTCCTCTGTAAGCTTCTTAATTTACGTTACATAACAAAATAGTGCCATTGTCCTCAGTAGTTCAAGGGGACCATACCAGAAAATCTTGCACTCGGCATTATCACAAAAGTTGTAGGAACAAGTTAAATCTTCATTTTCTGATCACATAATGTTGTGCTCATCAGATGGGAAAAAAATGTAAAAGTATTGTAGTACTAATTGTGATCAAATACTATGAAGTGTTAGTGGTAAGGTAGAAGAAACAATCAGTGTGGTCGTGTGCTTCCATTATTTGCTGTTGTCTTCCTGACCAATATTCTGTGGTGAGCGTGTGGTGGTGATCTGTTTCCTCAAATCAAAGGAACACAAATAGAGCAAGATGATTCCTGTTTCCTGAGGAAAATAGAGAAATTATTTAAATTTTTCCAATTCTGAGCATTTAAAGCATCTAATCACATGAAGATTGATGCTGCAAGTTCCACATTTGTCACAGTTCCTCATTATTTCTAACAAGTTCCCTACTCAATTATTATTTTCTTTTTGCTAAAGAAAGAAAATATTTGATGGAAATTGATCACAAAATAATTACGGAGGCAAAAATAGAAACAAAAACATTAAAAGAAAGAGAGGACCTGAACTGAACTGTGAGACTGTCGTTTAGTGGGAACACCATCATCTAGCATCAGAGGGTAAACAGGGGACACTAATGATGTCTCATCAGTCAAGTGGGAACCAGTTTAATAGTCATTGTGGACACCAAACAAGACACAATGATCAAGTGCTACAGAGTCTCAGTTTACACAAATTTTAGGGAAAAAATTACAGATTGCTGCCTTATAGTCAAATGTTTTAAGAATGCATGACTTAAGTTTTTTTGGGGTACGTAATTATCACAAACAAACAAATCTAAAATGTGTATCAGAATATATTGGCAACCCTCAATTCAGTGGAATGGATTATTTGTAGTTCTTTAAAATGCAGCTTATAAGTACCCTGGAAATCAAATAAATGTAGGTGCTTATAGAAAACAGTTTTCTTGATTATTTTTGTAGCCTCTCTGAATGCCTCATTAGTGGTATTTGCATATCTGAACTATATAGTCCAATAGATGATTGAATTTCCTGCATTTTGCCTGTTTATGGTGTAACTAATATTGATCGTCATGGGAACACAGCGTCCAGTCTCCATGGTTGAAGTAAGGTCCTCTGTAATGCTTGGAATTGAGAACCTTAGATTCCTAACACAATTTTATAATTGCCAATAAACTAAAATTATTTATACAAGCTGGAATTAGCATCATTCAGACAGGACATTTTTTCTCCAGGATGAGGCCGATTATTGAATTAGCGCAGATCTTTTGTGCACAGAAATAGCATTAGTTTAAATAATTCAGACCTTAGTGGGTCTCAATTGCAGTGGCTAATGAAATGTCTGGACAATCATCCCCCATGCATTGAACAAACTCTGTTTCCTCTTTGTGACTATCTCAAACAAAATTCATGATGAAAAAATTAAACTTGAAATCTTATAATAAAATTTTTTATATGTTACAATGAATGTCTCAATCAGCTGGACCTATAGCTGAAAAAATCTATTCTGTTGCAGATTTCATAGAATATTTTAAATATTACTATAAGACTGCAGGTTGTTTCATATTTAGAATGGAGTTAGTGTTAGTGGGGGAGGGTTGGGGGGAGGGTGTATGAACACATCAGTGATACATATGTGTCCCCTGTTTGTCTGACTTACTCCTTGGAAGGTACATATTATACTCTCATCAGTCCACATTCTTGATGATAAAAACTTTACAATATGTAGATGAGCTACATATTGGCATTTGAAGTTATAATTTTTTAAAAAGTTGAATTGAGGCATTGCAAAATTGTTTCACTTATGATTTAGGATATTGACTTTTTGGTTACTGTACCGAGTAGTACAAAAAAAAAGGCGTCATAAATAGATCAGTTAGGGATCTATATAGTGCCACAAATTATTTATTTGGTTTGCTAGAGTACAAATCACATTCATGTTGGAAAAGTGTGACTTTACAAGCTATTAAACATGTCAATGCTTCAAGTACTACAGATAGTTCCTATGGGGCACCATGGATAGATTGTAACGAGTCTGTTAATTGTTTGTTCTTATTAATTAGTAAACATGGTGTCGGAGAACAAAAACAAACGACATATTACATCAGATGCTTTGTCGAGAGCTAGATGCTGGTTTTGGAGGGGCTTTATTTATATTGGATAATTCAGGTGATTGATTGGTTCAGATATTGATTACCTGACTACAAGCTAATTGTTCACCTTTGCACAGGTAATTGTTCAATTCAGGTGCCTGCTTTCCCAGAACTGATGATAAATTTCCAACATTAAATTTAAAATCAAAGGGATGTCAGAGTGCTCCTAATGAGGTAAGATTGGATCACTTAATTTATCTACTGTTGCAGCATACTTCAAAGAAATGGAAATGTTAATTATCAACATTGTGTTGAAGCAATTAACAAATTTATGGGTGAAGAAGATGCTGACAATTTTTTTAGTATATTGATTTATTGTCACTTTTCTTTTGACAGAAGAGGAAGCCCAGAAACTGTTGAAATTTATGAAGTCTTCAGTTTATTATACATGTACTTTTATGTAGAATAGAATCTTATTGGAGAAGAAAATTGAGGAAAAAAACATAATGTTTCTCCTTGAATACATATAAATCATGCATTCTAAGGTGAAAATGTATAGCGATTGGTAACTTGATGATGCATGGATCCAATTAGAAAAATTGTCCTGTGCAAATTGCTCTTACTTTAGTGATGTTCATTTTACAGCAAACATATTGTGAATATGATTAATAAATTAAAGAGCAACTTTTGTATAATTTTAAATTTGACATTATAAGTAAAACATTGTATTATTGAGGATAATGGTTGATGTTATCACCCCTGAAAAATACTCACTTTCTTGGGAGGACTTTTACCTTCAGTTACATGTGTAACCAAAGAAGACAAAAATGAGGACCAGACCAGGATTTGAACTCGTACCCTACGAATTACTACTCAGGTGCTCTACCAACTGAACTACTAGAATCTGGCCAGTGCCGATGATCAAACTTGCCTGCATTACCGCCACACATGCAATGTCTCTTCTTTTTTTTTTTTACTGGAATGTTCGAAATCTTATTTATATAGCAAATATCTGCACATGTAGGTCTCTTTCTATTGACAAAGCTGGGAATTGACAGATTGTGGGTGGGTGATGTTGCTGTAATGTAACTCCTATTGACAGCCATGTTGACACATTCTAATGCAATTTTGCTTTTACACTTGCGCTACCCCCTCCACATATAACTCCAAAATTTTGTGATGTTGGAATTTTCATTAAATGTCGACTTTGTTATCTGTGTGATTCACTGTTTTGTTTCCTTAGGAGAGTTCTGTTTTATCAGTCAGATATGGTATGTTTTTGTTTATCTATCTTAATCCTCTTGTCATTTTGTTTGTTCCAATACTTCAGACCTTGAGTAGTTTATTTGATTTTTACAACTATAGACTAAGGCTATGGGGTTCATTTTCTTTCTTTGATTTTATCAGATCTTATACCAGATTTTGTCACTGGAGCCATGTGTCTTTACATATTCATGGAGGACAATTTTGTAGCTTAGAAGCTGAAGCTCTACATCTCATGTCTTGCTACATCTCATGTCTTGATAACACAATTATTAGAACTTTTCCATTTGGTGAAGTTTTCCAAGGTTACATCACTGCTGTATCGTACATGTATCACTTATAAATAACCTGTCAATAAGTATGCGTCATATATATCATATTTAGGATTGTCAAGAATTTTAGCTATCACTTCCAAATCTTTTATCAACTGCTTCATACTTCTATGTTAAATTGAAAATTGAGTTTAATCAGATTTTTATCATTTGGAAGCGAAGACCTGATAAATGGGCTGGTGACTTATTTGCATTTCTGATGAATGATTTCATTTAAATCATGATTATACACTCTGCTACACTGTCAATCCCATATAGAAAGGAATCCCCAGTCTTAATCCTTTTGGAAACTTTTTCTCATTTCATTTCTAAAGTGCAAACTGCTGTTTATATTGCCTTTAATGCAAACTGATTTTAATCTGCAAACACTGGAGAAATCTGGGGGTATACATTTTGTCTCATCGACAGCATATTGTTGAAGTACCTTCCAGTTATAATGAATTTCTTTGTGAAATGCACAAGATAACAAATATGTTCCACTGTTAAACCCTACGCAAGAAAGCATATCCTCAGTTCACTTTCTAAAAATATGTGGGGTATTTGTGTAAAGGTTTAAATGTTAATTGTTCTGCCGATAGACAAGATGTGTTTTGCCTCGCGGATTGAAGCTCTGATGTGTTCTGCAGAAAGTCCTTATACAAACAGAGCATTGGTAGAAATTAAAAGTTAAAGGAAGGCTGAGTCTTACTTCTGTTGGAACAACTATTGAACAACCAAGTTCCTTACTTAGGGAGTTATATATTGAGGTAATGTGTTCAGGCTTTTCTACCCTTTCAAAGTTTTGTTTAGGTTTATTTATGTTTTTTAAAATTTATTTTTATATTATACAACGGGTATTTAAGCGAAAAAAAAATTAGTAAAGTTGTAAAAGTATGATCAAATCAATTAGAATACAATTATAAGTATTATATATTTCAGATTCTAAAGCAAGTAGTGCAATTTGTTAGAATTAATAATATAACATTTTAAATTTTTTTTATTATTATCTTATCGTATGAATTAATAATACTGTGACTAATGTTAGTTAATCATTTAGTTCTAGAATTGTCCATCGTGTTAAAAGTATTCTATTCGCATATTTGATTTCACATGATGTATATATACCTATAATAGAGTCCCAGTCAGAGAAGTGCCAACACAAGTTCATAATGTAATTTTAGAGCTTATTATCCCCCCACAGAACAAACAGGTCTACCATAAGTGAGTAAATATAATCCAATCTGGGCCACTGATGGAGCTGCTAATGGCAGCAAAACTTTTATGATTTGTTTGCATCATGGGACTGTTGGGGACTTTGGGGTTCTCTCATTGCTTGCTGATTGGTGCTTGTTGAGTTTGTAATTGTGGGTAAACACGGGTGAGTGGAAGGTTGAAAGGGAGGCACAGTTGGCAGAATGCAGTAGTGTTGATTTTGTAGCCCAGAGTTTGTGTTCAGAGCATTATTACATGTTTACCAGCATTTTTATGGCTTTGTTTGAAGTGTCAGGGATTATAGCAGCTTGTTGTGACCTACCAATCACAATATTCAGCAAAATTAAGGTACAGATTAACATTCAGTTCTTTGAAAAATTTTTGTTCAGAATCATTTCTAGATGTATAGTTAATTTTTAACATTCACTAACTTTGCCAAGAGACTTTTGTGTAATGTGTCTAAAAGCTCTAGTCCAAATATCAAAGCGTTTGATGGCATTGTGTGATAACTGCCACATTATTCATTTTTCGGGGCCATTTTAGCATATCTTTAAGAATCATCTCACTTTCTGTTTCTGTTAAATATAATGAAATACCTAGATCTGAAGTTCTCTGAGGCCCCCCTAATGTCCAATAATCTTTTACTTGTTACTCTTGCTGTTGATATCGTCCTTTTAAGTGTCTGTTGATTTTTTTCTACACAGTTTACTCACTGAAAGCTTTTCCATTAACAGTTTTAATTGGAATTTGAACTGTTCATTATTTTGAGATGTAAATATTTAAAATTCAGCACAGCATATTTACATCATGTGCTCGCTGTTTTGCAGAAATAATTTTATTCTGTGTTATCTCAATGCTTGTTGTTGACACAAAAATTTGTGGACATTGAGTCATTGGAATCCCCTCACGTCAATATCCGATCTGTTTTTGGGGTGCTCTGCGTGGGTTTTTCTGGGGGTCCCTGTTGTTTTCTGAGGGCTCTTATCAGTTCCTTACTACATGACAAACACACATAGTATATTATGAACCTTATCATCTGTGTGTCACCTGTTTTCACCTGCTGGGAATGCTGCAGTATTACACAGGTGTGAACTTACCTGTCTGTCACAGTTAGAGCAGAATCTTACACTAGCTGATACTATTGTTTGACAATCAGGATAATAAACATACTGGACATCTGTTAGTGACCACAACAATCTGTGTCACAGTTCTCGGTTTTGGTAGAGCTCAACTCTTTATTTCCCTCATGCACTGCTGTATGTAAGTAAATTTGTTTAGATACTCTCCATTAAGTTCAGGATACTTTTTACAACTGTTTAATACTGTTTCAGACATCTATGGATTTTTTTTCCCTTTGTCAGTTAGATGGAATTTAATATAAGCAACATGATGTGAGTATGGGAATATTAATAATACAATTACTTGTTACAGGTAGTTGTTAGTATATATATTTTAAGTCTCTTTGTATTTATCAGTGATTTTTAAGTAAGAATAATCAAATTACTATAAAATTCATTATCTTAGAGAGCAGGCTTAATTAAGACAAATGAAAATCTTAGTCAGTTTTAAACATCAAGCTATCAGACCATTAAACATGTACAGTACATCTTGAAAAAGTTCTTGAATTTTTAAAGTCAATTTACAGATGTACATGTCTGTAACTGTTTAAATTTATTTTGTAATAAAATAAGTGTTTTAAATTTTTTTTTGCAATAAGTGGATAATTGTTGTTTATCTGGTACCCCCCTTGGGTATTTTATAAAGCCCTGTGGGACACCAGCTCTTAGATTATACAGCCACTTCTAAACAATCAGCCTGTCCATTCAGCTTTCTGATCTACCTTTATCAGTTGTTTCAGATAGGTGTGATTTCTATCATTATATTGTTAGCTATGTGTTAATAAATCCATTGTTGTCAAAAGGCAGGATTAAAATCAAAGACTGTTGTTCTACAGATAAACAATTAGATACATATGTGTTAGTTATGTTACAATTATCTTAAAAGCCTTATAGGAACTATAACATTCTTCAGAGGTAAGCTATGTAAAATTAGGAACTTGTTATTATTTTATTATCATGCTCTAATATGTCCTTTAAAAATGATTCATACAAAGAGAAAATGAAATGTTAATACTTGTATTTACCTACCAAAGCATTGTTTTTTGATTTATCAAAGATAATTGGTTATTTAAATCAAATTCTTTAATATTCACTGTGTAATTCTTTAGAAACTCAGGAGTTCTCTGTGAAGAATTTACAGGCTCCCTTGAAAACATTTATCTCAATTGTTGATCAAACTGTTAGGGTAACCCTGGAATGTGTACAATACAGAGGTCGGCTAATGAGTGCTAATTACCAGTCATAAAAGAATGAACATGTCAAAAAGTAAAGTTTTATGGGGTGCTGACTGATATGACAGATAGAGCTGGGTTAGAGGGGAGTGGGGGGCCAAATCATCACAGGTAAAAGTTATCTACCAGAGTGATCTTGGTGCAATGTGACAGACTGGTGAACACATTCCTAAAACCTGTTACATCTTACTCAGAGGGGCTTCTTTATCTGTCTTAAACATTTCCCTGTTTGCATTGATGTCAGAAAAGAAATGGATAATTGCAATTTTCAAGTGAACACACATGCATATAAAATAATTGGGTTTTATAGGAATAAGAATAAAAGCAGATACATTATGTAGTTATTGTAATATTTTCCTGGTGTAGAGTTCCATAGTAAATGCTTAATATCATGCCACATGATGGCAATTACACCACTCGGTATTTATCTCAAATTGCCAGGTAACGAGATGTTATCAATGTTTCATCTCCCATTGAAAATCAGCTGCCCAAAAACCTGAAAAATCACCTCACTAGAAATTAATAGCTTTTTCACACAAAATGTGTGGCTTTGAATCTTTTATATTATGAGTATAAAGGAGACGAATGTTTATATGCATGGTCTGAGTTCATGTCTGATAGTTAGCTACCCTTGTTCTCACTGCTGATTTTTTGAGTGATGAAAGTTTGCAACCAAAGTTATCCATGTTGGAACTCTGTTAAAGAAGTAGGATTTTGTGAGGTTTAGGACACAGAGATGCTGTAGGTAACAGGTGCCCCCTGGCTCTTCTTGATACCTGTGATGTTTGATATTATTTTATGACTGATGGTCACACCTGGCTGACGGCTCAACACAGATCAGTCCTGGTCAAGACAGGTGAGGAGTCATACCTGTATCAGGTATGCTATAGCTTTGTTATTCAGTAATATAGACTTGTTTGTTTGAAGTGACCAGTCAGGGATATTGCTTTAGATGGGACATTGTGGAATTAATCCTAACTTTTCATGGAAAATGACAAAATTATAGGCCACAGTGAAGATAAGAAAGGTAAGGGAACTGCAGGCTACAGTCTGTACAGTTTCACAGATAGCTGTGATATACTCATAGACAGGAAGAATGTAATGCCTCATGAGCTGTAAATTTAATTTTTTGATGACCTTTTAGTAACAATTAAAAAACTGTATACAATATATGCATATTTTTGCCCCCATAAAGTCAATTTTGAGAACTGCCTGAAGTGTGCTGAATTGTAAATATTGAATGAAGAATCTGATTTAACAAGAATTATTATAGTTTGGAATAGCTGAAGATCTGTAGCTCACTAAGTCTGAAAAAATTGGGATGGATGACCAGAGAGCTACAGTGCCACCCATTGAAAAAATTGTATATTTATTGCACACAAAAAAGCGCGCTGTTTTCTGTGTGTTCCTAGTATATTCTTTTACTACTTCCACAACAAAACATTTCCCGAAACCGTTGTTATAGCCCTCCTGGGCCTGAAATGGAGACCATCGAAAATTTGGCCTATTTATACTGCCATATGTTAGGTGGGAAGATAATTCAGTCCAATGTGCTTTGTGCATGACTTGTACATGTAGTTTTGTTGTAGAAGTAGTAAAAGAAAATGTTAGAAACACACAGTTAGTAATATTTTGAATTCTACTACGATTACTGCCGAGATCAAAGAAATGCCGCGGACATTATTCTCCAATAAATCACGAACGTCATCAAAAAATTATCAGATCAGAAACACATGTCAAATCTGTACAGTTGAAATAAATATTTTACTGTATAATCTAATACTTATTTAGACCATATCGATGTGTCGTCTTCCGCAGTCTAAACGTATGTATTGCCTGAAACAGCTGAAAAATATCCGTTTTTATAGCCAAGTGGGGCTGTTCTACGGACCTCCCAACATTTACACTCCCATGATTTTACTGATAAATCAATGAAATAGACAACTGGTTTTATTATTTTTCATTCATAAAAATTAATCAACATATGTTACAAGCAAATTTATAAATAATTAAAGGATATTTTTAATCCAACAAAAGCTGAAATCGTCTGCATTTTATGCAATCGATTGACCCTTTGGCGTTAAATGGAACAGCGAAATTGCGACATGGTGACCTAATTCGTTTCTCTATAGAGAAAACGATCAACTGTATTTTAGAGCCGTTAGTAGAATAGAAATAAAGTCCTTGTTGTCGTGAATGATGCAGGATAACCTCCTCGGTCTCGAAATGTTGTCTGAAATATAAAAGCCTCGGCTAACGCCTCGGCTTTTATATTTCAGACAACATTTCTCGACCTCGGAGGTTATCCTGCAACATTCACGATAACGCGGACTTTATTTCTTAAATATACGGTGAAAAAAAATGAGAAACAGCACACATTTTTATGCGCAATAAATATTCATTTTTTTCAATGGGGTTGCACCGTAGCTCTCTGGTCGTCCATCCTAATTTTTTTAAACCAGCAAGCTACAGATCTGCAACTAAGTTTGGAAGTATTTTATTGGCAATTTTTGTTTATCTGACATCACAAACTAAGAAAGAATTACGAGATATCTGAGGATTCTCAATATCAAGGGTAAAAGAGTGGTTGGAAGTTCCAAATTCAACATATCCATGATATTGGAGATATCAGTGTTTGAGATTTGACTGTATTTACAGAGTGCAAACCTGCTCCATTACAATACTCACATATTTCATTGATATATTATCATTCTTTTCATGATATCAAAAGATTGAGATAGCTGAGCAGACCTGTGCTTTCGTGGTAACTTTTAATCAAAATGTTAACTTAAAGTACACTTTTCTCTCTAAAAATCACTAAAATAAGGAATTTATGTCATTTTCTTATTGACATCATATTTAACAATGGCATCATGGCTTATGAAATATTTAATGCTCTGAAATCTGCAGGTATCACCCTGGTTCAGAACATAATTATAGATTTCTCCATCAAAGTTTGATGGGGGGGGGGAGGGAGGGGGAAATGTCGGCTGCTACAGAATATAGTCCTTTCAAATTAAGTTCAGGCCATGTAAGATGAAATCTGATTTGATATTTTGTGAGGAGAAAAATAATTTTATTGTAATCACATATTTAATATGCATGTTCTAAAATATCAGCATATTCAAATTTTCTAGGGTACCAGTGATTAATTGATAAGTTTATTAGAGCTTTGCTGACTGGTCTTTATATGTTGGTTCAGACATAGATAAGATTGATTTCTACTTGGAGCTGATGGATGGTCGTATAGTTCCTGTTTTTAATGCACTTCCTGTGATAACTCCAGAGGGTCACCATTTCTATTGTAAGACAACCTCTAATTCAAACACCAACCAATATCAACATATTGATTCCGCAACTCTCCATAATTACAAGTAAATACGAGAGAAAGGTTTACTGGAGATAAAAGGGTATTTTTCAAATGTTATTTGATGAAAGAATTGCTCTGGATATTATAAAAGTCATAAATGGTATGGATTTTACGGTGGTTTTGTCACTGAAGCTGACAGATCGGATGTTTATCTAGACATACTCTACTTGCATGCATTATGGTATTAATTTTGTTAAAATTGGCATCGGAGAGTTCTGGCTATGTAATGTTTAACAAATATAAGCCAATTACATTTGGCAGTGTACATGTATGGGCAAGTAATTATTGGAGTTGCTAAGGTTGTCTCATTTTCTTGAATATGGAGAAGAAGAAAAAAAAGAACGGATGACTTGTAGAAAAAGTTTGATTCTGAGATAGATAAACTATAAACAGCTCCTTCTGTGTGTACCAAAAATGTCCAAGGTCATTGTACATGTTAAAAGTGGCACTTCTGATTTGATGATGGAATCTGTAATGAGCTCCTAAGATGTCAGATTTCTTTTCCATGTGAATTATAATGCTCTTAATTCTTTGTGTTATTAGTCTGTGCCCCACACTTGGACTACCTGTAGTAGTCCTGGCCAGTGGAGGTCAGATTATATGTAGACAATTATTGATTGTTAAGGCATTTAGATGGAGTGACCTGAAATGACCGCTTGACGACACCAGGAAATTGTTTCATTATCTCTCTCAGGTAGACTGCCAAACCATTATCACATGGAATAAATTACCAGAATAGTCGGACATTGATGTCTGTGAATAAATCAGACCAGCAATTAGATTTATTGGGGATGGAACTGTTCTGAGGATTGATCTAAGAGGGCAACTCCCCAAACTGACCGTTTAGAGCTGCCCAGGTTTTACCATTACTGGTGTGTTTGTCTTTGGTGGGTCATGGTTATCTCTGTACATGTGTGATTATGATAGTTGCCTAAAATAAATTTGGGAGCCATAATGAATTGTCTTTCTATTAATTTGCTGTTTATTTGTTCAGATGGTTTGCAGATCTGACTTGCATGCTGATAGCTTAATTAGCTATTAGTCTGATGTTGTGGAAAAAGGAAGTTGAACATTTTGTATCAACCATATAATTTTGCTTTGTCATGTGATTAAGACAGCACTATTTAAACTTGGGTCTTTTTTGTTACGTGATCCTTGACATACAAAGACCCCTTAGGAATGTCAACCCAATGGATTGTCACAATAGCTGAATTAAATATGATCAGAGTTAGTTGGTCACCTAAATAAATAGAAGAGGACCACAATGTTTACATTTAAATGTTCCCAGTTTCCTTAGAATAAAGAAAACATATAGAGGTACACTGGTCACTGAGTTTGTTCATTCAAACAAACTGAACTCCCCAAACATGACTGTGTAAAATTTTCCTGTAGAATTAAGGAAAACAAACAAACAGACAAACAGTGGAAGAGAATGATTTGAGCACGTTGTTCTACCCTTCTTTGTGACTGAATTAGATATTAGATATTAAGATACAGAATGTTTCAGAAAAATTACAGGTACATCATTAAAATGCATTTATAATAAGTAAATATAGATATGACTTTTGTAACTTTATGTAGAGACCTGTTTTCTTTGGTGTACAGTAGCTGAGGTTTAGAGCAGTAGGGTGATTTATTATTAATGTAAAACCACTGCCTGCAATCACTCGACTCTGGATTATATGTCCGACTGCGATTCATTGTATTTGTAGGACACGCATTTCATTTCATATAAGCTCTCAGCATCAATAGAATGCATGCTGGTCTATTGGAAATGATGGTCTCATGTCCTCACAAAGCCTATATGAATTAAATTTTCACTTCAGGTGTAGAAATCGGTGTCAGAGGATCAAACAGCCCGTACATATTGAAGCTGACCAATCAGACTCGCTGATCATTTCCGACTAATTGCTTTATTTGTGGAGTGTTATTGTGATTTGAAGAGGATTATATGAAACACAATATATAGTTCTATGTATTGGATATCTGCAACTGCAAGGTAAGCTGATTTTCAAGTTTGTTTTGTAGAAAGTTAAAAAATGTTATGCCTGGACCTGCTTTACATTGATGTAGTGTGATATAGATAGACATCTTTAAGAGAGAATCTCCTTTGATTTGACATTTGATGATCTCTTGAAAGGTTTTGACTGGAGCTGTAAAAAGTTTACTGAACACTGCTGCATTTGATTTCAAGCCTGGCCATTTCAGTATATTTTATATCTGCATATTTCAAATTCAATCAACTTTTTTAAAATATTAGATTGGTTTTTGTTCTACTACAGGAAGTATTCAAGCTAATATTGGATGTCAACAAATAAATTATAATTGAATATTCATTCAGTGAGTTGGTCGATATTCAATAAGATTTGAGTTTTGGGTTTTTTTTATTTCACAAAAAGGGATAAATATGATTAATTTTAATTGGAAAAGTGCTGGAATTATCCCTGTTATATTTACTAGAGATCAATTTGATTGCCCAATTTCTTTCAGTATACTCTCTGATCTTACTGATCTACTGTACTAATATTTTGAGTTGTATGTTTCAAAAAAATAATTTTATCCCCCAAAGTCATATTTTTTGGTGATGTTATAAGAGGAGTGGTACAATATACTGTATTGCTGGATATTTAGTGAAAATTGAACACTTGGTGTTGTAACTGGAGAGGAGTTTTCTGAGATTTTGATGTCCCAATGCTAAAATACGATCTGATCTAGAATTAAAAACAACAAAATGAAATCCTTTTTAGACTGTTTAAGAGAGGTGAAGAGTGTACTTATCAAAATGAATTTCATTGATTCATGAATTGCATGGAATAGAATCACTCTGTAACATTGTAAAAGGCTCATTTGTGAATAATTTGATTAAGTTCCTAAGTTTTAAAACAATAATCGGAAAACAAGTGATGAGAGAATCATCCATGGAAGTGTTTATATTTTCAAAACATTATATCGATCAGAACAAAGATTACAAATACATCTCTTATTAGGCAGCTAATTGTAATCAAATACATGAATTTAAATCTGAATTGAAGACAGCAGGATTTTCCTTAAGACCCGGGGCCAGGGAATTTCCCCATGGCAAGACAAATGGTTCTTCATTTGGAGCTTTAAGAAATCATTTTTGGTGACCCCATATTTGAAGACTCTCTGTCCTACTGTCTGTTTGTCCACAAAAACTTTAACCTTGCCCATAACTTTTGATTTGTTGGAGCAAGGGCTTTCTTGGTCATATTTCACATGTTTATTCCTTTTGACAAGACCTTTTTTTTGGGTACCAAGATATTTGACCTTTTGACTTTGACCAACTTTTACAAAATTTTATCAAACTTAAAACCTTGGCCATAACTTTTGAATGGATGGTCCTAGGGCTTTCATACTTCACATGTGTATTCCTTGTGACAAGAACTTTGCTTGGATACCAACATTTTTGACCTCTTGACCTTGAAGTTTGATCTATTTAGAAAAACTTTAACCTTGGCCATAACTTTTGAAGGGTTGGTGCTAAGGTTTTCATTTCACATGTTTATTCCTTGTGACAAGACCTTCCTTCCCTTATATTCACTACTTGTTACCTATAATTCTGTCCCTGACCTTTTCTTACTGTACACCTACTAGTCTACAAGCAATTTTACATCAAAATACCTACACATATATAATAGAAACAAAATATGTTTCCATACACAAGAGTAGGAAGATGCATATAATTTTAAAATAAACCAGAGTTTATTTATTTTAATGAATATTTGAATACATTGGAATACTTTCATGGAATATTCAAATATAAATTTTTGACAAAATTGACAACCCTAATTCAAACTCATTGCATTGTTGTGATGACAAGTAAAGGGAAAACCCGTGATCATGGAAAGTATGTTTATTTTTGAGGAGTCATTGTACTTATGTAGGAATTGATTTTGTGATTAAATAACAGAGTATTGTGGAAGAGACCAAATACGAGGCTTAATATAGAGAATGCCAATCACGAGCCTCATCTATAATGGAGATTGCTCCTCAACGAATCTCCCAGGAGACCCGTCTGACGATTATTTTTTACGTCTTTTCTATTGTTGTTTTACAATAGGAATGCTGGGACAGAGAAGATTTGAGTTTATTAAAAATTAATACACCATGTAAAAATGGGACATGTCACAATTAACGTAATGTGACCAGGCAGAGAAATAAAATATTCATATGTATGGAGGAGAGTTAAATGATTACTGTTTTCAGATTGAAGTTATATTTGACAGTTACAGATTAACATAGAGTTTGTTATGTAGAAAAAAACCTCTTCATTTGAAAACAAAAGAAAAGAGACAACAGGGGATTTTCAGTTTCTGTGGACATGAAAACCTATATCTGGTGTTAAGAAGATATAATTATACTAAAGCTTCGAAAAATAAATGTTCTCTTGCACCGCAGGAATAAATCCTCTTTAATTCTGTCGGAACACTTTGATCTTCTGAATTAAGACAAAAGAAGTTAGTAATTAGGGTTTGCAGATAAAATGATTAGTGTCTCTTGTTCTTTGGTTAAAACTAAATTTTTGTCCTCTCCTGTGTTTATGTTGCATGTAAAAGAGAATGTATATCAGACCATTGCATGACTTGTTTCCTTCTACTGCAAACGGGTGTCAGCTGCAAATTGATTGAATGAATTTACGTTAGGAGATATTTTATTAAAAGGATTTACTACATGCAAGTAAAGACCTTGGGAATTTTGTGAGTTTACAAATGGAGAGAGAGAGAGAAAGAGAGAGAGATTCTCCCTTGAGTGCTTTGATTGACACAGCATTCTTGAGTGGATGAGGAACCAGGCTTTCTTCTCTGGGATAATTGATGCAAATGTTTTGCATATTAAGACTTGATCCATTGCCTATTGTTTCATTGATTTTCTAACATGCCTAGACTTCTTCTCTAGGGACCTTCCAGAATATTATATTTTTATAAGTCTGCTTTTCCAGGAAGGAATCTTTGGGCACTCTGAGTGTAAGGTAAATAGAGGGTTGTTGATGTCACCATAGAAACTGGATTTTTAGCTTGTACTGTTTGGAAGTACTAAGTCATCTCTTAATGTGAAATCTTTCATGTTGTATAAAGTGGTTAACTCCCTACAAGAACAAAATCTGAAGAGTTTGCTCCCTTTGGTAATGAAACTCTCACTATTTCTGTAGTTTAATTGACAGGTTAGAGTTACCTCCCTTATAAGGAAATCATCACTGCAGTTTCTTTCGGAAGAGTTACATCCCTTGTTAACACCATTGCTTGATGTAGAGCAACCTCTTTCATTCACACAGTTTGTGATTTCTTTTTGGTCTCTATTCTCCTTATCTTTTTCTAATGTTTGTTTATTTCTCAGTATTTATTCAGAATAAGTTTGGGGCCTTGAATTCATATTGAAAAGTTTTGCAATTTTTAAAGGATTTTTTTTTATAGTCTTCCATCTCAAATGTGATATTGGGGACTTAAATGAAAATAAGAAATTTGTTCCAAGAGACTGTTGACATTGTACAAATGTTTGAAGCAGAGGGTATATATTAGTTTTCTCCTCTGCTTCAAATATTAGTAAAAAGAAGTGATATTTCTCAGTTTTCCATGATACTAAACAGATAAAAACTTATTTGATAAAGGTTTCTGATGTTTCTTACAATGTATGGCAGCTTTTGTAGATTCTATGGGTATTTTTGATATTTCTCATGCCTTGGGTTCCTCAGATGTGTCCATTGGCCAGGTCTTGAGGTTGTTTTATCATCTTGCCCATATCTTTTATTTTCTCCAGCTGTGAGACAGTTTGCTTGGTGATAAGCTAACCTTTGTTAAAGCATTCTGTTGGCAGTGAATGTGAATGACCTGTTAGGCTTCAGGTCTGTCACAGCAATATTTATATCACCTCTAACCCCTGGAATTCCATTTTACCCTCCCTGCCATCTGCCATCCCCTAGTCTTGGAGATTTTATCTTTCCATGGGGCCAGTAATTACCCCTGTCATTCAGTGAATGTAATAAAACATACTGTCTGCTATCTACTTGCCTTTCAGAAAACAACAATGGAAAATATGAGTGATTCTTATGTGTTTTTGTACACCTGGATGCTGAAGCAAATCACATCAAGTATTTTGTTGTGTTGTTGTTCATTGTTTATTTTTAGAATTCCAATGCAAGAGCTACGAAGACTTCATGCGCTTGGAAGTATGTTTTTTTTTATGTCATAGATCTGGCAAGTTTATGTTGCAGTCACCATTATTTCTCAAAATCACATCATGTAATCTCACAGATACAGACAATGGTAAAAATGTGTTTATTTCAGGATAGCTTTACGAGACATGTGGATGTCTGTGGGCTTCATTTCTTGGTAACGCTCAGACACTGGATTTGGAGGGGGGTTGGCAGTTATGTGGGAATGGCATAATTTTGGAGAAACAGCTGGAGATCTTGTTTATAGTTTAGCACTTTGTTTTTTCACCTGGGTTTTGTCCCCGACAATTGCGGCTGAATTGTTCAGTTTTTGTGTTGATTGCATAATTACTAAATGTGGATTTTTGCCAAATCATGCAATTTTGTCTAATGTGTAAAAAGTGTGATTAAGAACCCCTTAAACATGAAGAAACAATTTGTAATAAAAACTATATAAAAAATGATCTTTGTTTTTGTCTCTTAAAAGTGAGAGACAAGTGATTTACGTGATAAAGAGAGGAGATTTTTGGAGGTATAGTTAAACATGAGGCAGCTGGTGTCTTATGGAGGACTAGTTACTGCTATCTCTCTCAGAAACTCTGTTGTTGACTGTTTAGATTTGTTATCTGTTTGTCTGTCTGTGCATTGGTTTATTTTCCTGAAACATGTGCCAATCAGATGTTTGTGTGATACGTGATAGAGCAAGGATGATGTAAATACATAAGATAATATTATTTATTTTATGCTAACAATAGAAAGTCAAAGAAAAATAATGGAAAAGAATTTATTTGCTTCAGAATTCTGTGGGTAATAATCAATTTAGGTTGAGTATCATTGTCGGTAAAACTTAATGATTTTTCAAGCTGTTAGGGTATGATGGGGTACATGTAGTCACTTACGATTTACATTGTATTTCTATACAGAATGTGAAGCTTTTGGTTTTGCCCAAAGTTGTTTTCTTTTTTTAAATTTTAAAATAAAAGCAGTTTATGCTCAAATTGAAAGGCTTTCTGTCCTAGTATGGGTAGCATTTATTCATTCCATTTGACAGTGAAAAAAAAAATACTGCAGCATAAAAAAATGTACATAGATACATTATTTAACATTCTGATAATTTGTGTATTTTCAAGACATACAGTAAAATATTTTAGAGTCAGATTTAGTATTTACATCTATCATTAGTGTAGAGTTATACCACTGCAGAAAGACCTATATCCACAAGATTGTAAGAAATTTACAGCTGCATTCTGCTCAAAGACACTGCACAAGTATGATGAAGAATTTCCTAATGTAAGACTGATTCTGGGAAGAGTAACCCAGACCATCAATTTGTATTAGTGATTCCCTGTGTAATTGGTCTGTCTCTGGATGAGGATTGTGCAGCAGAAAGCATGGAATTCGGCAGTGGAGGAGGGAGGACTCCATATTGAAGGCTATAATCAGTTAATCATAACTAGAGCAGAGCTCGTTGCAAAGCAACGAGTAGGTCTTCCGTTGGAGCTGCGAACAGGAAGAAGTGACCTTGAGTCAAGGTCATGCCACATTCTAAGGTTATAAGCAATCTTGTAAGGGGTATCAACTTGCAATGTCTCACCAGTAGAAAGACAGTTAAGGAATGTTGTTTCTCCGTTGATGACCTTGAACTCGTTCAAATGACCTTGCATCAAACCATGACACACTCTGGTTATAAGCAATCCCCATCTTTGTGTTACCGACTCGACAAGTTAACACATGTTCTTTCAGACCATTCATCCAGTCAAAACATTCTTTTCTTAGTGACCCTAAATTTAATCAACATGGCCGTAGGAACCGAGGGAGGGGGGGGGGGCGTGCCCCCAATAATTTTGCCGATATATAGATTACTATAGTAGACATAGATACTATAGCTTGTGCCACCTCGATAGAAACGTCTGATAACCTTCTTTTTTTTGCTTGTCAAGGAATTTTTGGTAGTTGGTGACCTTTTTTTTGCTTGTCAGGAAATTTATGGTAGTAGTGCCCCCTCAACTGTCAACTGAAAATGTATGGCTGTGCCCCCCCCCCCCCCCCCCCAAAAAAAAAACCTCTGAATTTGCTTCCTATGGGCCTGATCAAGGCAATGATACACTCTGTATGATATCAGCGATACCCTTTTGTGTGTTTCGCAGTTGACAAGTTCACAGTTTGCATTTATTGCATGATAGTGAGGGAGACATGAAGATTTCTTCGCCCATAAAAAATCATATTCCCCGAGGGCAACTTGAAGATTTCTTCGCCCATGAAAAATCATACTCCCCGAAGGCAACGCCCGAGAGAAATATGATTTTTCATTTGCGAAGAAATCTTTATGTCTCCCTCACTATTATGCAATAAATTGTTTATAATACCGAATTAACCAAAATGCAGGAATTACAAAGGAGATCCAATGAATAAAGCAAACATGCATTTGATGAGAACGATATGAAAGAGATGTAAGTTACAGGTACACCAATAGCCTCGTTTCATTAAAAAAAAAAATCCTACGTGACAAGTTTGTGTGATCACACCAGTAACATTCAAACACCATTACATTTTTACACATTTAAATCGACACAATCAATCAACGATAATATGCTGACGGTGCGACCGTTGGGCGAGTGCATTGTTCACTTAATTTTAAGATCCACCTCTTCAAACAGCACGAGACATTTGGAACGTCTAGACTGTGACGTCTCATGACGTATGTTAGCTGTATTTCCATAAACGAATTTTGAAAAGTGCAAACATTTTAATAAAGAACGTTTAATCTAATATCTGTATGCAATTCCATTAATTAAGGTGATTTTTTGGGGTGAATTTTTAGTTGTTGTTACCGCGCGAACGAAGTTAGCAGCGTCGCTATAAACAATCTAACTCCTCACTCGTTTAATTGTGACGTCACAATCGTGAAACACGACGTTTTGTTGCAGGGCAAACATGATGGACACGTGACATTCTCGGCCAATCAAATTCTATTTTACTAGTGATTTTTCACTTGTAAGCTAGTTTTCACAGAGGTATAATAAACGTTTTTTTAGACCATACATCGAAATAAATTATCATAATTTCTATAGTCGTAATTTATTAGGTTCAACTCACTGCTTTAAAGGATCATTGTAAATGTTTTATGCCCAATTTGGATACTGAACAACATGTGATTTTTGAAACACTGATGCCCCCATATGGCATTTTATGGCAAAAGTTAAAAGTTTCTCAAATGCAAGTCAAACTCCATGGTCAAGATCAAAAGATAAAAAAAAAAATGTTATTACCCAAATAAAGGTCTTGAACAAAGAATATACTGTGAAATATATACTTGTATGAAAGCCACAGCAGCAACAGTTTAAAAGTTATGGCCAAGGTTAATTTCTTTAAAAGGTCAAACTCCAAGGTCAAGGGAACATAATTGTTTGTACTTGAGGGAAGGTCTTAATTGTTACAAGGAATACACATGTGGTATTAAAAAAGCCTTAGCACCAACTGTTCAAAAGTTAAAACCAAGGTTAAAGTTTTTCAAAAGTAGGACATAATCAAAGGTCAAGGTAAAATGGTCAAAATTAAAGGTATACAATGACAGGCCTTGTCACAAGAAAATTACCTATGTAATATAAAAGCCCTAGTACTAGTCATTCAAAAGTTATTGTCAAGGCTAAAGTTGTTTAAAAGTTGGTCAAACTCCAAGGTCAAGGTCAAATGGTCAAACATATTTATACCCAAGGAGGAGACTTATCACAAGGGATACAGATGTGAAGTATAAAAGCCATAGCACCAACTGTTCAAAAGTTTTGGCCAAGGTTATAGTTTGGTAAAATTTTGCGAAAGAGGATCAAACTCCAAGTTCAAGGTCAAGAGGTCAAATATGTTGGTACCTGAAGGAAATCCTTGTTACTAGGAATACACATAAGAAATATGACAGCAGTAGTTCCAACCAATCAAATTTTATGGGCATAGTTAAAGTTTTTGCGGACAAAGAGGCTAACACAGTCTAACAGACAAATAGACAGGTGGACAGGACAAAAACTGTATGCCCCCCGGATCTTCGATTACAGAAGCATAATAAAATGTCGGCGTCTTTAGGTTTTCGCATTGGCCTTAAATCTGAAAATCCAACGGATTACAAGGTGCATTACGATACGCTTTCACATCATGTTCTATAACCCAGAGCATATTGTCTGCAAAGATAAATATTTAATTCAGTATTTAATTAGCTATGCATAATTATCTATGTTGTTTTAAAAAGGAAATATAAAAAAAAATATTTGTTTTATATTTTTCGATGTAGAGATATACAGAAAATGTTTTCCAATTTTAAGTCCTATCGCAATACACATTTAAAAAAAAAGTGTGTGTTGGAGGGGGGGGGTCATTACATTTTTGCTGGGATTCGCCTATGTATGATCGTAGAGAAACAAAGAGTGGGGAGGGTGCAAGCAGCAACTAAATCAAAATTTACATATTAAAACTACAACAAAAGACTATTTTCAGAAGGTCTGCCCCCCCCCCCCCCCCGTACAATCCGTACAACGGACCTGTGAGAAAAATACTGATCCTACATTCAGAGTCCCAGGGCACCAGGAAAGAGTGGCAAAAAGAGAATATCGGTTTATTTCAGTCTATAAGTCGAATCAAAATATCTTTTCCTCAAGAGTCTTCTTTCTTTGAGTTCTTCCCAGTGATCGTGTGATTTATTTCATTTAATTTACGTTCTGTACTGGACTTGGAAAATGAGGACATCTTTAGGTTCCTGAGCTGGCCTTGAAGCCCGCAGAACAGATTTTCTGCTTTATGATAAATTCAAGTGATATGTAATACGGTATTAATTTTGTGTTGATTTTATTAATGTTAATTTCATCAAGAAATATGAAAAATTAATGTTTTAACTATACATAGTGAGGCATTTTTTGTGTGGAACGATTATTTTGGGGTTTTCACGATTTTTTCATATGGTACACATGATGTGTAAGTGCAATAAATATAATCTGTGGGGTCTGTCCACAAGTACCTGTTGTCAAGCCCGTAGAAAACAATTACAGTTTTTTTGGGAAGGGGGGGGGGGGCAAATAGAAATTTCCACAGGTACTTGTACTCGATTTTTTCCTATGGTACACATGATGAATAAGTGTAATAAATATAATTTGTGGAAAAAAATGTCCAACAAACATTGGGGTTGAATTTGGGGGGGGGGGGGGGATCCTGTCCACAAGTACCTGTGGAAATTTCTTGATACATAAACAGAATTTAAAAGCATGTATTAGACATCTTTTGAAGGGGAGAGGGCACGGCCGTAATTAAAAGTTATATAGAGACTAGGAAGGAATGAACTGTCATTAAATTTTGGTTAAGAACTATTACCTAAACTCTTCACTTTCACATTTTCAATTACAGATTCTTGTTTTTAAAAAGCTATACATGTACATTTAAATGTATCTATTAGATGCATAAATTATGTTATTAATCATTTTATCTTAAAGGAAAAGTAAAAATCTCAATCAAACTTGTTCCGCATATTATGCTCTCTGATTCATTACTCAACAGATGCTTCATATACATGTAAGAAGGGAAGACTGCAGACTGCAGGTGTGATAAATTCACAGCATGCAGCCCCAGCCTTAATTCCAACTTTGTTCCAAAATATTATTATTCAACGCGAAAAATTAGAATTAGCCGATAGAATATTTTGAATCACTTCGGAAATGCTGCCGTAACACCAGACTGAGTTCACAATATCGAGTGATTTTGATTGACAGGTGTAGCGCCGTTGTGCATGGATTTCGTGTAACTATACATGTACTGCAGATTGTGGTTGAAAATAATAAACAAACAGATCTAAAGAAAAGATATTGTATACTATACATATATTTGTTAAGAACCAGTTCATTCATGAAACGAATTTAGTCGTATTATGTGGGCCCATGTTAGATTTGACAGGTTGATTTACTAGTAGAAATTCAATGGACCACCGTCATTTAGGGTATTCCGAATCACCCCGCACATCGCGACTCTCGGTAATTTACCTTACCGCTGTACCTCGCACGACACATGCACAGGTGTGACAACCAAACAGTCATTATTAGTAAGGTCTATACTTATTGCATACAACAAATAAAGAGGTAAACATAATGCGTTAACTAAAAGAATCAATTATTTTAATTCATTAACTTCCTATCCTTTTCGAAGAAAATGCCCGTGTAGAAACGTATTTCTCATCGATGTCGTGGCGTTGTTGGTGGATGAAACATGGCATATAAGGTATCGATAGAACGGCAATTTTATAAGCTTTTGTTTTTTATAACACCTCAAAAATATACTAGTTATGGCCGCATTTGTAGCCCCCTACAGTTTCGAACCACGTGTGTACATGCCCCTAGCCAAATAAATTGCACACGCTACATGTATACTTGTTATATGTCAGATTATTATTTTTTTTATAACATTGTTTTTCTTAAATGCAAGGGGTATGAAAGTAATGATTTGACAAAGCAAGAGCTATAATAAGACTATCCCGGGTCCCGGTATACACTTGATCAGTGTTGATCAATGTTCATATGTACGAGTACACGTATGCAAATAATTCGATAGCTTTTGAAGATTTCAACATACATTTTTGTAACACGCATATTTGTAATAACCACTTTATATACAAAACAAAATTTCATTCTCTTATATGGTAATATGGACGTCGTAATAGATCTGACTGAATGCTTGACATGCCTGTTTCAAAAACGTTTCCTAAGTTATCTTAAGATATGCCTAAGTTATAACTTTAGAAGTTCCTAAGATTTATCACAGCTGTATCACGAAACAATCTTATCTAAAAAAAAATTTATAAGTCATTTCTTAAGTTGTGCCTTTAAGGACTAATAAAATAACATTCCCGCTCTATATACAACTCTCAGTATGGTATATATTTTTAGATTCAAAAAGAAAGGGTGCGAGGATTAGGGATTGCCCCCACTTTTAAAGGATTTGGACACAAGTATGCTTAACTTTGCGAAGTGTTTTGCTAGATCTAAGCATTCACAGACACACCCTTTCAAGCCATCTTCCCTTCCGAGCACACGATATTTGTATTTTAATTTTTAAACATTGTTCTAGGCGTTATACATTTACTTTATTTTGTTCTTATAAGGTATCTACATGTAAATAAAATTTTAAAATGAATGCTTCGTAGCGAACACATGCGAGTTTATATTTTTCAAACAATCTTTGCCAATTACTACACTGCATGTACATGCTAGTTGTTTGTGTGGTGTAGAGCAACAATGTATTTCAACATCGAGGTGCCCGCGGCTCTCTGTGGCCACGTGTATGTAAACGAGGACTGGACTACAACACTTAAAGACACAAAGCGGCAGAGACGGATGAAACTGTTTGCTATATTACAAAGACTTGAATTATAGTACATGTATATTTGAAGGAATTTTTATTTATGTTAATGTTTATTTAATTCTATAAATAATAAATGGACATTCACAAGAGTGGTGGTAAAAATAATATGTGCGTAGCATGCGTAGTAATTACAATTATTTACCGAAGCCCCCATTCAATTACAATTGCAGATGAATTAAAATACAACAACACGGGATAGAGCAATACTTTTTTTAAATGTATTGTTGCGTGAACAGACAAAAACAGCGATTAAAATTCAAAATGATTTTTATGCACCAGTGTTTGGAATTAAGATTATAAAAGATCGGTAAAGTAATCTTACTGATTCGATATAATTAAAAACATAACTTTCCATTAATTAATAGCTCTTTGTACAAAATTGACATTATACGCGATCACAAATACTAGCTTTGTTTATGGTCACAGGTGGCTAGTACACTGGTGACCTCGATCAACAGCGTGGGATTCGCGCGTTGGGTTACATAACTAAACATCGAGCTGAACATGGAGACCGTAATATGCATACAGCTAATGATCGTGAATTATTCAATGCATACAGTTTAAAATCACTTACAAAGTTTGTTGTAATAATAAACGTAGAAAGATAGATTTAATATTCTCCGCTTTTGAACACTATTAACCTAATTTAAAAAAGAAGAAAAGAAAGACTAGTTGTAATAAATAATTTAATAGTGAACCATAAACCACGTTTTAAACCTTATTAAAAAGAAAATTAACATTAAATACCGCAGGGTATATTATTGATAGCAAGTCTGTTTAAGTTATACACATGAAGAGGTCTAATTTCCTTGCCGAATGAAAAACGTTACCTGTTTACCTGGCCTGCTTTCTAATACGTATTACGCAATACCCATGGTATACTCGAACAAAACAACATTTTCATTAGATCAAAAAGGTGTAAAAGAACAATTTTGTTCCCAAGATCCAGATCGAAATATTTACCGTTTTTGAGTTATAAAGCAAAAACTTTTAAGGGCCCAAGATCCCTAATCATAGGGGCCAGCCCCTTTTAAATAGTATAATATGAAAGCCCTTGCAATTATGCGCAACTTTTGTTCTACATGTCTTAACAAAATATTTCTAGTATTCAAGATATAAAGGAAAATATGTCAAATTTTTTGCTGTTTTCCGCGTTCTAACTTTTGACCCCTCTCTAGCGCCATTTTTAATGCAAAAATCAAAAAACAAAAACCGATGTGCACAACTTCAATGCTTCCTCTTTTCAATTTCAAAGGGTTTTGTGCTCCAATTATAACCATTTCTGAGCCTTTGTCTGGAAATGGGAGGCATGCAAAATTCAATCAAAGGGGAATAACTCGTGAACAGAAGGTAATTTCCGAATTGTATTACGGTATTCTGACAGTGTTTTGTAAAGTCTAAAAGCTCTGAAAATTTGAACAAAATCTGTTTAAAAATGAGGAAGATATGAAGCGTCAAAGTTGGCGTCTAGGAAAAAAAAAAAAAAAGAATAATCTTAATCATCACAATCAGTAGAAGGTCTTCCGTTGGAAACGGAAGACCTTAATAAGAGTGTGGTATAATTAATGTCTGGTTTGTCTTTGGGAGATTGTTCTTTATGGAGAAACTCAAATGAGGCACAAGAATAAAAGTGTCACCAAGTCCACTATTCCAAATAAGGAGGACATGAAAATGATGCAAGATCCTTTGATAAAGATTGAGACTTTAAAAATCTGGTAATTATGGCAATCAAAATTTAAAATCAGTGAAATTCAAGTTTTAAATACATGTTTTCTATAGAAAGGAAATGATTTAGACAATGATAGCATGTAGCTAAGCTTTGATGTGATATCAATGTTATGTTATCCATTGCTAAATCATTCTACAAGATAAATGCTCCCCATGTGGTACTCCTTTAAGACACACTCCCTCTGCAGGGGTCAAGGGTCATAAAAGTGTTGCCTTGATGTGATTGGTTGTTTTTGTTTATCACATCTTGAGGGACCTGCAGCTGAGAAATAATTGTTAATGGAGAAACATTCAGATAGTTGGTAACAGTGCTATAAGAGTATTATATAATTTGCACTGGGGAGAGTTTGTATTGATAGTGCATGGTTTGTTAAACATTGTACTTTCAACTAGAAAGAGTTTGCGAAAACATGAACTTGGAGTATGAATGAACAAGCTGATGTGTTGGAATAAATGTTTTGTGTATTGGGAAATATTGCAGGGTGAGTTCTTTAACCTGCATGTTTAATGGTTCTTGCTTTTAAATTTATCATGTCAGCAATACTGGGAAAATAAATTTAAAAACTATTTATTCTATCTTAAAATTAATTTTAGACTGCTGATGGGAAATATGATATTAAAGTTACTAATCTGGTTTTTTTTTTTTTTTTTTTTAAAAAGTTATTCAGTTGACACAATCATTTTGGCCCAAGACTTCATAAGCTTTATGAAAAGAAGTTTTGTTACTTGTGAATGTTTTTCAACATCATGTCGTCTGCATGTCAGCCAGGTTATCTGTTTTATGAAGTTCGGGAGGTTTAAAGTTAATCTGTAGAAGGCAAGAAAATCCAATTATTAAATCCAATAAAGTTCTCATGGTGTAACAATACAATATAGAGAGCCCTCTCTGCCAGAAAGGTCATCAACAGTCCGCCTTTATTTCCATGCATAGTAACTCTATTATTCCATGTCTTTCAGAGACAGTTTAAAAGATAATTGAATTCCTTTTCATGAAATGTCATATTTATTGCTCAGTCAATTGAGGAAAAACATTAACTTTGATGACTGTTGTAAGCCTGACCTGCTGCTTGGGAAAACATGGGGTCTCTCTTCCAGGATCTTTTTATTGGTACCCTGTTGGGTTGTAAAACTGGTACCCCATGAAGTGGTCAGTCAGTTAATCAGTCTGATCCCTGCTTTATGGTTCTGTGGAGGATTGTTCAGAAGAAGCTAATTGAATTCCAGGATTAAAATGCATATCAGAAAGGAGAACAGGTGGCCCAGTCATGGGGGAAGTGTCCAGACATAAAAATGTCATAAAGTAGATTGTCCAGAACCCTAAATCACTAAATTGGTCAGATACTGACCAAGCCAGAGTCTGCTGGAACCACTAAATCACTCCGATACTGACCAGACCAAGGTCTGCTAGAACCACTAAATCAATCTTAGTCTGGCTTTTATCATGGAACTTTAAACAGAATTTGCTCTGATAGGAGACTATTAAATAGTCATGAAATGAGTTAATGGCAACAGTTGATTTTGGGCTCTGGTAAAAAGTTCAGTGATGCAGATTCATATCCATCTCCAATTAATACCAATCACCAGTCAAAAAGAAAAAGTAATCTCTTTACACAAATTGGTGAATTTAGACAAATTAACCTGCATTGACACAGATGTGGATAAATGTGTTAACTTGCAGCATCAAAGAATACCAACCAAACACTCTCTTTTGATTGAAGGTGAGGTATGTCACACCTCTTGTTTGTAATAGTCAAAATACCCTAGAACCAACCTGTTATGTAAATAATCATCTAATTAAATACAGCCTCCCAATTACCTATGTCTGGGCAATATTTTTAGTATTGTTTTAACATATTGGATCAAGACTGAAGCATGTTCTTAGATAATGATTGGTCAATTCAGGAAAGAAAATTCATGAGTATTTTGAATGTTGAGGAAAGAGTGAAAGTGTGATAAAGACATCATAATGTAGGAATTTCCATGACTGGATAGTGATCACATTGTGATATTAATATTAAGCAGACAGTATTATAGTTGTGAACGTCAGAGAAAAGTACTAGGGTATTATTTTTTTTAATGAGGTTGATGAGTTGTAGTTATAGGTGTAGTGAATGCCATCAGCAGGGATGATAAATTGCTGATCTAACAAGCTCTATTTTATCTTTTCTCCCATCAATTCATGATAAAAATTCACTTAAAATGAAATAAAAAATCTTGCTCAGCACGTGCATACAATCTAGGAATGTATGTGTATCGCTTCTTATTTATACTTACATAATTAATCACTCTTACTGTTTATAGTTTGGTGCCAAAAAAAACGCATAGCAACTGTTTGTATATAAATTTTGTTTATTTTATTGGAACCAGAAATTCAGACAGAAGAAATTAAGAATGATCACTAGGATTGAGAAAGAATTCAAACTGACGCGGAATTTGAGAATCGTAAATTTTAGACAGGTGTGAAAATCTCCCTCTCTGATGCTCAATGCAGAGGCGAAGTTGCCAAGAATTTACATCCCTATGAACTTCTCTTTTAATAATTTGCATGGAAATTAATATCATATGCACTTCAAAATTTTTAGATTTATGAACTAGTTTATAATAGACCTCTTTAGCTTTATCAGTTCATCAACAAATTGCTCCACATGTGAAGAGATGTCTGTTGAACTTTGGTTTGTATCAAGACATCACCTGAAGAAATCAGAACAACTTGTTTTCTCTAGCTGTGGCATTTTGTGCCAGTTAGAATTTTTAGAGTTTGTAGGAGTTAAAGAATTGTGTGTAATAATCCAACTGCAAACTAAAAAATGCCAAGGAAACTTAAAAAGCCCAGACAAAACAATATACACATTGTGTGGTTGGAGAGAGAGAGCTCAAAAAAAAAGATTAGAGTTTTTGATCTTAGTTAATTTTATATAATTTTTATTTTTCCATGTATGACTTCTGTTACTAATTGAAATACAAAACGGAGATTAAATAGAACATTAAAAGGGTGTTCTCATTTAGTTACGTCTGCTTTGTATTCTTCCCACACAAAGCTCTGGTGGTCAATTTTCTTTGATGGAAATGAAACATATTGCTCTAACAGGATCATATTTTACAACTTCTATCAAACATTTTTCCAGATAAAATTACTCTCTTGGTAGGTGTATAGATGTATTAACTTTCCTTTTGATAAAATTTCTAAAATTTGAACTAAATGGAGATTTGATTTCAAAGAAAGAAATTGATGAAATACTAGATTAATGTTATGGAAGTAATTAGAAATTAGAATACAAGTGCTAAATCATTCAAATTGTGGAGAAACAGTATTTGATTTGTCAAGGATTTGTTGTTTTACTGCCTGACAACTAACTGCCTGACTAACCAAGAAATAACTGCTGACTAACCAAGAAATAACTGCCTATAAACTAACCATGTGTTCTATTGAGGGATAGATGAGGGTGTTTAATTATAGAGGTAGTATCCCAGTGGACATGGCTGTAGATATTGACAGATCAGAATCAATAACCAATGGTCAAACTTCACAAAATATCAGCCATAGCTCTAACCTTGATAACTTGTGGATTCTATGGACCAAAGGTCAGTCTCTGTCTGGGCTCTTAGGTGCTGCAGAAATGTAGACTTGTTGTCCATAGAAGTGTGGTCAAATGGAATGATACATACCATTTAGTTTCTGATCTAACACCCAATTTTTTTTACCGATAATTTCTATTTATTGATGTGTTTGATGAGTTGGCACCTTTTTTAAAGGGAGGGGGATGGGTGGTGGTAGAGGTGGCTATTAGGACTTAGATCTTTTTATGTTATAAAAATTAGCTCAGCATGCATATAAAAAAGTTAATCTTGATGACCTTTACCCTAAGCATCGTATCTTGGTTGTTAGGTATTAACCATTGTGTGTGCCATCATATTCCATTAATTAGTTATTTAAGATGTTAGGACCATGGAGTTTAATGACCTGCAGATGTCAGAGTTTCAAGTTTAAAAGTTTACTGATGAAATTGGATTATGATTTGATGAAAAGTTTGTTTATACCAGCAGTAAATATTTATTGGTGTGTGAAGATGATGAATTTGATGGGAAACATTTCGGTGACATTTGTGTAAACACAGTGCAAAATTGATCGTTAAATCTGTAGAATCTAGACCTTGAGTACCAATGGAAAATGATATTTAATGAAGAATTTATTGGTAAAAGAATCAAGTGACCAATATTTGATCCTATCTGAATCTCTGTGATGGTCCTATAAAGTGTGGATTCTTAATGGGAGCCAGACTCTCTCTGAGTAGAACTGGCTCCAGGATCTAGGACTGTGAGGCACCGTTCTCTAAAAGTGGACAGGGGACTGATGTGGTATGAAATCTTTATGGATATGGTATTTCTGGATGTGGTTTCTACAGTCTCCATTTATATTGTTTATGTGAGTTCAGCATGCTTTCTCCCCATGTCATCTGGCCAGCATCCAATTTGTCAGTAATAAAAAATAACTCATTTTTCTTTAACTCTGAAATGTGTACAACAATCTGGTTTCTGCTGACATATCTTACTCCATAACTCACAACAAATGTTGGTGTATAATTTTGAGTTTCTGTTTAAAGGGTCATAAATTGGAAACTTAAGAACTTTGAAGATTGAAAGGTAGATCTTGTTACATAAACCCCTTGATTAGACAATAGCTTTCTTGTTTAACAAGAGCAACAAGCATCCGACCTGAAAAACTCCTCTTTCAAGTGTTTTGTGAAATGTTTGCGAGAAGGAACTTAATATTTTTTCATACATCAGTACATGGTGTTGTTTTTCTAATTCTTGATGAAGAGTGGAACAAATTAAAGTATAACTTGGATCTTAAGTGATTCTATTTTGGAAACTTTTCTAAAGCAATGTGAATTTTAATCCCAAGGATTCCGGCAAGAAGAAGGTAATTTGTGTGAATTATAGTAATATCAGCTGTTTTCCCACACTCACATCTCAGGCTTGAGGTGCTTTTCTTTGTACATGTATTAATAAATAAATTTATTCTTTAATTCTTTTTTAAGTTCCAAATTTATCACATGAAGTTGGACAAAAAAACTTTGAAATTTTTCAAGTTTATAAATCTTATTCACTGTGTAGTATACATGTACCGGTACTAATTTAGATTGGTGATGAGAAAAATGAACTCTTCCCTGCAGGATGATATTAGTAGTATTTAAGCATTCTGAATCCACATTGATTTTATGGCATTATAGTAATCTTTGTGCATTGTGCTGCAAGTCAGAGGAAATTCTTACAATAGATCTACTTTTATCTGCCTGAATGTTCTACTCAGTGTACCTTGATACGGTATTAGATAGCTTAATTTAAAACTTGTGTGCTAATTTTCATGTGTCAATCTTTGACTTCCAGAGAAATGTTATCTTCCTTTAAATGCACAGTAGAGGTCTTGCATGAAAAGCTTTATCTAATGGTGAGAATATACAGTGATTTATCTAGTTGTCTAAAAAAAACTTTGATTGGAGATTCTTAAATCCATTCTCAAGTATTCCTATACAAGATCAAGTGAGAGTTTCCTTTGAGTGTTTCTCAGGAACTGGAAAGGAAATTTTAGCAGCTAGGAACCAGGAAATGATACACAATATCAGTGATTAGTGGAGTTAGATCAGCAGGGCTCCAGAGAAAATTGTAGATCTCCTCTATTTTAAACAGCTGGACCTCATGTCATCCTAGCTAAGATTGTCTGAAATCAGGCTAACTAATGACTAAATCACATGGTAAGTATATAGGCCAGGCCAAGTCTTTATTCACATGTAACAAGGCTCTGTTCACATATAACACTTCGGGCAGAGTGACTTTCAGTTTCTGGTTTTGTGGTGGGACAAATATTTCTTCCACATGATGCAGGGGAAATAATGGAAGAAGAGAACAAATAAATTTCCAGGATTTCCTGCAGCTTTATGTGTGTAATATTGACCTAAGATGTATTGATAACAGTTAATAGGCAAAAACATGGAAGAATTTCTAGACTATAAATCCTCAGAAATTGTCAGATCTAACAGGCTTAGGGTTTCTGATTAGAACAATGCTATGAAATATTGTTAGCTGTTCTAGCATGAAATCAGGTCTGATATATGAGACAGGGATTTTACAGGAAAAATTTTACTTTGCCAAAGTTCTGGAGGCATTTGACTTTTAGGCTTATACCTCTGTCATCAGTTGTAATATCCCTGCATTAGGAACTTGAAAATGCAGACCTGGAGGGGTTTGTTCGTGATGATGGAGGAATCACTTCCCATTATCACCCAAAGTCTCCAGAGTATGTTCACTTCAGAGCATGTCTGCTTCCTTACCAAGTATTCAAATGTACTTTAAATTTGCAGCAGAGACTTGAGTTCTTTACCAAATTAATGTCACCTATAAACAACATAAATACACAGCATTAATCTAATTTGCTGCTGGGTTTATTATCTTTTATTAAATATCCCTGGTAAATGCATTATTTCTGCATCACTTCCCCCCAGAAAAGCATTATAGTGAATTTACTTATCACTTTTCAAATATACATTAGTGTTCTCTTTGTAGTGAATTTACTGCTCATTTGCCGTATAGACTTAAAATGTCTTGAATGCAAAGTTCCCGTAAAGCTGAATAAAAGTTCCAAGGCTTATGGGAAATGCTGGTAAATGGAGCTTCTTCTATAACAAATGATTGCTCAATTTTCCAGCAGCTATAGTGTGGCACATTGATTTTAGAGCTCATTAAGCTGGGATATAGGTACTATATAGTAGCTTTATTGATAGGTGGTCTCCAAGCAGAAGGGAGAGAAAATCTCCATTCTGACGGCATTTGTAGACGCTTATACTCCAGAGGTCTGGAATCCATGGTCTTTTATGTTCTTTTTGTTGCAAGATGTGGTATCTTTAAGTTGTTAAAAATGCTTCATTATCTACGCAATACTTTGTGAAATTCTTTTATGATATTGACTTCAAGATTGCTATTGCAGTGTAGAATTTTCACATAGATGCAAGTTAAACTGTGTTTTAACTGACATTGTATAGTCAGACTCAATTATCTAGATGTTCATAAAGTTTAGGATTGATTATGAAATCCTTTCTTCTCCTTTGGAAAATAAAAAAAATGAAATTGTTGTAGCTATTCCTTTTCTCAGATAGGTAAAGTGATAATCATGGATAATGAGAAATTCAGGTTTCACATCAGTACTCGTTAACCATGAGCAGTTCATTAAAGTGAAGGCTATCTTTGATGGATATTTCTTAATTTTGCTTCTCTGTAAACATTTATCATAGATCCTGAGTGTGTGTTTAATACAAACCCCCCACATCTGTAACCAGTCACTGGTGTCCTTGTTCATGTCATATAAAATCTCTGTCACCTCAGAGGTCTGTCATGTTGTGATGACTATCGGGGAACAGACAGGGGGGATAACTCCTCCAGACAAGGCCCTTGTGTGTGTCGGGACAGATCTTTGTGATAATTCTGGCCATTGCACTGCTTTCTGCAGAAGGAGGGTTTGTATAACATGTGTTATATGTTTATTCAATCTCCCTGAGAAAAGTTCCCTCAATGGAAAAGGATACCCCAGAGAAAAACAGAAAATGTCCAGTGGGGTTAGATATGTAAAATATAATAAACAGATTTGTGGTCAGTTTAAGTTCAAGATCCACCTGATATTAATGTATCATTGAAAAATCTTTTTTCTAATAAACATAAAAATACAACTGTTCAACTGAAATAAAAAAAAATTCTATTATTTAGACGCTATTAACTTTGAAGACTGTAGAGATCTCTCTATATATACACAGATTACCTCAGTTTTGTAGAAGCTCATAGACGACATCAAACTTCTCTAGGAAAAAAAAAAAGTGCCAAATAATTATTTGTAGAACAATCCAAACCTTCCTTCAACTGGAAAGTCATTTTTCTAGGATAAAAGTCTTGCATTGACATGTTCTGAGAAGAGTTTGCTTCATTCACTGGAATTGAAATAAAGTGGAATACAGAAAGATAAGTAAATGGATTGCTCTCTCATTGATTTTTTTTCCTTTCCTTGGAGCAGTGAGATTACTTCTGAAGAAATGATGTACTTCATGATAGAAATGAGACAGAACTCTGACAAGCATAGCAGACAAAAACAGACAAAGTGATGGAGCAACAGAAAATGTAAATAATGTTTCTCTGTTACAGCCCCCAAACAGCATTTGCACATTTATCTGGCAAACCTCTAAGCCCAGTGATGGACAGTGATGAAAATGAAAGTTGATTGAATCCCAGAATTTTGCAGGGTATTGTTCTGGCATCTCTAAAATTATTATCCTCCAGAGGTAATTGGAACAGAACAGGAAAATGATTGACTGGTCCATGTCAAACACAAGGTCCTAGGGGACATCTGATGTTACCAAACCTGAATTCATTGTACACCATACAACGTCCACTTCCAATTGATGAGATGTCTCAGGGGTTTTGATTGGTCAATAATTTGTCACTTTGAGTTAGCAAGTAGCTTGTAAACCATGTAGCATAAATGAATCATAAACTACTGAAAAAAAAGTTTTCCCTTGCTCTAGTTGTAACTGAAACAGCAAATTTCTTATGTTTGAGAAAGTTATGACACATTGGGAGATAAATGGCTACAGAGCCTGTGTATTTATAAACATTTTCTTGTATGTTTTCATCATTAGATTATGTCTAGCCATTTATCACTCGGTTGTTGTCATAACATTTATAATTCTAATATTTCTCCAGTTTAACAGACTTTTAGCATCATTCATTGCCTCAGTTGGACAAATGACTCCAGGGCGATTTGATTTCGCCTGCTCATCCAAACAAACACAGTGTTTAAAGTCAGGTTCACTTAATGACCCAAGATAGAACCCATATGGAACCAGTGAAGATCATAGACTACTGAAACCATTGATGGATGAAGCTTCAGCTAAATTTATAAACAAGAAAGTATTTTCCTGTAAATACTAGGTATAATGCAGACCTGCATTAATTATAGACTGGCAGTTGGTCAGTGTAAGCATTGTGGGGTAAGACAGTACCACACACACACAGCATGGGCTGAAGTCGTTTGATGAGGGGAGTATGTCAGTATAATTAATTACAAGGTTGACATTAATTCAGGCCAGAGGTACAGTCCAATACTTTGTTAAAGATCATTCAGGATGTGAGCATGGTCTCTGACTGCAATCAAGGAAATTAGCAGTTTCTTTGTTTAATAGTAATGTCATATTGCTAGTCCAGGTTGGTTTATCTTTTCTTTTTTCCAGCTTAACTTTGAATTATCTGAAAATAATTGGATTTTTTTTTCTTCAAGATTTTGTATTTAATTAATTGTCAAACAAAAATCAAGTGTATACACTGTATAGATGAAGCATCTTCATGAAATACCGTGAAGAGAGAGATGACGAGGGCCTTGCTGCTCTTAAGTAGGTTAGGGTTGTAAACATGGTGAAATAAGAAATATTAGTTATAGAACATTGAAAAACAAAATTATTAGCATAATGCCAATTGGTCCAATTTAAATGTTTTTATTAACTGCATGATAAGAGTAAAATGAATTGGGGGAAAGGGGGGGGGGCTTTGTAGAAAAAAACAATATCATAGCTTAATCCAACTGCAGTATTTCTCTTTGTATCTTACTTTATGGAGTAACTGCTGACAAGAAGTCATATTTAATTTGATGGACTTGCATGGTCTTATATGTAGAAAACCTAAGTTTGCAGTTTGCAGAAGGCCACAGGGAATTTAGTAATTTTATCCTGAAAGGCAAAAGTGATTGTATTTCATGTAATCTTTGTAGATATTGATTTGGTCAGTCGTCGAGCTATGTAAATTGGTCTCCTTTTTTCAGTGAGTATTTTTTCTCTGATACAAAGATTCCAATGGAACATAGATGTCTAACCAGTGCTTGTTGTAATTGAATCGTACGTGGACAAAACTTGTGTGTAAGGCCCAATCTGCCTTTCTGTATTGTTGAACTTATTGACTAAAGACTGGTTAAACCAGTAGCTGATGGAAAAGCATTGATCAATTATAGTAATGAATTTGTACTTCAACTCAAAATCAAGGATCTGGTGAATCGGTCAGAGAAATAACGCTTGACTTGGCTTGATGTTTGCTGAGGATATAGGGCATTAGTTATCTGTTAATTCATTGCTGTTTGATTGGTATTTTAGTAACCTATGTTTTGTTAGATCACCATGCTTCAATCTTTATCAGAATACAGCTATCTGAAAATCTGCACTTTTCACCTTAGAAGTGTAATGTTTCTTATTAAATGTAAACCTGCAGTTAGTGGTGTTTTTGTTGGTGGTGTGTGGGCTCCCATCATCTGTATGTGAGCTGTAAACAACAGAAAACAATACTGTCATACTGACTGGCCATCATATCACAAAAATATTACTGCACATGCAGTTTAATTATTTTTTATTTTGTTTTATGAGGTTAAAAATCACATACAATAAATCATAAGACTCTTTGATTTTCATCATCTTTATCTACTTACAGATGGAGTAACACCCAGAATGACTTGATTGACTTGTGAGAGTTGAAGGAATACACAGCTCCTTATAAATGCAGGCACAAACAGGCCCTGTGATGGACAGTAATTATAATTATAGACCAAAAGGTCAAGGTCAGTCACAGAGAAAAAGATGTCTGAAGGACAATCGCATGAATAGTAGTCCAGGCAGTTGTTCATCAGATGAAGAATTCCATTCTGATGACAATTTACGTCCTTACGAGGAGGTGAAGGTCGCACACCAGGACAAAAAGCTCAATGGGTTAGGTAAGTGTTTCACAAGGAAGTCATTGTGTGTAGACATAACAAACATCTTAGACATGTGCCTATACAAAGTTAGGGTCACCTCTGTACATTTAGGTCATGCCGATCTGAATAGTAAGAACTTTAAGTGAGCATATTTCGTCATTGTCAAATTGCAGAGAAAGAAGGAAGTGTTTTAATGGATAGAGTCTGTGCTCTGTCGTGCCTGCCTTTCAATGATGTTTGACTTTTATGATTTCCAAGAGCTGCAGTTTCTATGATTGCTGGACCAGTAAAATCAGAAAAGCTTGTCTGTCAGCTGACCTGAGAGTGGCTGTTTAATGGTTGGAGTGTGTAAGTTAGTGAGAGATTCTGACAATTCAGAAGGTCTTTTGATGGTCAGTACTAGCTTTTTATTGACCATAGTCAATTTTCTGCCATCATAAAACTGGTTTGATTATGGAAGTTCAGGGATGCAGGAAATGTCATTTTCATGTCTTGAAAATGTTGCAATGAGTTCTGGCATCCACTTGTGTCAGTTTGGACAACTATAGCTGTAATTTCTGGCTCTTCTGTGGTGTTAAACCCCCTTTTATAATTGACTGTGGTACTTTACTTTTAGGTTGTTAATCTATTTCAAATAAGTTGATTATAACTTAGATACACATCATTCTGTGATGCTTTAAGTTCTTCACCTTGATTTAAAACCTGTGTTATTGATTGCTGGAGTAATTGGGCTCACAGAACCAGAACAAATGTGATTTTGAGATTATTGCCAGCAATCAAATGTCCCTATTTCTGATGAAATAGAAATGTCTTATGATTGAGATTTGAATTGGGAAATTTTAGATGTGTCAGCCATTCTAATGGTCTTACAGGCCCATAAACTACGGTGAAGCCTAATTTGATTGTGCTGCTATATTCTGGAATTGTTGTTCAATTGAATTAAAAATTTCTTTTATAATCTGTAAGTGAAACTTGCTATATTTATTATTCATGCCCATAGAAAAAAAACAACATGCCATTTTATTGGTATTTTATAAACACAAATAATATGAAATGAATTTGAAAATGAATCCATAGATTAGTATAAAGGTTAACTTCTTGTCTTCAGTGGATGGCATTTAGAGGTCTCCTGCAGTAACGTGAATTAACTTTTGTAGAAGTATGACTGGAATTTGCTTTGGTCAGTGTTTATGTTGCGCCCGCCAACCTCCCCCCTCCCTGTTTGTGGAGGGACATGATCAGGGGAAGATTAATGGCTGGAGGCTGCCAATATAACTACACCAAGATACCTGGCTTGTTTATACACCTGACCTGTATATCTTCTGTATACATGAAGCAGGGATTAGATGATAGGTTTTTTATGGCCCGTATCAGGTGTGCTCATAATCAGGGGATCCAGAAAATTTAGGGGTTATGGACACATCATCTTCGACATATACAACCATCATAGTCGATTCAGTAGATATTGGCAGGTACACCATCAAGTCTTCATATGAACTGTAAATCTACATTGACCTTATGCTTCCAGGTGGATTTCACCTTTTATTCATTACTTTAAAATATTGTACAAGATCTAAAATGATGAGTTATTGGAAGATAAGTAATTTTTATTTCTTTTACCGGTATTGGAAATCTTAAAAAAAATTCTTATGGAGTTAAACCTTTATGATAACTATGTATCCAATTTTGTGACATTTTTGTAAGCCATTCACCTTTTGACCTTGTGTCACTGAGTTTGAACTTTGTACCGGTATTAAAGAACTCCACAATAAAAGTTCTTTTTTTTTATCTTTTCTCTGCAGCGATAATTTACAACATTTCAGAATTTGATCAAGTTGTTTTTAGTGACACAGCCCTATTAGGATGATAACAGTTAAAGATCTTCCCTTCTTTTCCAAAGGATGCTCCAAGCAATTATCATGGGTGTTACAAAGATGAACTGAGGTGATAGCAAAGTTTGAAATTCTGATATGGCTATCACCATTTTCACGTAATTAGGACCGTTTTCTTTCTGAGTGATAAGCTCTATTGTTGGGAGCTGGTGAGCTTTGGTTAATGTCTGCAGACTTGTGTTATCAGTAATGACATTGGTATATCATTTATAAAGATTTACGCTCCAATGATGGTCACAATTAAAAACAATAAACCTTTCTGTATAAAATGGTAAACACGCACATTAAGAATTCATTGGGGCTGTATTGATTCTGCCTCTGATGTTGGAGTTGAGAGGAGAAAGCATTTAAGATGAATTTAGAAAGGAACATTTAGGAGTATACTGATAAAGCAGTAATAGACCGTGTTTTCAGGAACAACAAGCTGCTGGCAATTTCACTCTAATCTTTGTATCTATTGAAGCAATGTGACATTGATTTTGCATCAAGAAAACATATTTCGGGAAAGCCATGAAGAAAATTGGTTAATATTCATTCTAGGTTTTGGCATAAACTCACACAAATTATTTATAAAATGAGTAGATAATATCATACAATTTTTGTTTAGAGGGTTTATTAGTTAGTAGTGTAAGACATTTTATCTTCAACAGCTGATGAAACAAATTCAGTAGCGAGTCACTGAGTATAATACAGTTATAGCCTGTAGATACTGGGTAAAAGAAATTGTTTTTCAACCAATAAATATAATATTTTGAGATGATATTTCAACCAATAGATGTTTTTGCGATTTACATTGAAAACTTTCAAGGATTTTTGTTAAGTAGATTTTAATGGACTAGAGGATTCTGATAACATATGATGGATGTCCTGGGATACAATACAGAGGTGCATTGTGGGTATTGTCCTAGAGCAGATTTTTGAATGCCAGCAACATCAGATACTGTTGGCGACATCATCGGTGCTGAGATTGGATTGTCCAGAGAGATGGAATGATAACGTATTCCATATTCCCCACTCAGATAGCCATTGTTAGTTCTATTGTCTCTCTGTGTTGACACAGTCTGTGGGGAATGCTGCAATCTGAGAGAACTCTTCCAATCTCATTTCAGGGTCTCTATTTTCAATGGCAGCATAAGTCCATGTAATTAATTACTAGTAGCATAGCTCTAACTACTTAGTCACTAGTGTTTAATTACAAATTAGTAAATTATCTGCTGCAGCTTTGAGTACAAAGAATTGAGAATGGAAAACATGTTGTACAATTATGTCCCTGTTTTATTATAGCATTAGGTCATGATATTTAAGTTTTTAGAAGAAAAAAAAATAATGCTAAATGAATAAGTTTCTGCAATACAATCTCTCAAGACACGCAGAGAGATTTTGCTAAGACCAAAGAAAGACAACTCTATTTGTTTAACCTTTGTTTTGCTTGCATGTTTTTTTTTATGTGATCCATTTGTTCATTTTCAATCTTTTTTTTAACATCATCATTGTCATTTTCATCCTGCTCTTTTGACATTCAAAGATTAAAAGTAGAGACATCTTTTCATTTTATAATTGTTCATCTCTTTATCCCAACAGAACTAATACAGTTTGATGATAATGATGATGAATTTTTATTTTTGTTTTGTTTCCTTGCTGTTTTTTAGTTTGCTTTCTCTGTTTATAAAGGTCTAACCCCTGAAGAGCATGTTGAGCTAACAGCCATGGACCAAAAGGTTCACATGATGTGTTCCAAAAATAACAACAAAACCCCTCGCTTCTACACATACCGAGAGGGTTCCGAGGGGGAAGAATCGGAACAGAATCTCTCCGTGTCCACAAAACACGCCTCCCTTAGTGTCAATCATCAGGGGTCACAGTGCTCAATTTCATCCAATGAAATGGACAATATGCATTCTATGCGAAATGAAGTTGTATCCAGATCAGACTCTGACCCCGACAACCAAAATCACCATGTTCACTCACCGCATGGCCAAAATAAATTCCATCATGCAGGTAACAGATTTTTGGACAGCATGTAATCAGTGATTGGGAAGGCCATGAAGGTCAATGGGACTATGGCTTAAATGTCAAAATTTTTTAATGGGCCATTTTGAAAATGAATGTGCCACCAGAGCCATTTATAAGAAATAACAAAATGACAAACAAATATGGAGTACGAAAGAAAACGTTTTTTATTAACCAAATCTCATATGCAGTGCAGCACATTTAAAGGAACACGCACACAATATAATTTACCCGTATTTTTGGATCAATAACGCATTGAGGCTTCATATAATAGGAAGCAGATTTTAATGGGTTTTAACCAATGAGATTTGTTGTATTAAAATGACACATGACTGCATTTAAAACGAAAGTAAAACAAGTAAGAAAGTTATACGCAAAATATTTCAAACTAACATCGCTAAAAATTGAATGCCCACTTTGGTGCCGCCAATGGTTGATTTAATGTGCCAATTTTCACTTTGATGTGACTATGGCACATGGTGCAAGCCCTTCCCAATCACTGTGTAATATATAGACTAATGACATATGCTCTAAACTAAAAGGTTGATAAAACTTGATGAAATGCACGAAGTAAAACAAATATTATTTGTCACATGTTAAGGGAGAAGTTAACAAGTATCCTCTATTGTCAATATTTTAGGAATTGTTTTAATATTGCTATGAAATATGATCCTAACAGTCTTACTTTAGTATGGGTTTGATAGAGTTAGTGTCTGATAGACTCACTGCCGGCAAAGACTTTCCTTGAGAGCTCCCAAAAGGCTAGTCCAGAGTGGTAGAAAATTTGCATGACATTCCCTCATCATCAAGCCTTGTGCCTGTTTTAAAAACATGGAAAGGGAAATAGTAGTCCAAGCCACGCTCCCCAGTTATTAGTTTGAGTTGCCCATTTAGAGAAAACCCAACACTGACAGAATGACTTAAAACATGCAAACATTGCTACAAGGAGGTTAAAGAAAATGTAGTAGTCCCAGAAATAATGTACTACTCAGCCAGGAAAATATTGGTGCCAGGCTTATCCCAATTGTAGAAGTTCATACACCTCTGACATAATTAGGGTAATTTTGTTATGGTCCCAACCACTGTATAATTTCATTGATATATATCTGTTGATATGAAACCTTATTACAAGTATTGACAACTGGGTTGATTGATGAGGTGTGAAACTGATGATAAAGACCAGCAGCGAGACCCTAGTCGTCAAGCAAAGACCAGCAGCGAGACCCTAGTCGTCAAGCCTGGCAGAACAGGCTTGATGGATCTGTCTTATCAGAAGTGGCTGTCAAAACTTGGACAGTCCAGACTGTCTGACCAATCATAAACCAGGATTTGTTGTCTCCAATTTTGACAGCCAATCAGACAAAAGTATTGCTTTGTATCACATATGACAGCCGATCTTTGATAGGTATATGTATTCTGTTTAATATTACTCTTGATAGATGTATTACAATATCACAAATGTGACATTTCATCAGTCTAAAGTGAGATGCTGTTTTTGAACTTGGCATTAAGAAAGCAATAGAAGATACTTTAACAGTCATTTATTAAACCTTTGTTGAAGATTTTACTTTTTATATTTTAACTAATTTTACTGTCTAAACCAATTACTATAGTGTAAAATAAAGGGGAAAACAAAGAAATAAATTTTGATAGCAGTGAAGTTACTGACCTCTACCCACACACAGGGTCTTGGAAATTGGTGAAAGTGTGAGTAGGTTTTATTGATTTGGGAAACAGACATGTTGATTTCCATAAATAAGAAGAAAATGTCAGCTTTCCTTGAACAGCAGCCATTTCTAACAACTCATCTCTTTGTTTGCACTACAAGGCAAATTGGAAAAGTTATTTTTGTGTCCCTTAGGACTAAGTATGGTGGAGTATCCATCAAATATTGCAAATAAGGGAGTCATCTCCCTGGTCAAAAAGAAATATTTTATTGGCTGCAGTCAGTTGATGGAGCAGGGACTATACACTTGGTGTTGGCCAGACTGATCCATTGTATGACTGGTCAAGATTCACAGAAATTTACAAAAAGTATTCAAACAGTGTCTTGACTGGCTCATTTAAAGATGTGTGTCTATCAAGTCCGGTCCTTGCTTTAGTTAATTTTCTATCCTGGTTGGCTCCAGTGGCAAAAGCTTTTATATAGAGGTCCAGTGAAGAGTTGGTATTGAAAGATGTCAAGCAGTGGGATGATGGGATAGATTGTGTAGGGGACTTTTGATTGGTTATCGGGATTTACATGTTGATGGATTGATCTGGGATAGCTGAACTTGGGACCGTTTCTGTGATTGGTATTAGTTCTGGTTACAGAGTAAATATCATCAGATCCCAAAAAATGTTTTCTTCCACACACTTGCTGAACAGTGACAGTTTGGACAATTTGGACATGCTGTCCACAAAGTTCCTTGGTCAGTGGTTCCTGTTATTAGATTCGAAGACTCTGAACACCTTTGTTAATATTGCGCATATCAATGTTTTGTGAAATTAATATTTCATTGTTACTTTGATATTTTTTTTTTTCTTTGCTGGAAAATCTATATTTTATTTTTTTATGAGACAATGTTAATTTAATTATAAATATCAAGAGTCTCATAATATTTTTTTGTTATGCCAAATGGCTTTAAAACAACATTTGAATCTTTTCAGCTACAGCACCAGGGGGTCTACCACCCTGTTTCAACCCCCCTCCACCACCACCACCCATAGAAGACATTCCACATCAAACAACAGTGCCACAGAGGCTCAACAGATGTATGGGGCCGTCATATCGAGGAACCTACTCGGACGCTGACATGTGTCAATGTCGCGGACATTTTGTGGACTCAAACACTGCATTATTGCACAATCATCACAATGTAAGGGGACATTACTCAGACACTGAGAACCCCTATCATAGAGGACACTCGTGCTCAGATAGTGAACATTATCATCAGGTGCGACCTTGTGTTTATTCTGGGGAGGAGAGTGATTTTGAACCCCATTATTTGGAGCAGACTGCCTCAGGCAATGTCTTCATTCCAGGTATGTATACTAAGTATTGAATGAATAACAGGTAAAATTAAATTGCAGTACCAAACTATTATCCGCATTCTTGAATATAATTTACTTAAAAGAAAACTATTCAGTCAAAAGTGATTCTAAACAATAAATTTATTGGATATTCATATACAAAAAAGTGAAATGGTTCATACACACATATGTAGCTGATAATTTATTTTAAATGTTATAGATTCATTCTATGATTTGTTTATTGCAGATGGACAACCTCGGTTTCCACGCACAGTGCCAAGGTCAGGGTCAGTGCCAATGTCAAGGTCAGGAGAGCTAGTCAGTCCACAACCCATCAGACCACAGTGTTCCAACACAGTCCCCAGTCACTTCCTTAATGGGGAGCATCACAATTCAGAGAGGTAGGAATCCCCTCTATTACCCCCCCCCCCCCAGCACCCCCCCCCCTTACTTATGTACCGTATTGTTAAGAATTTTAGTTATATGTCTGAATTTGGTAGAATTTGTAGGGTTGGTTTAAATTTACAACATGTAAATTATTTTTTATTCAGATCAGTGAATGACACTTGCAAAATTGAAATTGCACTAACAGAAATGATCAAATTTTTAAAAAAATTTTTGAATTACCAACTGTACAACCAACATTTTTTACATTTTCAATTGGTTAGTTTACAAGTTTTCTTTATATTCATTTAATGTAAACTACAGTCTGCTATAACATTGGTACCGTTTTATAAGTGCTATAAGTGACAAACATCAGGATAGTTAATATGTACCGGTAGTGGCTGGAGAATGCATTTCTTACAGAGATGTTGTGTGACCCACTCACATTCTGTGATCGTTATCCTTATAAAGTATTCTCCTTTTCTGTAATGTTACAGAGTGAATCATAACGCAAATAAAAGGAGATTTTGAACTCTGATAAGAACCATTAGAGGTTACGGAGACAAGGAAGAGAGACATTATATGTGACAGCAGGCAGAACTTTGTTGTTACACAGACAAGATAATTCAATCTTCTAAGTGTTTTGTTTGATATTTTCATATTTATTAAGTTCTCCACTGTAAGATTTCGTGACCATACTGTATGTATTACAGGGGATGCTGGGAGATAATCGGATTATACCCTGACGCCTATAAAAATAATTTACTATTATGTGTCGAATGTCAGTTCACTGCCATCAGAGGAGACAAGATTCTACCCTAAAATAGATGTGCCTTAAATTTAGAGCATTTAGATGCCTCCATGTAAGGTTAAACCTGACAGCTTATATTGCCTACACAGAAGCTAGTCTCTGGTGCAGAATCTGTCATTTGCAAATAAGAGGTAGAGTTTCAGTAAATAGGAATTAATAAAATGTAGGCTAGAGTGATGTCCCTTTTAATTATTTAATTTTATTTGGTACAGAGTGTTTCTTTAGAGTAGGAGTATAGTGTTACCATAAAATGTTTACTAGAGTGATGTCCCCTTCAATTAGTTTGTTATACCGGGATTGGTTTGCCCTTTGGGATGTAGGAGCAGTATATGGTTTCTGGGTATAGAGCGGCAATAGCACTTGCCTGCAGGCTTTAGTCATTGGATGAGGAAAGTGCATCAGTCAATTACACAGCTCTTATGTATTCAGAGTGGAGCATTTGCTTCCCTATTAATCCGCCCTTATTTCCTTTCTTCTCTTATCATTCAGCAGTTATCATTTAAAATTTGATTCCAATCTCCCAGGGGTACTCAAATTCTGCAGTTTGTAAAACCTGTGAGAAGATATTCTATCCAATGAACTCTCAGATAATCCTCAGGCTTTTTATGAATTCATTTAACGGGGCCAAAATGTACAGGAGACCAGAGTTTGCTGATTTCATTGCATTTTGTGGTTGTTTCACAAAGATTGGACACTTTGATTGGTGCCACAATATTGCAGACTTTTTGTCTTCGTAATTGTAGAATCTGACAGTTCATTTTTCTTGTATTTAATTTCAGACCTAGATTTATTCATGGCTTTTTGGTCTCTGGTTGGAAGTATGAACAAAGAGTGTCCAATTAGACGGAATTAATGGTATCGTTTCTGTTATGTAAATAAGGGACAGAAAATCACCATCAGAAATCTCAGAGATTCCTTTTAATCCTAAACACATTCAATTCATTCTCTCCCCGATACATTTATTTTTTTGTTGGTATTTCTCTGTTGTAATGTTCTGTTGTTATTGATGTGGCACCAGAAATGGCTTTCACTGAGTGCTGTAAATGGTCAGATGTTCTCATTATTGTGATGCTGGTGCAGTTAAAACCTTACTGTTGTCAGGCTTTTATTGAAGTTTCATTGAAATGTTCAGGAAATCAATTAACATTGTTACATTAATGTCTCTGTATTTGCATGTTGTATCAAGACTCAATTTCTCTCTTTAGCATTGTAACAAAGATTCCGCAGTATTTTGTCATGATACACAGGCCGAGTTCCGTTACAGCGGAGCTGTTTTGCCCGTATATCGATAGTTTTGTCAATAAAATGCTTGTCTATGTAACTCTCAATTGATTAGTACTGCTGGAAATACACAAATTACAATTAAGTTCTGTTACTTTTGTTTTGTTTTGGTGGAATTTTGAAATTGATTACATCTCACTTAAACAGAGACAAAACTCCTCACATAGACAAAAGGTGGCAGCATTGTTTAGAGAAGACTACTTCCAGCAAATGGACAGCAAACTGTAATCACTTACTGAACAATTAACAATAGTGAAACTATTAAGTCAGACAATGCATACCTCAAATAGGATGCTTTAATGGGGGAATATAACTATGGACATTAGTTTTTCTGTTAAAGCGCAATCAAGCTTCTTCAGTAATTACTGCTTTCAAATGCTTTTTCACAGTCGAAACAATTGATGATGATGTCACTAATGCAGATGTCTGTAGAGCATGCACACGAACAAAATCCAATATTGCCAATTCTGACCACAAAACGAGAGCTGTGAAACGGCATTTTTATACTAATAACTCTGCTTTTAATAGCTCCTGAGGACATCATATTTTTTGTTTAGACGAAAAGGTGTTTTACTAATTTGCATAGAAAATGTTTTGATCCAAATTGTTCCCAAAACATTTGATGGAGGATTAAAAAGATGTGAAATTTCCAGTAGCGTATTAGACTTTGAGTGACAAGTTTTTTACCGTGGAGAATCAAAGGCTGATCAGCTGTCACAGTTTGGTCACCTCCGAGATTGAACAGTTTATTTCTGATGGTTGACACTTGACAGTAGAGTCTAGAGACTCTGATACAATACTCTCTGACTTGATTAATTGAGGACTGCGTGATTAAACTTTTCTGGACTTGTCCTTTACAGGCAGGCCTTTCTCCCGCATGGTCAGTGTGGATACCCCGCCAATATGACATCACCACCCCGTTCTCATGACTGCGGCTACACAAAGTTTGGCAATACTCCCCACTACATGAAAAAGAAGTTAAAGAGGTGGAGCTGGAAATGGGCTGCCTTAATTCTAGTCATTATTTGTGTGGGACTTCTGGCTGCCACGACATATTTTGCAGGTATGTTCAATTCAAAATACCGGGTAATTACTTTTTTATGTGGCCCTGGTAGAAATAGATAAGGAAAATTTTGCATTCCTTGAAACCACAGGGTACTATGTGCTTGAATTTATAATCACATATATTGTCCTTTTGTGTGTTTTGAAATTTTGAAACAAAAAAAAATAGTTATAATTTTATGTATTATTTTGCATTGAAACTCATTTCATTTAAAGCAAAAACAAACTTACTGTGTCAATTCAGAGAAGACTTGTACAAAATGTATTTGATAAATATGTAAAGTATGTAAAAAAGAAAAAATTATTCGAGTTCTCTATCAGTTTGAATGGTCTGCTGTTAAATATTATAAAGACTATATAAAAACGAACTAGCTTTTTGTAACATCTTTTTGGTTATTGTCACCAACTAGTTATTATGTAGAGATGTATCTTTAAAATAGGCATTAATGCAATATATTAACCAAGCCCCTATATGAAGTTTTATTTCACATCCATTTAGATGACATGCCACTGTAATATTGGCAAATTTACTTACTTTAAAATCTAGCAAAATTTAAAATTTCTCACATCTTGAGGATTTTAGTCTGCTCCTGGCAGATACTTTGTTCTCAAGTCATTAATGATATATCACTTTTGAATAAGTATGATCTTATGAAGTTACAAGTTCCTGAGTAAGAGGTCAGGTAAAACAGTTTAAAAAATGCAGGCAAATTAAACAGCAAAAATATCAATGAGAAGACATTTTAAAGATAAAAAGAAAGATCTTTTTTTGGCAGTATTAAGACCCATTTACTACATAAACTTTTCTTTCAAAAACATTTTGGTCAGATCAGAGTACATGTATTAAGATAGGTTTTACTTGACTAAAAACAACATGGGGCCTTTAATTCCACCATTGATTGAAGCTTTACTGTTCCTTCATCAACAAGTGTTTTTCAACTTCTTCCAATTATTTCTTCTCTTGGGAAGAAGCAACAAGATGATTTCCTCAGCTCGGTCCCGATGGTGCCGTTTGCCATCGGTGACCGATGAACACTGTCAGACAAGCCGAGAGAATCTATTGTTTACCAGGAATTGTGCCGCAATTGTCAGGAATCGTCAGTAGACGTAGGATCAGAGTGTCACATGACCCATCAAACAACATTCTCCACGGACCAATATTTATTGTACTACTGAATTATTTTGATTGAAAATGTAATTTGAATTGAAAATTTACGAGATAAATGGGAGTAAGACAGACCATAAATTGTAGAATGATATATTTAAAAGCATATTAATACAGGGCTTCTTGTTGGCTCTGTCCAAGGGTAACAAAATATTAAATTATCACGAGGTCTCGACAAACAGAAAATCGATCAATACATTAACTTAAAGTCTTGCATTTTTCTCTGAGCTTTGCTATGAGGATGCAGTGTTCTACATCAATATCCATGCAGTCTGTTTTTTACAAAGTAGCAATTCAATAAATTTGATGCACTCCCTGTTCAAACAGAGTGCAGAATTGTTGAAAGTGTGAATCTTGCATGACAGATATTAATAAGTCCTCTCTCGATTCCATGTCATAAAATCTTGTCATCTAGCAGTCTTGTCATAATTATTAATTTATAAAGACAAGCCTTCTACCTTTGCTATAGTTATGATTTTGATTTACTTCCAGCTCATTTGACATTTGAGAAAAAGGAGAAAAAAGAGGAAGTACCTGGTGCCTTAAACCACACAGGTATGTATATAGTTAATTAAAGTACTAAAAGTACTCAAAGGTAGAAAGCTATCAAAAGCATTTAATGATTCTCATAAAATTTTGTCACAAAAAACAAAGTTTTACAGCAATAACTTTGAAACATAGATTACTGTAATCCAGTTTTATGTAAACCTTTATATAACTAGAGACATTATGGCCTAATCTGTATTTTCCCACCTGTTCTTACAGTTTTAAAGTTCACCCAGACCCCCTTCTATCTAGACGGTAGTAGACCCACCTATACAACAATTCCTCCTTTAACCCTGTGGCAGACATACTTCAATCAAAAAGATTCCAAGTTTGTCAAGTTTGATTTCACCATTCCAAGCAGTGCTCGCCTGGCGATCTACGGCAGACGGAACTTCCCTCCGACCATTGCTCAGTTTGATTTTTACCAGGTGTATGATGGGAGTACCATTAAAGACCCTTCAGCTCAAACAATGAGAAACAGGGTGAGTATTTGAAGCCTATAAATTTTTTTAGTTGGAAAGTTAACTGCGATTAAATGTGCATTTAAAAATGATAAACTGTAGTTTTACAGCAGAGCCTTGTTAATCCGAATTCCAATAAATCAGATGCTTCACCATACGGATGAAATTTATCGGGAACAATTTATATTTATACATACCAAGTATGTTTCAGTTATCCAGATGCTTAATTAATCTGGACAATTTGCCCTGGAACACGAGCGTCCATATTTATGAGGCTGGACTGTATAAATACAGGGCTGTCAAAATTGTCTTCATGGCTGAAAATATGATAGTCACAAACTGAGTTTTGTACATGTAATTTTTCCAGTATAAACGATCATTACCTGACAAGCAGACAGCACTAGTACAGTTGATGGAGAAGGGCAAGTGGTACATTACAATATACAATGATCGGGATCAACCGCAGGAAATAGGTGTCTCTAGGACGACCATTGGTAAGACAAATTAGGATCTATCAAAATTGGGTTAAATCTACAAAAAAAAATACCCACATTGAGTATAAAAAGATATATTTTAATTTGACAGACTCTATGGGATCTAGTTGTGAGAGTGACTGTTTTGGACATGGACTCTGTGATAATCAGGGGAGGTGTCAATGTTTTAATGGATATCGAGGACCATACTGCTCAGAACGTAAGATGTCAAAATTTAAAATATTGAACTGACATTATTTTTTATAAGTATATTTATTTGAAATTTAATTCCCCAGATAACTTAAGTTCTCCAATAAGTTTTGTATTTTATACTTCATTGAACATATTCTGTAGCTATGCATGACAGAAAACATAGTTGTAAGAGCAAATGTTTTTGCGAAAACAAACCTGATTTTGAATAAAGAATATCTATATTAACATGTATATTGTATGTAGATTTACTATAGATAGTTTAATGAATTCAGTACTGCCAAATTTCAACCCCAGACAGGCCCAAAAATTCAGTAACATGCAGTCATTCAAACACCTTTTATTTTGAAAGGTAAAAAAACCAAAACTGGAATTTATCGATAAATTTTGCTAACATATAATGTAACACACTTGCTAAAATGAATTTTATGGTCGCATTTACCGAGCATTTCCACTTAATTTTGAACCCTGAATTTTAGCATGAATTAAGTCTGCACATAGCTGTGGAAGAAAATGCAACCAGAATTGATCACAGCATAGAAAATATTTTTTCAAAGAGAGAGAGAGAATTCCCTGATCCAATAATATGTATCACTTATCAATGTGCCAGATCACATGACCATCCTCGAGGGTCCTTCTCATCTCTGCATTTTCCCTTTTTTAGCCTCACAGTAATGATACTTGTTGAAGAAGATCAAAGATGTTCTACTCCATGTAGAGGGATACATAATGTGCAAATCAAGTTAATCTAATACCCTGTGATTCATAGGTGTTATAATGAATTACTGGGGTATTGGAGTATTATTGGGTTGTGATTGATGTGAATCATGCATGAGGGGTATCCCCAGAGAATTCTAAAATTAGCAGTGCTATGCCTGAAAATGAAATTAAAATATAATTTCATGTTAGGCTCTATATGGCATCTGTTGTTGAGGCAATTTCTGAAGCTGTCCCACGTACGATCTGCAATTCACAGATGATGTAATATTGAATATTTTGTAAAGAGAAAAACTATTTATATATGCACAGATGTCTTACATCGTATCTTTTTATGGGAGTACTGTAAAAATTTAAAAGTTACAACAAATTAATAAACCCTTCAGAAGTTAGACCAAATAAACTCATCGTATTGTGGTAAATAGAATTTTTATGGTTTGTAAATGCAGTTTTTTCCATTTCTTTTTATCTTTCAGTGTTTAAATTGAAAAAGTTGCCATAAAATCATTAGCATGTTCTTGTATAATTTCAAATATTATGCACATGTATGTAAGTTGACCAGGATGACATAAAACATTTGACTTTTCAGGTGAGTGTCCTCGTCTGTGTAATGGACAGGGAGAGTACAGACAGGGAGTATGTGTATGTCACGAAGGGTGGAAAGGTCCGGAGTGTGACACCCCAGCCAACAAATGTGAGAACCCCACATGTAACAACAGGGGGCGCTGTGTGGACGGTCAGTGTCAGTGTGACAAGGGATTCACTGGACCCCACTGTGGTATAGGTAGGTCTAGATTTTAAACCACGCCTAAACACATCCAACTAACACACGGAGAGAGTAGGGACTGGCACGCAAAAAAATTATGCTTCTAAGACCATTTTGGAAATCATACACTTGTATTATTTTGCACATACTAGACATCTTGTTGTATGCTTTTTTATGTAGATATATATGTTTTATTTTTAAATATTAGTCAAATTTTTATTGTTTTGCCATCATCTTGTGATTTTTTTTTCTTTGCTGTGTAGTATGGGATCATTATGCACTTTCATTTCACAGCCTTACTTTTTATTCTATATAATTCTCATTTAAGTTATATTTTTTGCTTTCACTAATTTTAAACTCTCATGAGATACTCTTGCACTGAATTCTGAAATAGTTCTGTAAGACCTGTCCCTGCATGCAAAGCTGAAGTTTTCTTTAGTTTGCAAATTTTAGAATCATTGCATGGAATTTTCATAATCAACATTAAGAAATAGTCTGAAAATGACTGAAGATACAAAAATTAAAATTGTTTACATTTTTCGCAAAATAAAAATCCATTCTAGATTTCATAAAAAATAATGTTAACAAGCTTTTAAAAAAATCTGCATTGCTTAGAAACAATAAGCTGTGCATGGTGACAATGTCTTACGTTGAACTTTTTATGAAATGACTGCGAGATTATCTCCCCTGTCTGGGTTATTAACACGTCTCTTTGTCACCACAGTGACCTGTATTGATCCTAGTTGCTCTGGTAATGGGCTTTGTCACCTGGGTAAATGTGTCTGCTATAAGGGGTTCAAGGGAGACAACTGTCAATTACCCGACAAACTTAACCTGACCCACCTCTGTGCCCGGGACTGCTCGGGGCATGGGCAGTTTGACTGGGACATGGGCCAGTGCATCTGTCATCGATTCTTCACGGGCCAGGACTGTGAGCAAGGTAAAGCCTCCTGCCTATTACTCAGGACTGACCCAGCGTTTTTGTTGCCTTGACAACTTTTGACCAGTTTGGACGCTGTAGATATCCACACATAACTCTAGAATTGACTTTCCTTACATGCACGGATTGCATTTTTGATATCGAGACCACAAATAAAATGACTAAATCTGAGAGCATGGTGGAATTTGAGGAAGATAACTCCAGATGCATGGTTTTGACTAGAATGGTTCAATTTGTTCTTACATTAGCATGGTGTCCCTTTTCCACTGAATCCCAATTTTAAAAAAAAATACATATTTGTTACTAAAATATAGCTAACACATAACAGCTTACCTTGTACAACAATATCCTTACAGTGTATACTAATCTTGCATCATACCAGTATGGCTTACAGAAATTTAACCATCATATAATTTTTATGTGAGGGGGGATTAATGAAGCTATTATTTTTATGACCTGTGATGATGAAATGTTGACTTGGAGGAAATAAGGTGTCAGAAATTTCACCATCATATGACAATGACTACAGAACATAACAGCCCTGTCTGAACAACTCATCAGCCATTATCTGATCGTATTTCAAATCGGCCTGACACCCTCATTTGGTCTATAGCATGAACGATCCCAGTATCATTGCTGGTTCTATGTTTTATCACCCATTTGCTTTCTATGTTTTAATTAAAATTCCACACTTGATAGGACTTCAGAAAAATCCAATTATGAAACTGAAATCAACTTGTCAGTTTTTTGGTACTTCATAAATATCGGTATGACTATTAATAAGCAAAAAGTAATTAAATGGTGTGAGTTTTCTCAAAAGCAACCAGCATGATGTTTATGCACTGCATGCATGCATAGAATTTTAATTTGTGAATTCCTTTTTTCTACATATTATTTTACTAGCTGTTACAGATGAGTTCTATAGAAAATTCTTCATAACAAACAAAAGATGGATAAAAAGTCACCACTTATATTGTTTAATTACAATACAATTTAATCAATAAATGATAAAAATTTATCCTTTTTGGTGAACATAAAAAAAAATCTCAAGAAATTTAGCCACAATTCTGTCCCTTATTGGCTGTACTTGATAAACAAGTTCATTCATTACAGGTCAGCCATCTTTCCATATTAGGAAGCACGCAGGTACTAACTTTATCTGCATGCCCCCTGTTTACATTTCTAAAAATAACCTGCATTTTGTTGTCATCTGTTTATTATTGTTTATTGATATTTTTTTATTTAATACATCTTTTTAAATAATGTCATCAATTTGAAGATTTCGACCCGACTTTCGTGTTGTTTTTCTACCTTACAATAACAAGAGTTTTCTAACTTAATAGCACAGAAGCATGTGAAGATACTGTGTTGTATATACATGTATATATATACTACAAGCTTTGTCAGATATAGATATGAAATACATCTCTATAAATTTTCTTTCTAATGTAAAGATTTCTTATTTTCTTTCTTTATTTTTTTTTGCTACGAAATGTTAACATACCATTATATACCAGACGAGTACTATTTCTTCACTTGGTATTTCCTTTTAAAACTTGGTCCATTGCTGTCTTAATATTACTGTACTCTGGATATTGACAATATTTCTTTCATTTTATTTTGCTTTTTAATCATGGTGAAGCTTGATATTTGGTGACCGGGTAAATTTTAGAAATGTGTCGACTACGATGTATAAATGGACGCTGCCACAATCAGAGGTGTGTGTGTGACAAGGGATGGGGAGGAGTTTTGTGTGACACACGTAACTGTGACCCACGCTGTGACGGTGTGAAAGGCCAGTGTGACAAAGGGACTTGTATCTGTCGAACAGGCTGGAACGGAAAACACTGCACCATAGGTAACATCCCCCCCACCCAGCCCCTGGGTCTATATATATATATATGCTTATAGACAAGGCACGTAAATGGCCATCTCGTATTTTACAACACTTTGAGCAAAGGTAATCTTTGTAATGTACATTATTGATGGACTTGTAGTGCATCTCTTTATTATTCTAGAGGTTTGAAAAATTTGCTGTGGGGAAAATCACTGTTAAAAAAATATTTATTTACTAAGGAGTGCATTCTTGTGGATCCTTTTTCTGGTTTTATAAATTATAACATAAGTGTAGAGGTGTTGATTTTTCTTTTTACTTTTTCTTACATTTTCTGCTAATCATTGAGAGCACTCATTAATGATTGCTTATAATTACTATCAGAAATAGAGGGACTCCTAGGAAGCTTTTTGACTTTCTCTATTGCACTATAAAGATTTATATAGATGGAAGACTTATGTGCTACATTGAACAAGATTATATTAAGTGACAAATTGCCATGTTTTGTAGACAAATAATCTATGTATATGTTGATTAACACTCAATGTTTGATCAGGAAAAGTATTTTATGACTTGAGCTTGATGGCAATTTATTAAAGCCCAATTTGTGTTGTAGAATAAAACAAATTTTTCTTGATTAAAATATTAATCTATCACAGATAGAAAAATCTTATCCTATTTATACTATGTATGTATTTAGCTTAAAACACAAGTTTTTTCCTGATATTAGTTACCGTATATACTTGCCTGTAAGTCGGTCCACCTATAAGTCGGTTGTATTTTTAAAGCTTACATTTAAGGGATTTAAGGGATTATTATACCAATATTTTCATAACTCGCCTATAAGTCGGACAGGGGTTTTTGGACCAAAGCTTAACTCCCAAAAAACTGACTTATAGGCGAGTATATACGGTATCAAGTTTGCTTTTATATGTACATCTTATTTGTTTTAGATGGGTGTCCAAATGGTTGCAGTAACCATGGAAACTGTCGTCGCTATGGTAACAGTGGATATAAATGTGACTGTCATGCTGGTTGGAAGGGGAGTGGATGTAACATAGCCATGGAGATGATGTGTTCCAACAATAAAGATGATGACAATGGTACTTAAGATTGAATTTTGTCCATTTTTCAATGCTGAGTGAGTGGGTGAAGGGGGGTTAGGAGGGTGCTAATTTTTTAGGTCATGAAGTTTAAATCTCCCATCAATGAAAGATTCATTGCTTGAGTAATTCTTGGTTGCATTTGAAGCTCATCAGTAGCTTTATTTTTTGAATTTTGAACAGCCTGTTGTTAATCAAAAATTAACATTCTGAAGTATGCTAACATAGCCCACTTCCAAAATTTTATGTTAAACACAACTATAGCAGACTTTTGTGGTTAGTAACACTTCTGTGTTGTTGTAGATGGTCTGAGTGATTGTCTTGACCCCGACTGCTGCTCCAGTGCGGCCTGTACGAGGAGTCCGTTCTGTCAGACTGTACAGGACCCTGCTGAGATTCTGCTTCAGAAACCCAAACCAAGCTCCACTGCCTCCTTCTTCAAGAAGATGAAATTTCTGATTGACAACAACAGTATACAGAAGGAGACATCAAAGAATGCATTTAATGAAAGGTATGTTTTCTCCTCTCTTCCTGTATAAACAATATCAAAGTCTCAAGTCAGTTAATCATCTTTTTTCTTCAATTCTTATCCATTTGCAATGGACCAACAAGTGAGATTTAATATTGAGACTAAATGTTGGACTGCAGGGGTGTAGCAAGTCTATCAGTTTGGAATATTAAGTTTTAAGCTGTGACAGCAGATCATTCTCTCAGTTTATTTCAGAAATTACGCTCTTGCATTTCAAAAAGCTCTTGCAATATAATACACTGAAAAAAAGATGTAATCTACCACAAAAGGTTCCCATGGACCATTGTCAATCTGATAAAAAAAATTCATTATTTTTTTTAACAAAAATTTTATTTTTTATTTTATTGAAAAGAAAACCACAACGAATCCCCAGAAAAGTGAGTCACTTTATTATTAAGCAACATTACATGACCCTATTGCTTTATAATTTAGCAGTGCTGAATAATTAGACACCTGTCGTGCATTGTTTTTCATTGTTGCAAGACTTCAACTTTCTGCATAATGCATAACACTGTCATAAATAGGACGAGAAATCTGTGTTTGATACCTAAAACATATAGATTACATCTAAACGTCTCGGAAAAAATTCTGTTTAATCTCAGTAAAAATTGCAATGATGAATATGCAGTTTAATTTGATAACAGAGTCATGCTGGTGAAGAGAGCCTTATTATTTATTGATGTTTGGGAGAAGAGTAGATTTAGTTTCTCTAGAAATACTAATTCAATTGAAAAACAATATCCAGAACCAAGCTGTAACACAACTTGTGTTATATTGATTGTATACAAATAGGGCTCAGGGAGGCCATTAAAGCCAGCTATGTTAAACTTGGTCGACTCCAGTGTCTTATTTCAGAGAGAATGGACGATTTAGCACATCAGTAAATGTCTCAGTATATGATTTTAATCAGTGGTCAGTAATTTAGAGATCAGATTTACACACATTTAGGATTCACAGTTCCTGCTTTGATTTATTAATGCAAGCACTTCAAAAGACAACTCAGCTTTTGACATAAGTAAAACAAAAATTGGAGATTTAATGAATTTTACTGGTAAAGAAAATCTGCAGACTTAATGCACTGATAAGTAAAGCCTTTGGCTCTGTTTTTAATGACAGTGTCACCAGTAGGATACTGTATTTCAATACAGTCCTTTGTTTTCCTGGCAAAATAAAATCACAAAGTAACTCTCCAGTGATATTAACACTTTTTACATACATGTATGATTTATAAAAAAGACTAGAAATTGTGAACTCAAAATGGGTAATGTTTAGGAAAGAAAAACAAGCCATGAAAGAAATTATTGAATCCAGTTATATCAAATTATCTGGATTTCAAAGATGTGTTTACGTCAGGCTAGAAATATTGGCTACAGAAAAGATTTCATATTATCTGAAATCAAATGATTCTTTGTTTACAGCCAGGTGTCAGTAATACGTGGGCACGTAGAGACAAGGGACGGTACTCCATTAGTGGGGGTTAGAGTCAACGTCAGGATTCAGCCTCTGTACGGCCACACTCTTACCAGGAACGATGGAATGTAAGTATATTTATAACTTAAATTATTGAAGAGAGGGAAAATAACTGGCTTGAAATAACTTTGCTTCTTTCACTTTCTCAGTGATGCACTGAATTCAAGAAATGGAAAACTTTCTACATTGGCATTGGAGACATACTTTAAGTTAATATTTGCATAATTTCAAACACTCACAGTGTTAAAGGAAAAATAAGTGAAATTATACACTCACAATTTAAATCCCTACACAGTATCAAGAAGAAGATCATATTGAGAAAGATTGCATGCAAATTTTACAAAAATCAATCATTTTCATGGTTGATGTGGAGTAAATATATCCATTTGTTAAGTTATTATTTCTTTGATAAATTTACTGGTACAAACATTCATTCATTACTATTTCCAAAAATTCTGCAGGTTTGACATTCTTGTGAATGGAGGAGGATCTGTCACCTTGGAATTTACACGGCAACCATTTCAGTCTCACACCATTAGTGTGTCGGTACCATGGAAACAGATTATAACCATGGAGACCGTCATCATGGATCTTCAGTCCGGTGACTTCTCAGAGCCTGACCCCTCTTTGTGTGGAGTGGGGCATGACCACCATAGCATGAAACCTATTGTCTTGTCCACATGGCAACACACTCAACTAGGGGCATGTCCAGAAAAAAGCACTCTCATTCCAGAGTCTCAGGTACAAAACAGTCATGTACCAATGAATGGTCATATGTTATCAACACTGGAGAAAAATGCCTCTAAAATTTTTAATTAAAAAAAAATATTTTGAAGACTTTGACAGAAGTTTTATTACTTTTATTCAAATCCATGGAGCAAATTTGTAGTAAACATGTATTGTTAAGGGTTATTCGATGGAGTTGTGGTAGATTTGTTGTTACATTGATTAAGATATTGTCGAGGTTATAGTTTCTTATTCCAGTGATGTAACCTTTTGTTTATTTTTCAGGTGTTACAGGAGAGTGTAGAAGTGCCAGGTACCAATGTTCATCTTGTCTACCACAGCAGCGAGACGGAAGGATACAAGTCAGTTATCCTCATCCAGATGACCCCAGATACTATCCCAACAAACCTAGCCTTGGTTCATCTCAAAGTCTACGTCCAAGGTGTAGAAACTGTCAAGGTATTTGAGGCAGATCCAGGCCTTAAGTATACATTCTCCTGGGACAGGATTAATGCGTACAGACAGAAGGTTTATGGGATTGTACCAGTGAAGGTCCACGTGGGATATGAGTATAAGGGCTGTACCTATGTGTTTTGGGAGGTCAGGAGTACTACCATGACTGGCTTTGATCTGACATCATCTGAGATAGGAGGCTGGAATCTGGACATCCATCACACCTACAACTTCCAGGAAGGTAGAATCCAGAAAATTGAAATATCACAACTCAAGTAAAACATTCTAAAGTAACAATATACTCAGCATGCATGTTGTAAGGATTGTAAAAAGTGAGAAAGTTGATGATGTCAGTGTTGGAAGTACTAAGGACATATAATGTTTGTTTTCTTTATCATGATTACAGGTATCCTTCACAAGGGAGATGGGAGTAACATTTACCTGAAGGAGAAACCCCAGGAACTGGTCTGTATCCTTGGTAACGGTATACAACGGAAGCTAGACTGTGCCCTATGTAACGGTGATGCCTCTAACAATCAGGTGCGTGCTCCTGTAGCCCTGGCCAGTGGCAGTGATGGAAGTTTGTATATCTGGGACGACAACTTCATCAGGAAACTCTCTCCCGGCCGTACCGAGATTGTCAGTATCCTTAAAACAGAGTAAGTGGTCTCAGACTGATGTGAAAAATCGGAACTTTTTGAAAGTATTTCCTCATCATGTATATATTATTAGCTCACCTGAGCCGAAGGCTCAAGTGAGCTTTTCTGATCAAAATTTGTCCGTTGTCTGTCGTCGGCGTCGTCGGCGTCGTTGTCGTAAACTTTTCACATTTTCATCTTCTTCTCCAGAACTACTGGGCCAATTTCAATCAAACTTGGCACAAAGTATCCTTGGGTGAAGGGGTTTCAAGTTTGTTCAAATGAAGGGCCACGCCCTCCTCCAAGGGGAGATAATTACGAAATAGCAAAAAATTAATGGCATTATTGAAAAATCTTCTTCTCAAGAACCAGTGGGCCAGGAAAGATGAAACTCAAGTGGAATTATTGTCAGGTAGTGTAGATTCAAATTTGTTCAAATCATGACCCCCGGGGATAGGGTGGGGCCACAATGGACGATCAAAGTTTTACATAGGAATATATAGGAAAAATCTTCAAAAATCTTCTTCTCAAGAACAGCAAAGCTATGATTGGTCATATTTATATGGAAGCATCCTCAGGTGGTGTAGATTCAAGTTTGTTCAAATCATGACCCCCGGGGGTAAGGTGGGGCCACAATGGACGATCAATGTTTAACATAGGTGTACATAGGAAAAATCTTCAAAAATCTTCTTCTCAAGAACAGCAAAGCTATGATTGGTCATATTTATTTGGAAGCATCCTCATATAGTGTAGATTCAAGTTTGTACAAATCTTGACCCCCGGGGATAGGGTGGGGCCACAATGGACGATCAAAGTTTTACATAGGAATATATAGGAAAAGTCTTCAAAAATCTTCTTCTCAAGAACAGCAAAGCTATGATTGGTCATATTTATATGGAAGCATCCTCAGGTGGTGTAGATTCAAGTTTGTTGAAATCATGACCCCCGGGGGTAGGGCGGGGCCACAATGAACGATCAAAGTTTTACATAGGAATATATAGGAAAAATCTTTAAAAATCTCAAGAACAGCAGAGCCACGGTTTGTCATATTTATACGGAAGCATCCTCATATAGTGTAGATTCAAGTTTGTTCAAATCATGACCCCCCCCCCCCCCCTCCCCTACTCCCTTTTTAGGGGTAGGTTGGGACCACTTATGCATTTAAGCTTTTCAATACTAAACTGATTTTTCCTTTTTTCCTAGCCACAGTGCTCAGGTGAGCGATGTGGCCCTTGGGCCTCTTGTTGAATTATGGACTCTGCTGCTCACAAAATGCATTTTTAAAACACATTATATATTGTAGTAAAGATTATTTTATCCTACTTGTACTTCAGTTTGGGCATGCAATTTTAATTCAGCTACATGTCTATATTTTAATCATATAGCCTTTCAACGATTCCAGTATTTAATTGTACGTCTCTCTGTTACTTTTTAGCTCTGTATTTCACAAGACATACATGACAGTGAGCCCGGTGAATGGGAAATTATACATCTCTGACTACATGAATCACCGAGTCATCCAAATTGCCACAATGGGGCCTGTCCAGAATCTAGAACAAAACTTCAAGGTCATTGCTGGCAATGGGGAGGAGTGCTCCACAGGACTGCTAGATGAGTGTGGGGATGGCGGACTGGCCATTCAGGCCAGACTGCTCGGACCCAAAGGTCAGCATTTAAACCTCATATTTATCAATTTTGGTATTGAAGGGGTCAAGAACTTTATATTCATTCTCTTCAGATCAAAGGTCAGGGGCAGGTGGTCAGAACAATTCTATTTTGTACAGTTCCAAGTTTAAATTTTTGTTAAGTTTGATTTCAAATTTATTACAGCTATGAATTAAGGAACAAGGTCTAGCATGGAAAATGAACCTAAGAAAAATCACATATTTACTGATTATCTTGGCAGGTATTGCTATTAACAAGGAGGGAGTGATTTACATAGCAGACAACCTCAACATCAGGCAGATTTCTGCCACAGGTATTATCACAACTCTGATTGGCTCACACAACCAACTCAGGACACAAGAGCCTATGTCATGTGACCATAGCAGACCAGCAAGTCAGGTATGTACAGTGTCTTCATACAGAGATGGTGAGGTAAAATTGTTGACATTTTTCAGAAAATAAGGAAAAGTCATAGAACAACATAGAAAGAATATTCTTTACAGATTCTGATGGCATTGTAAAATTTTGCCCCCAAAATAATTTTATCATTGAAAAATGTAGAAATCAATATTGTTATGATTTGTAGGTTCAGTTACATTGGCCAACAGCTCTAGCCATTGACCCACTGGATGATTCTCTCCACATTCTGGATAAAAATGTCATCCTGAAGCTGACCAAAGACAATTACATAGTGACCATTGCTGGACGACCCAGTAACTGTCCAATCAGGAGTGTAAACTCCCTGCTGTCTGGAATACTTTCAGATGAGGAAGAGGCTTCAGGTATAGCTGCTGAAGTCAGACTTGTGGATGCTCAAAGCATCACATTCGGTCCTCACGGAGAAATCCACGTGGTGGAGAGTGACCAACATAGGATAAACCGAGTGCGTGTAATCACTTCTGATGGAAGGATTCATCACTTTGCTGGCTCTAAATCCAAGTGCGACTGCAAATCCAAGACCTGTCTATGTTATGATGCAAAGGAGACTTTAGCAGCCCAGGCACTATTTAATTCCCTTACTTCTATCACTGTGACACCAGATGGCATTGTTCACATTGCAGACAATGGAAACTTACGTGTGTTCTCTATTATGTCCAAGCTTCCTCAACCAGATGCTAATAGAAAGTATAAAGTCTACTCTCCAGACACCAAAGAGATGTACATATTCAACGACCATGGTCAACATCAACAAACAGTGGACATCATGACTGGGCAGTACATGTATAACTTCACATACAATGTCAACTCCTTCTTTAGTAAGCTTGTGTCTGTCACTGATGATATCAAAAACATGATAGAGCTGACACGTGACAGCAATCTCCAGGTCACACAGGTCATCTCCCCTGGCAACCAACGATCCAAAGTGGAAATGAACAACCTACACCGACTTCAGAGGTTTACATCCCCAAATAACAATTCTATTTCATTTACGTATAAAGGAACCTCGGGCTTACTGGAGTCTAAGTACCTCAGTAATGGTCAAAGTTATTACTATAACTACAATGACAAGGGGAGACTGATGGAGACCCGGCAACCTACAGGAGAGATAACCTCCCTAGTTACTGACATCAACACAACAGGGTCAATTGTCAGGGTCAACACAGACAGTAGTGATGTCATCTCTATGGCAACCTATGGCAGTGTGCAGTCAGTCATGCATGGCAAGTGTTTCATCCATTTGTAATGTTAAGAAATCTTTTAACAGAACTTTAACAAATTTTCAACAACAAAAAATGTTTGTATGTTTGCTCATGTTTTAAGAATTTAGAAAAGTTTGAGAAGCTTTCTGTATGCATGGATCCTCTTTTAATGTGATTTTTTTCTGAATTTTACAGTGAAAATCTCTCAGGGTAATTTGCTTTTTCTTGACTAGCTTGATTCCGCAGGATACAGTTTCTAGCTGGCCGCTTTCTTGTCTTTTTGTCTTGCTCTATCTTCAGAAACTTATAAAATGCCAGGAATAATTCTGCAGTGCTTATTTAAAAGCTTTTGGTGGCTACAATTAGTCTTCTCATCATCATAACAAGATCACAAGTATATATACATGTATATATTCCTTACAGCATAGTTCTGACCTTTTATATCAATTTGTTAACAACTGACATGAATGTGTATTACATATGTATATTGGACATCAAATTTGACTCATTCAGCAGCATGTATCGTCAGCTAGAGTCACAAGAGGTTAGATTTAGCCAGTACACCATGACGTCATATTTCTCGTGTGCGTGATCGTAGTAGACAGTAGCTAGACATAAATGTTTGTTTTGTGGTCGTTATCTCTCGCTAGTAGGATCTATTTCTACCCCACAAAAAAGACTTTTTTTTCTCTCTGAACATGAAATATTGTATGAATTTTACCTTTTCTTCATTAGATTTCAGTAATAGAATTTCAGAGCCTTTGAATCTGAGATATATTTTTTGTAAGATCTCCTAACTTAGCTTATTCAGAGTAATATCAAACATGCATGTTATTCCATTATTACAACTTTTATTTTCAAACGACATGTAGTTACTATGGATTTGAATTTAATTTGATCTTTGGTAACTTCCAGGTGCAGCAGAGACCCAGGTGACTTATCTACCAGATGGAGGGGTGGTCGTCATGTATCCCACCAATATGTCCATAACCATTGAATCTGGTGGACACCCTGTCTTGTCCAACCAACATAGAATGCACTTCAAACGGAAGATAATTGGTCCAAACAAGCTTGTACACAAACTGGAGTGGAGATTCTATGCCCGTCGTCGGTATAGTCCTTCCTGTGGGCGTAAGACCCTACAGAGACTAGGCAGTAAAATGAGGGTAGGGGAGTCCCGCCCGCATGTTAGCATGTCTGACTCGCCTGACATGTCCTCCAGAGGCGAGGCCAAAGCCCTCAGGGTATGTCAATATGTTCCTTCTCTGTTGCACCTCTCAGCAGTGCTAGGAAGGGGATCTTTTAATTTCTGGGGAGGGAGCAATGGGTTAGGCCAAAATAATGAGGAAAAATTTCAGTAAATTAATTTTACTATGTGAATATGTAGTGATAATCTAATATACTTTTAATTTCTAAAGGCCATTGGATGGAGAATTTACTCCATAAGTTAAATTGTAGAAAATTTCTAGAAAAAATTGTAGGATATCATTGCATTGAATTATTAGCACTGCTTTGAAGGTGATTAACTCCGTCTTGTATAATAGACATTGGATGACAGTTAGCATGAAATTTTAGCAGTACATTATGTACAACTTCAATTCAGTTTTGTCATTCCTTTTTATTTTCATTATTTTTCATTTAGCATGTCCCTCTTTTTTATTTTTCTACTACTGAATATAACTTGTTGAACAAAAATAATGGCATTTTTTTTGTCAGGCCAATAAAAGCATGTCAAAAGCTATTTCAGATGTATCAAATAAAGGACATATATAATGTGATATTATTGGGAAAGGAAAGTCCCTTGGCTTAATATATAGTCAGGCTGTCTGTATACGTCTTGCATAAAAATTGTAATGGGGAAAAAAATCTCAGAGAAAACATGATAGGTATAAAATTGACACCGAGAAGTTTCAAGTAACTCAGGCCTGTTAAAAATACAATATGAAAATTAGACAATATTGAGCTTTCTTAGAAATATCATTACACATAAGAAGTTATATTGTATGGACCTATTAAATTATGTAATAATTAACTATGAATATATTTATTTTAACTATAGAATTTCAATCAATTGATTCAGCTTATATCAATGAAAATAACCACAAAGATTTTATTACCTGTAATTTAAAGCTAGAAGAATCGTCAATGATTTTTACCAGCATTACTCATTGTTTACAGATAAATGGAGTGAATCTTTTGTCTGTGGAGTATGACCGTCTAAACCATACAGAGAGCATCCTTAACAAAGATTCTCAAAACATCTTGTGGATTATGTATGATGACAGCGGCCTACCCGTCCAGTTCCTGCCATGTAGTGAGCATCATGCAATGAACATCACTTATAACCAGCGGGGACAGATCACGCACTGGCAGTACGGAGAAATGTGGGAGGATCTGAACTATAACAGGGATGGACTACTGCTGGAGCGATCAAGATCAGGGACTGTCCAGTACCGTTTTAACTACAGATATGGAAAGTCATCGGTAAATATCCTGTTTTGTCACTGAAAGGGAAAAAGAAAACACAAAATATTAATGTGAAGTCTGTGTATTGCTTTTAGGTATTCAGTAATTCATAATGAAATGTATGAAAAATCTTGACAAATCGGTGCCTATTATGGGTCTGATATACCAGTTTAAATATTATAAAAATAAAACAATCATGAATTGAAAGGAAACAAAAGGAATGTCTGACAAACTTACATACATTTAAACAGACATGTATAACAATTCTGTAATATCTGTTTTCAGCCAACAGACATTGTAATGCCTAGCGGTAAACAGTACTACTTGGAGTACAACAGTCTTGGAGAACTAGAGAAGATTCGAACCCCTGACCTTGGTTACCACCATTTTAATCACATCATCTCTATTGGGAAGCAACGCTACCTTTACCATATACCAGGTCTGTCATATCCTTACTCCGAGGAATATGATGGTAATGGAAAACTCCTAATGGTAGTTTATCCCAGTGAACAGAGGCGTGTAGCATACCGTTATAACAGCTACTCACAACCCACAACTGTCTTGTTTGATGAGACACAGGTGGAACTGGAATACAAAGAGCAGATCTTAAAACTGTCCCAATCCACCATCTCTAGTGGACCTTACAGCTGTGTGGAGACGTACGGTTACTCGGGATCACTAGTGTCCAGCTATGACATGACATTCCCAAAAGACGATAAATTAATTACCGGATCATTTTCCTACGACTATGATGATAACTTCAGGATTACAAAGATTGACGCAGCTTTTGGAGTGCGCATTAATGGAACTAGCACAAGTTATACGTATGATACTAACACAGGCAAACTTAAGACACTAGGACCATTGAACTTAACATTCAGAACAATGTATGATTCTGAGACAATATCAGATAAGTATGTAACAGTAACTCGCAGTTATGATAAATATGGACGGGTTGAAAACACAAAGTATCGATTTGATAGAGACAGTGTGCTGACCTTAAAAGTCGGTTACGATGTTTATAACAGAATCCACAGATGGCAGAGGAATGTTAATGGTGAAGAAATTAAATACATGTACATGTATGATAAAGACAGTAATATAATAGAAGTCTTCATCAATGGGCAGTCTGCCTGGAGATTTAGCTATAGTAACAATGGAAACATAAACCGTGTGACGGAAGACGGAATTCCAAAGGACCTGGAATACGACACGGGAGACCGCATCATCAAGTCAGGCAACAAACAGTACAAGTTTGACGAGGATGGATTCATGGCTAAGAGACATGATCAAGATCTTAAGTTTAATTCCAATGGACAGCTGATGTATGTTGCTAAGACTGGAAAATACCGCTACTTTTACTTCTATGATTCCTTTGGAAAGTTAGTTCTAATGGAATCTAATGGAGGAGAAACAATGCAGTACTTCTACAGTGATGTTTCAAATCCAGATCGCATTACCCACACGTACAACAGAACCTCCTCAGTGGTCACTGAGTACATTTACGAGCCCAGCGGCAACCTGATAGCCATGAAACGAGGCGGAGCGGTGTACTACATTGCTTGTGACCCCATGGGCTCACCAATAGCAGTAATGAACAAGCAAGGCCATATCATTAAGTCTATTGTCTATGATCCTCTTGGTAGGATGGAAAACGACACCAATCCTAATTTTGAGTTCAGTTTTGGATTCCAGGGAGGGTTATACAACCCTGTCACAGAGCTAGTCATCTTTAGGAGCCGTGTCTATGACACTGACAATGGCCGCTGGCTCTCTCCCAGCTACAGGACCATCATCCACAACATTCAGAAAATTCTAGAAGCACCGGCACTACTCAACAACTACAGATTCCAGTATCTGGTGAACACACACACAAAGAATTCCTACCCTGTTCTCTGTAAGTATGAAGTTTTAAAGTGGTGTGTACTAAGTTGAAATAATTAGTCCTCTTATTCATGAAGAAAGATTTTCAAATCTAATTGAATAGAGTTATAAATTTCAGAAAGATTTTTTTAGGGGTCTGTACTTTCTTTTTAAGAAAATCTTGCTTTAATATTTGTACTGAATATTGTACGTTCAAAATGTACAGAGGATAAAGTTTAATGACACAATTTTTCTTTTTGTCTAGCTGTGACTGAGTGGATGTCCATGCTGGGCTATGACATTAGGAGCCTGGCTCCCGATGTGTCCTACACTGGAGAAATTCGTCCAAAAAAGAAGGACACTGATCTCTCTCTACTGCCGACGTCTTCTGCCTTTGAGTGTACATTCCTTCAGGATATGGACAGCTTGCTGACTATGTCCATTGTTCCCAAATCCAAACTCTCTCCCCTGCAGACCAGAAGAGATGTGCGATTTGCTGCTCTAGCAAGTATCCTTGGTGATGGAGTAACTCTGTCTTATCGTAACGGTCGTGTAGAGGTTGGGGTCATGGAAAAGACTCCTGATTGGTCCAAACAACTAGCCCTGGTGCTGGTGAATGGCTCCGAGATTCTCGACTTGCAGTATATCATCAATGGCAAGGATGTACATTACTTTGTGAAACCAGAAAGTTCAAAGGCTGGGGAGGATTTGAAAACTTTAGGGATTTATAATGATGAAATCCGCTATGAGAATGGGCTCAATGTGACAGTAAAGAGGCCTGCTCACAGAAAAACAGAGACCGACATCAAGCTTCATGGTAAGCATTCCATAATCAATATTAGATATGGCACAACCTTAGAACTCGAAAGGCAGCGAGTTCTTAGCCACGCCAAAACGCGGGCAGTGAATCATGCCTGGAGGCGAGAAAAATGGATTCTTCAAAACTCTCTCACATCGCAATATCAATGGACTTCATATGAAGTGAATGAAATTCTGACCCATGGGTCCGCAAGGGGATACGAGGGTTGGTACAGACAATCTCAAACCCCAACTCAGTATCCAGAATTATCTGATGACTGTAACAGCATCAAACTTCAGAAAAGCAACAGGTGATACACATAGACTCTATCCTTGTTATCAATTGTGAGTTATTCCCAGTGAGGGTGCCAAACAATCAGCTGGAAAGATTCATAGAAAGAAGAACATTTCCAAATTTTTATTGAAGCTGAAATTTGTAATGATATTCCTAGCATCTCATAATGTGTTGTGATTTCTTACACAAACAGACACAAATCAAATTGTGCCATGGAAAAATAAAATGACATGAATGTGCTTGAGCAAGAATGGAGGATTTCTTGTGGTGCTATTGTGAGACAGGATGAGAGTGTTATTATTGATATACATGTGTGATGTCATAAAATATTTATTTATTATCCAATCAAAAGTATGGATACATGATCATTATCCAGTATCTAAGACATGTATTCATGAAGTTGTGAAATATTCCTGTTGGCGTACTTGAGGAGGTGGTTTATCCAGGGGTACTTTATGTTCCCACTGAACCCCTGTTTCCTTGGGTATTGACTCAATTAGACAGTGCTATTTGTGTATCAGTATTGTGGACTATGATACAAATGTTATTTGTCATATCAAAACTGCTGACATTTTCATAATAACATATACTAGTCACTTTCTATCATCACTATTTTAAACTTGTATATGCTGGTCACTATATCAAGCTGATGATCATGTGACTTAAAAGATGTGTTTTCCCATCCAAATTTGCATGTATAAACGTTTTTCTTTTTAAGTATCATATTTTGTAATTTTTTAACTGTCCACTTTTAAAACGCTTATATGAAGTGATGTAATATTTTATGGTATTTTAACTAGATAGAATTTTCTGATCAGGGTCCAGGATGACTGTTACACTGTTTTCCGCTACAGCTGTGCAATATTTAAGGAAATCAAACTTTCCTTCTTCCATTTGATGATGTTTTTTAAGTTTATATGCTATGTTCTTCTCTGCAATCCTGAATGTTTGTGCATTTTTACATGTTCCTATCAAAAACATTATGTTCATTTGCATGTGTCGATACAAGGACACAATCATGGTTGAGTTCTTCCTCTACAATTAAATCGTGTGAGATATATTATGTACATTTTGACTAAGACGGCAAGGGATGCCCACTGTTAGTAAAACAAATCTGTTCTTTTGTTTTTTAACTGTGATATATTTTTGTTGCAGCAAACAAACTCAATCTCTTCACCCGTAATAAAACCTGAGCTCTCTATCTATGTGGGATAGAAGTTTTCATTTTTCTTTGTGTAACTTGTGCCAAACTTTATTTTTTAAGCTCTCTCAATAAAAACCTGTAAACTAGTCCCATTAACTAATGATCACCTTGACCATTGCAGAATAACCACAAACCATTAAATGATCTTAATTATTCTGCAATGGGTTTATCATTGTCACAAATATATGTAATAATAAATGTTACAAGACATAACAGTATGTCTTATGATGTCATAAAGCAGTTCTGTCATGTCTCATGATGTCATAAAGCAGTTCCATCATTATGTCTAATGATGTCATAAAGCAGTTCTGTCATTATATGCTTTCTGTACAGACTCATCAACACATATATATTATACAGTTAAGATACTCTTTATTGCTGTCAATAGGCTCTCCGTTTACAAATAAAAAACAAATGAACTAATGAAACTTTTAGTTATTAATGATATTTTGGTGAGCACAGGGAAATTTCTTGGACATAAAAGGACTAGAAGAAGTGGAATAATTAACAATTAGTTTGCAACCAGTGTTTTCAGGTTCAATTTTTTGAAATTCTTGACGTGCTTCATGAATACTTGTGGAACAGGTACTCCGTAAATACAATAGCCAATCTGCAGGCATGTTCACGAAACTTTCCTAAGATACGTCCTAAGATTGTTCCTAAGATATGACTTAGGAAGACAGTTAAGAACATCCAAGATCAACTTAGGACTTATCATAAGTTGTAGCTCGACGGTATCTTAGGAACATCTTAAGTTAGGATATCCTAACATACGATGAACACTATTGTTTCTAGATACATATACAATTTGGGAGACATTTGCAGCCAAGAAACTTCTAACTTATGTAAGAAAAAATGTATCCATTTACATGATGACTTCAGTATAATTTCAATGTTTACATCTTTAAAATTATAAGAGAAACATTTAATACCCCATGTAAGTCGCAACGAAACAAGCGATTTTTTCCTATCAAAGTGAAAGATTTTTATTTCATTTTTATTTTGAAAACGGTGTTTCAGCAATAATATCTACAACATGTTGGGTAACTCAAAAGATAAAAAACAGTAATCTTGAATTCAGTAATTTACCACAATGAAGATTATGATATGACGTATTATAAAAGTCTGAATTATTTTTTGAAAAATAAACTAATAAAAAATATGAAATGAATTTTGCAGGACTCGAAACCATGTACTTTAGTATCCAAACAGGGAAATGTTTCATTATTTGAAATATGAAAATAACGGAATAATTTTCACTTTTTTATGTATCAGACATTATTATTGAGGGGCACAAGCAAATAGTAGCTATGCTCTTTATAATATTCTATATATCGGCAAAATTATTTGGGGGCACAGCCCCCGCCCCCACCCGGCCGGTTCCTACGGCCATGTCAGCTAATACACAGACTGTTGAAGAACGCAAAATTGTCGCTTATACTTGCGATGCGCAGAAAAATAAGCATCACCACAAACTTAGGATGATCTAAGGATATGATTTATGTTGCCCTAAAGTTAGGACGAACTTATGACGAGGTCCTAGATTTAGGAAAGCTTCGAGAAACTGACTCAAGACTAAGATATTTCCTAAGACGTTCTTAGGACACATCACAGTCCTAAGATAGCTTCGTGAACATGCCTGCAGATTGGTAGTCTACATAAAGAGAGGGTAAACGCGTGTTCGATCGATACACCTGTTGTGACAACTGCAATAGACATGACAAATACATGTACATGTATGTATATATATATTCATTGCAATGCGTGAGTTTTACAGAAGCGGAGAGTCTCTTACACTCTCTTCAAACTTCATGATATCCCCATTCAGCATAACTCGCGTTGCTAGTCACAGAGAGTGGGGTGTCTAATAATGTTGCGCATAATTTTAAGTGGTAAAATTTTCCGTTTGAACTTTTTTAAAATGTTGGTTGTTACATTATACATGTAAAACTCCAATTTCTTCAGAAAGGAAAAAGCGGTCACATGCTTCATTGTAATACCTTATAGAACGGGTACATATAAATGCAATAGCCAATTAAATTGGCAGTCTACTTCAATATGTAAATAAAAAACGTTGGTATACCTTTAAAAATTTTCGTTCCTATATAAATCTAAACTAAAAAAAAGTCTAACATTCCTAATGTTTCACTGAGCGGTCATAAAAAAAAAAATCGACGTTTGACCTCAGAGTGAGATATTGGACCTGTGGACGAGATATTGGACCGCTTACGTCACACTGTGGGCGGGATCAGCAAAATCTTATTTGCATTCAGTCGTTGATATGGAGGCCAGCGGCAAAAGATAAATGAATAACAAACTAAATCGATAAATATATAAATAAATAGTTGCATAAAATGGTGTGTCTTAAAACATTGCAACGAATATTGCTTTCTCGTTTCTGAAGAAATGGATGTGTCATTATGTAACAATATTGACGTTCGATAAGAAAGACTCAGACGTTCCATTCAGACGAAAAATTTTGCCACTTTATGTGCATCATTGTACCTGTTCTACAGGTATTTGGATGAAGCACTAGAGCGACAACCTAGGGTCGCTCACCTACTGATTAACTGACGTTCGGAAAGGTACGATCCAGTCATATATTTAATAATTTTGTAATTTCAAAAGAAAAAAAAAAACATCAAATTATTTTAATTCTAACATTTAAATTCAACATCTAACCTATATATATTATAGCTACCTTCTGTAAACCTACAGAGTTTAGAACGGACATTTTATTATTGGCTTACACTACAGATAAAAATGGTAGGTGAGAAGCATTGAGGAGTGCCCTTGCAGAAAAATCAAAGTACTAAAAGATGAAGTACAATCATCACACAATTGTTGGATCTGTTGACAAAGACGAAGGTGATATTTTCCATTATTAATCTCAATCATCTAACAGTTTTGGAGGGAAACCCAAGGAAAATATCTTGTGAAAGACTAATCTATTCTAGATATTGGAAGTTTACTCAAATTGTAAACTTCTTAAGGCCACGACCTTTGTGTCGGTGTGGGGTTAAGTTGGTCATAACAGGGACGTAGCATCGTTTTTGAAATTGAGGGGGTCAACCAGAGAAAAAAAAAATTCAACTATCCTGAAAAAAAATTGACAAGCAAAAAAAAAAAAAAAAAAGGATAAATGAAAATTGTCCAAACTCGAAAATCCTATTTCGGGGGGGGGGGGGGGGGGGGGGGGACTTCTTTCAGTACCAAATTTATTCATACACTACTACAAAACCCTTATTTGACTATTCTACAACAAAAAGTGGTGGGGGGGGGGGGCGGCCTTTCAATTAAGATTTCAAATAGAAAAAAGAGTCTTTGGAAAAAAGTGGGGTGCCAGCCCCCTGCCCCCCCTCCCCCCGTTGCTATGTACCTGCATAAATTGTACTTACAGTACAAAAATCTTTACTCGTGGCCATCTAGCAGGCAACCTGTTCGTATGATTATATAATGAGTACCAGGTACTTCATCCTTTACCAAAATTTATATTTCCTGGGTCCAGTGTGTAGGCTAAGTTGGTCATATACTGAGGATATATTTTTGAAAATCTAACTAATTGTAAAATTCATGTTAGGTCCCAGGTCATGTATTGAAATTACTTAGCCCCAAAAATCCTCCTTACCCATGGATATCTCCCTGATTATAATGCACAATTTGCTCCAGTGTACCAAAATATCCCATGGCCCTTACCTCAGTTCCAGGTGGGTTCAAAGTGGCTATAGCCTGAGAAACTCATGATACTCATGTGACCGTCAATTAAGACTCGGTGACCTTTTTTTAATAATAAAAAAAAAAACTAGAACCCTTTCTAGTATATTTTATATGAAAAGGTACATACACAAATGTAAATTATCAAAGTTTATCATATGCTTGTTGAAGTATTTCTTCTCCGACATAAGTTCGTGCTAGAAAAATTGATGGCATATATATATATATATATATAACAGACGACATATTCATACTTTTAAAAACTTTGTCAAATCACAAAGCTGTCAGTATCGTGTTCATTACATCATGTTCTTCATTTTTAAATTCTTTTGTACACAAATATTCTTTGTTTATTCTTCCAGCTCTGACTAAAAGCTCGTCTAATCGTGTTTTCAGGAATGGGAACGAAACATTGGAAGTGTACCTCGGCGATCGTTGAAGGTTTGGAGATACCGTTCAGTTGTATCTGGATGTTGGCGAAAGTTATTTCTCCCATCACATGTCTTTGTATGGGAATTTTGTAGGTCGATTCGCAGTCCCAAATCAGAATTATAATCCTTCAAAGAATTCTTCTTTTTACCATCAACGAGACAACTTTTATCCACTTTTTCATGAAATGTATAGGACTCATCTTTCCCCAGAAGGCGAGTTACTGCAGTATCTGCGTTAGCAATATTGTTGTTCGTAGGATTTTTGTAGAAATCGCTAGCAGCATTTAAAGCTTCAAATTGAAATTCAGATTCCATTTCAAATATGCAGCTCATATATCCAATACTTTAGAATTTAACTACTTATGTCGCACTATTAATATGTGTGCTTCAGTGTATGGAGGACTTTGATGGCCACTGCCATATACATTATAGCAAGACGAGTTAATATTAGACTTCAGCTGGAAAGTGAAAAAAAATAACTTTAAAATATTTTTCCGCTTAGATGTACATTTATGTAAAATTTTACTCTTGACTTTAAATAAACAGCTGATATTGAGGGATTGATTAATTGTTAATATTGGATTCTTTGACGATAACAGTTACACTATGTCCTCGCTTTTGTACATACCGGTATATTCCCCTGCTAATTTTCAAGGGATATGTGTGTGTATGTGTTTGTGAATCCGTGTTCTTGAACAATGAATATGTTGAATAAGGGAAAGGTATTAAAACATATATCCGGCTTGTTTGTTACATCTTTATTTTTATCCCTAGCAGGAAGATTATAGACTCGATCGTTTACAGGAGGCGTGTGTGGGAGGAGGGGGGGGGGTAAATGAATCAATACATATGCTACTCTAAGACTATATCTGAACGGTATTAAAATATATTACGAAGGGACTGAGGAAATAGACAGTTTGTTAACCCCGACAAGCAGGCCCGTAGAACGCAGGCCACTTCTGAGTATAGATTTTGTTATAGTTAATTTCCCTCTAGATGCTGGTCCCCACCCCCTCCACTTTTTGATGTTGTAAGGTCAAGGACAGGCAAATTCCAGGATTTGAACAGTAAATTGGAAATTGGAAAATTGGCCCCCCACTTTTGGGGACAGTTTTAGTTTTCTTTTTTTTTTTTTTTTTTTTTTTGCTTGTCAGATTTGTTTGGGAGGTCCCCCCCCCCCCGCTTTTGAAACCGTTGCTACGGGCCTGATAAGGGCAGACTCCGACTCCTTAAACATCACGACCCTCAATTACGTCGTCCAACTCCGGGGAACTTTTCAACAGTATACAGTTTGTTTTGTGACAAATTGCCTCTCATACTTTAAAAGCCAACCCATATAAGGAGAGAGGTGATTCTGAGTTCTTAGAAACGTTATAGTTCTAAATATTCAATTCAATTCAATTCAATTTATTGATTCACCAAACATGTTGGCATACAACCATGTTACAAACAAAATGAAAAATACAGTGTGTTTTCAGATTACTAAAACATATACTAAAGTACATACATACATGCAAGTGTACAAATCAGTGAAGTCAACTACTTTTACAACTTGAAGTTATACATAATCATTATGCAAATAGTATAAACAGTATAATATGGACAGAGATAAACTAATTAATGCATTAAATATATATTTTTGTGCTCTATTTTTAGAACGCAATTCAAAACATTCATGTAAAAATTCGCATAGCCTTCTAGAATGAACTGCATTGTCAGGATTACAAAGTACTTTACAATGATTTTCCTTCAACATGTTATCATTTAAATTATAGATGTTCAAAGGGTAATACTTGAGATTTTTTTCTCAATAAAAAGGATCAAACTATCTTAAAAATAGAAACGCCCCGTTATTCTTGCAGGCTCACCATGCAGGAAACCGGAAATCTCTATACATTCACTAATAGACACTCAAGCACTTGCTCTCCATCTTTATTGGTAAATAAAATATTACTGATATACATGTATAACGCTTTGTACATAAAGTTTATGTATATTATTCACCAACATACATTGTTAACCCAAGAGAAATACTTGAATTAGAGCGAATCAAGTAAATCCTATGAAAGATATAGAATTTCAAATGGACGAGTATTCTGCATGATTCAATGAATTAATGTTACGTGCTAACTATCGTCATAATTTAGTGCACATTTGTGTATACTTTTCTTTCTTTTCACTCTTTTTGGGGGTCTTTCACGTACTTGCGTCACAGTACGTATTAGAAAAGATGTTTTCTAAATTTTACGAGGTTATACCATCATAATGAGATTGCATAACGTAAGCTCGGAGCGGCTATTTTTCTCACCCAGCGGGTCCTTAAGGTATAGCATTATTTGATAAAATATGCAAGTGCATTGGGAAAAGAAACTGAGCCACTCTGAATAAGATTTACCACTCGATACAGTTAGATGGAAAAACAGAAAACATACAATATATAAATTTCAAGGACACTTAATTTTTGGGTAGATAGCTTGAAAAGAAAAAAAATATATATTCTTTACTCCAGGGCATCTAAGAGACAAAATGATAGCAGGATTTCTGACCTTTACCTTGCACTTATTGCATTGACAAAAGGATCCATTAATTCACCTCATAAAAAATTTTGTGTGTATGTCATAAGGTTGGAATAAGTTAAAACCTTGTCGCTGAATAATAAAATATGTCAGATAAAGCATCCATATTTGCTCTCAGATCTCATCTGATGATCTATGAACATAATGTCAAATCTGGTATCCTATCCACTGAAACGTCATGACAAATAATACAGTTATACTGTATTAAAACTCATTTATAAGGGACACAGATAAAGCGATTTTTTTATACTCCACAGAATTCTTAACAATTCCACGTTATAACGAACTCGGGTTTATAGCGAACTTTGTGTCCTGTAGAGGTTTAAAAATAACGAAAATTACATCTTTGATTATGAATTTTTTAAAAAAGCTGACATTATTTTTTCTGAAGTATTTACAGGCACTAGTATCGTTTTTGAAAAAAGGGGGAGGGGCAGCCAGAGAGAGAAAAAATATTACTTTGAAAAAACTTTGACCAAAAAAAAAAAAGAGCTATAATGGAACAAAAATTGTTGGGTGGGGTGGGCAACGAGCCTTTCCATGAACATTTTCAATAGTAAAAAGTAATACATACACATGTATTGGAAAAATGTGGGGGAACAGCCCCCCCCCCCATACTACGTTCTTGATTTATATTTAAAATTCAATTTTTCGTCAACTTTAGTAATCCTATGTAAGTTTTGTATTTAAATTTTCAATTTCAATGAACATATTTAGTAGTCAGGAAAACCTGTACATTTCGAATTTGCAACATATTCGTTACAGGGATTACAAATTACGGATATGGGAAGGTAAATCCACAGGTCTCCAGGACTTCGGTATAACCAAGTTTTACTTTAATGACACTACAACTTTTTTGAATTTTAATAATTTCTTCTTTTTTTGAAGGGGGCGGGGGTAGGAGGAAGGACAAAACAACCTGAACTAGCTAAAGTATTTTGTAAGTATTTAATAACATAATCATTGATGCTATTTAAAAACTGTTAAACTTACAACAAAGTTAAAAGAAACACCCAATGAAAAACCAGGAGTATCAATCAATATCATGGAATTTTCAGCACTCAATACTATATGGCACTTTTAAAAATGTAAACAAATGGTTGTCAATAAATGTATATCCAAATAATCAAACATTACTCTGGACAGTGGACAAAGTATAGTTGGTGTTGCCTATTATCATCTGTATGTATTAATAATTAATATTTATAGAAAGGGTGCACTTAGTATGCTTAATAATATATTAAATAACCAACAAATACGTTATAGTTGCAATGCTGGATCATTGTCGAACTACTAATATAAATATTTCAGGTAAGGTGGCAGAGGATAGTTTTTTTTAATGCCAAACATGTGCCGAGGGGGTACACATATACATGCAATCCATAAAAACATATACATGGGGACAGTTTTCCAGGGGCTAATTAATTACACTTCATATGCCCATGGCTCACAAATTATGTCAACAAATTCCATGTAATCTGCCTATTAGAGTGCACATGTACCAAAATTGCACCTGGGAACTCCCCAAATTTTGGCTTGTTTTTCCAAGATTTGGGCCTCAGTCGCACCCATACAACCCACCCCCAGGTCCGAGCGAGCAGAATAAAACACCCAGTAGTCCGTAAATCAATGCATGCCCTAATGAAAATTCACCAATTGATATGGGGCCATTCACCTTCCCTCTGAGATACACACCTTCTTCTAAGGCCTACTGCTTTTCAGCTGAATTTCCTCTGCAACTGACCACGTGTCTTAGTTTCGCATTTACAACTCTGTCTATGATAAGTGTCATAGTGACACCTACATGTTTCACATCATTTTTTTCAGCAAGCACTCTGCTACACTGCAAATGTGTCCCAAAATTATTCTAATCATTTTTCTACATAAAATATCACATCAAACAGAGGATATCTCAGTTTTTTAAGAAATTTGACCGGGTCTTTAGTACGAAACTTTAACTTTCAAAGTTTGCTTTTCAAATAAAATAACTTTCCATATTTAGAAAGTGCAATCAATTCTGAGTAAAAATATACTAAGTACGTCTTATTTCAATGAAAAATAAAAAAGTTACAGGCAAATAAGTGACCCCACCAATTGACGGTCAACCACCTTAACCCCATATTCTTTGTGTTACTTCAAAAATGACCAACTCCTACAATCCAAAAGAAACTATTTCTTATCAAAACAGTGTTTAATGGTAACTTTGATCAATTTCAAATGCAGCTACATATAAAAAATTCAATAAGAATTGCATGCCTTGATGAAATGTACTCACATGTAACACATACTCTCCTATTTTTGATGTTTTGAGAAATCCCATTTTACCTCTTAATTGCTTGAATTTATACATCTATAGCTTGTTTGCAAAAAGAAAACCTAATCTGTTTTTCAGGATATTTACTGTAATATACAAAAACCCCTCTTGCATCAAAGTTTCAAGAAGAAGTGTCCCTGGAAATTGCAGTTATCTACCCTACCCCTCCAACCATTACTTCATTCTATTGAAAATATACTGTGGAAATCTGATTTTCCTGACTGTCCTTTTTCTGAGTATATCACGTTAAATTTCAACATATCTGAATGATCAAATACATGCATTTGATTCCCCTGAATATTTAAAGTGATCATCCTGTCATTACTTGGCATTTGTGAGTAAATTTCAGGTGCTTAGTAGAATCCAATAATTACATGAAAATGTACATATTTTTGATGGTTTTTTTTCATTAAATATGCAAAAACACCATCTGTTTTGTTTTGATTTAAAGAAAAATATATAATCTATATGAAAATAATGAAAAGGTCAAGTTCTATCACATTATGGAAGACAAATGAGGGGGGAAATGAAGGGGAGGGGGGTATTTTTTATGTAATCATCAATAGTAAAATGGGTCTAATTTGAAAAAAAAATTAAAGCACAGCAATTCTTTGAATAAATGTGGTTCTGTGAACTGATATTTTTGCATACTGACTCATTCCTTTTTTCAAAATAATGATATTTAGTGAAATACATGTAAAAAAGAGTAAGTTTATGTAATTTCAGTGATATCGCAATAACTGAGCCCCTTTAATTTTAATTAATACTAAGTGATTGCATCAAAATTTGATAAAATATATGGGACAGTGCCCAAACTATTATTTTCAAACAAATAAATTTTTCTCAGAAAAAAATTGCCTTACTCTGTTAAGATTTGTTATGCTGATGCTTCAAACTCTTTGAAAATGTGTATTGGGAAAGGTTTACCCCCCTTGTGTTTAGGTCTCTCTACCTAAATGAATAAGAGTCAAATAAAAGAAATATGGTGAGTTTTGAAAATGGCATACATCAATAAACTTATTTAGAGAAGAATTAGCCTAAATTACATATTTCTGAAAATTGGTGTTTTCTTGAAGGTGGCAGAGGATAGTTTTTTTTAATGCCAAACATGTGTCGAGGGGGTACACATATACATGCAATCCATAAAAACATATACATGGGGACAGTTTTCCAGGGGCTAATTAATTACACTTCATATGCCCATGGCCAAATTATGTCAACAAATTCCATGTAATCTGCCTATTAGAGTGCACATGTACCAAAAATGCACCTGGGAACTCCCCAAATTTTGGCTTGTTTTTCCAAGATTTGGGCCTCAGTCGCACCCATACAACCCACCTCCAGGTCCGAGCGAGCAGAATAAAACACCCAGTAGTCCGTAAATCAATGCATGCCCTAATGAAAATTCACCAATTGATATGGGGCCATTCACCTTCCCTCTGAGATACACACCTTCTTCTAAGGCCTACTGCTTTTCAGCTGAATTTCCTCTGCAACTGACCATGTGTCTTAGTTTCGCATTTACAACTCTGTATATGATAAGTGTCATAGTGACACCTACATGTTGCACATCATTTTTTTTCAGCAAGCACTGTTCTACACTGCAAATGTGTCCCAAAATTATTCTAATCATTTTTCTACATAAAATATCACATCAAACAGAGGATATCTCAGTTTTTTAAAAAATTTGACCGGGTCTTTAGTACGAAACTATCCCCTGCCACCTAAACTTAAAATCGTTGTTTTAAAATACATAGCGATACATGTTTGTTCAATAAATATAAAAATGGAACCAAAATAGAAAAAAAATACATGTAATTCCAGGGAGCCCATGTAATTCATCTAACGTCATCACCACGAAAATGAAAAATGTCATTGATATCATTAAATGATTAATGGCCAGGAGAAGTCCTGTATATGTAAGGTAATTATAAGGTTTATGTCATGACTTTGCATTTCTTTGAACCTGTGTTTGTTCGTGTATTTGATTTGAACATATTATGTAATAAAACATAAATGGATTGAGCAGGAGGCTTTGCCTGTATAAGTCCTCTTCATAGGTACATAGGAACAAAGCCTTGTATTGAAGATGAATTAAAACAAATTATTTGCAATGACAATGTAACAAAGAATAAGAATACCATCATAGATATCTTCAATTGCATGTAGAAACTCACATATTATCTTAGATTAACTGCCCAAATTTAACATTTGAATCAATGTCTTGTTAAAAGGTCATTAATTATACATTGAAGATATACTTCGTCATGTTCATATTTGATCAAATACAGACACTCACAGATTTTACACAATATGAGGTAAACAGCACATTTCTGGTAAGTATTAAACAAGAGGCCCAAGGGCCTTAACGGTCACCTGAGTATGATACAACAATTTAAAGGATGCATAGAGTATAAAATGAACTGAAAGGTGAAGCTTTGTTGCCCAAAAGCAAGAAAAATAGGGTGATCATGATCAACAAAATAATTGGTCTTAATATTCATTAACAGTTCATAAATTAGGTTCTAGTCTGTTCCCCATTTATCACTATCACCATACAGTATATTAACAAATTATCAATGCTTCTGTACTATTTTAATCCTTTGTAGAAATCTCTTACATTGGCCTCTCTTGGTCTTTGATGAATATTTAATAAGACAAGTTATTTTTGTCTCATTTTTATTTATCTACTACTTACAAGTCTATCTTATCATTAAAACTATGAAAGTATTTTTTGTATTATACAATAAAAGTTTTTGCATAATTCTCTTATTCTATTTACCTTTCAAGTACATTATTTACAGTGATAAATTATCACAAGTAAATGGCAAAGGGGAATAACTCCTCTCAGTAGAATACAAACTAATAGAGCCCTGGCCAGGACCAGAACACTTGACCAAATGGTCCAGATGTTCAAAAATCTGGTAAAAATTCCCTTCCTTATAATAACTTTTACTCTGTTTGCCTCAGATATGCCCAGGTGTGGAGAAGATTTTTAAATAAATAATGCATTTTTACTACAGATTCACTATATTATCAATAGAGCCCCCAACCCCAACCCCCCACCCCCACCCCTGAAACACCAGAGCTTCTGACCCTGGGACCATATGTTTGCTCATCATAACTAATCACTTTGTTTATCTGTTTAACACTAAGGAGCAAACAGGATTATTTAATAGAATTAATGCATTTTCACTAAATTATCAAGAGCCCCACCCTCACACCAGCACATCTGACCCAGGGGTCATGAAATTCACTACTCTGGAAGAAGCACACTTGCTCAGCATAACTATACACTTAGCTTCTTTGCTTTTTTAACCAGAAGAAGAAAAGAATATTTTCAAAGAAATTTTGCTTTTTCACTTTATAATCAATAAAAGCCCCCCCCCCCCCCCCCACCCCTTCACCAGAACCCTTGAACCTGGGGTCATAAAATTCACAATTTTGGAAGAGGCATCCTTGCGTATCATAACAATGTATTTTTAAATTAGTCTGTCTAAACCCAGGGGCAGAGAAGAAGATTTTCAAAGAAATAATTCACCTTCACTATAGGATCTATATAGCCCCGCTCTAGCACCAGAACTCCTGTCCCCGGGGCCATGAATTTCAAAATTTTGGAAGAGGCATCCTTGCTTATCATAACAATGTACTTAGTTTGTTTAAATAATACCCAGGTGCAGAGAAAAAGATTTTTAAAGAATTAATACATTTTCACTTTATAATCAATAGAGCCCCACCCTAACACCAGAACCCCTGATCCAGGAGCCACGAATTTCACAATTTTGAAAGAGGCATCCTTGATTATCATAACTATGTATTTAATGCGTTTCAATAATACCCAGGAGTAGAGAAGAAGATTTTCAAAGAATTAATGCATTTTCACTATATAATCAATAGAGCCCCACCCTAACACCAGAACCCCTGACCCAGGGGCCATGAAATTCACAATTTTGAAAGAGACACTCTTGCTCATCATAACTATGTACTTAGTTACTGTATTTAATACCCAGGAGCAGAGAAGAAGATTTTCAAAGAATTAATGCATTTTCACTATATAATCAATAGAGTCCCACCCTAACACCAGAACCCCTGACCCAGGGGCCATGAAATTCACAATTTTGGAAGAGGCACTCTTGCTCATCCTAACTATGTATTTAGTTAGTTTATTTAATACCCAGGAGCAGAGAAGAAGATTTTCAATGAATTAATGCATTTTTCACTATATAATCAATAGAACCCCGCCCTAACACCAGAACCCTGCCCCCGGGGCCATGAATTTCACAATTTTGGAAGAGGCACTCTTACTCATCATAACTATATACTTAGTTGGTTTATTTAATACCCAGGAGCAGAGAAGAAGATTTTCAAAGAATTGATGCATTTTCACTATATAATCAATAGAGCCCCACCCTAACACCAGAACCCCTGACCCAGGGGCCATGAAATTCACAATTTTGGAAGAGGCACTCTTGCTCATCCTAACTATGTATTTAGTTAGTTTATTTAATACCCAGGAGCAGAGAAGAAGATTTTCAATGAATTAATGCATTTTTCACTATATAATCAATAGAACCCCGCCCTAACACCAGAACCCTGCCCCCGGGGCCATGAATTTCACAATTTTGGAAGAGGCACTCTTACTCATCATAACTATATACTTAGTTGGTTTATTTAATACCCAGGAGCAGAGAAGAAGATTTTCAAAGAATTGATGCATTTTCACTATATAATCAATAGAGCCCCACCCTAACACCAGAACCCCTGCCCCTGGGGCTATGAATTTCACAATTTTGGAAGAGGCACTCTTACTCATCATAACTATATGGGTGAATTAAAAAAAAATGACCACCAAACTAAATTTTTTTGGCAAAATTCAACTACTTATAACATATTTTTCACTTATATCATCATATTGCAAATGCATTCTAGTTTAAAATCCTGAAGTGGCAATAGAATAGACAATTGGATTAAAAAGTTTCAGAATTTTTATTAGTATAATTTCTTTTGAAAAAAGAAAATATCATTACACCATAAAAGACTTTCTAAAATACATAATCACAAGAAATTATAGTTTTTTATGCTTTAAAATGGTAAAAGGGGTATAAATGATTAAATCTAGACCTTGAATGAGTATCTTCTCTTGCACATGTGACAAAAAATTGGCTTTTTGATTGTTATTTTACATTATTTTTTCAATTCTGGTTTGAAAAGTTTTAATATGAAAAAAATATGAAGCAATAAAATTCCCCAAAATTCACTTTCTTGTTCGTTCAAGTCAATTCTTTAAATCTAAGCCAAAAAAGAATTGTTATATATGAGTTCTCTTACGAAAAATACTAGATTTTGAAGTGACCCTATGTTACATTATTGTGTTGCACTCCTGACATCTGATATATATTTTATTTAACATTGTTTTAAAAATTATAACACACAATAACCCATTCTTACTTTGTAAATCAATTTGTTGTGTTGATATATTTCATCGTTTACAGCAGGTTTTTCATATTTTGAAGACCTTAAAACATGATTATTTGCAAAGTGTAATATATATAAATTGTATTTAAAATATATGTGAAATGATGAAAACTATTCCCTGAATTGACTGTAAAATTTCTGTAATTAGTTGATAGACATAGTGTTTTGAACATCAAATAGTATCAAGCATTTTTTTTCAACTTAATTTTTAGTAAAGATAGTTAAAAAGCATCGGTAATTATGAAGTAGTTTTGTTGCACTCCTGACTGCAGTAAAGTTTAAAATTAAAACCACAGAACACAAAAATTCATAAAGTGTTGGCAACATCAAGTGGTAATGAAATTGTGCAATACTTATAGTCCAATACTTCATAATTAAAACAGATGAAAGTATTTAAAATTCGCATTTTATCTGGAATTATACCCTATTTTATGCCAAAAAACTAGCTTAAATGTATATTTAGAAGATAAAATATATTTTAAAGCATATTTTCCTTTAGAAGACAAACACAGTAACCCACCAGAAAAATTCTTCTCATCATTTTTTCTTTCTTTTTATTCTTATTGGATGATTTATAATTCTAACATATTTGTTGCACTCCTGACCAAAAGCATTTGGGCCTTTAAAGTAGAATTCTGAAGTGAAAATTACATAAGAACTTGTTCTGTTGTTTCAGTGAAGTTGAGGAGGAATTACTCGAATTTTATGACAATGTTTTAGTGTGTTTATTTTTAATGTTCATTAAAAAAATCACAACAAAGTTAAAAACACATCTGAATTGATAAAATTGAAAAAGGAAGGATTTTAATAATAAAACTGTCAATAATTTAGCATTAAATTATACAAAGAGATCATTATTAATTAATGAATACTTCTAAGCATGAATAGAAGTCTTTTCGTCACACAACTTGAATCTTTAAAAAATGTGTTGCACTCCTGACCATAGAAATATGGATCTGAAGCACAGACAGATCCTGTAATTGATAAATCTATTTGGTAAAAATGTTCTTTGTGTCTCTATTTTCCAAAATAAAAATCAGAAAATCATATAATGATAATAGTTTTTTCATGCTTGGGAGCAAAATATCAAATGTTGCACACCTGACATTTTGGGGTATGCACATATACTTGACTCTCATTAATGCTGCTTGTGATTTATATAACATTTTTAATTTTTAAAATGTATATCAGTTATTATTTTACACTTCCAAAATTCTTTTTTGTCTTAATTTTCTATCAGAATTTTACAATTGATGTTTTTTTGGCAACACTACATTTTTTCTGTTGCACTCCTGACATGGTATAACATTTTTTTAAACATCAGCCATGACCACAACCTGATTAAACAAAAGTTACTACAGTCCACATTTAAAGCTCAATACTTTGAATATTATCAGGAAAGTCTTTATTTTCAACATGAAGCATTATTTTTTATTTCACAGAGCTCCAAAAAATATTGAAATTTCAAAATGTCACAAAAAGGTGTTGCACTCCTGACAATTTTAGCATCATTTTTGGGCATAACTTTTTTGTTAATTGAGATATCAATGAGATATTTGGCAGGTATTTAGACACTATCTAAAGACATATGCTGAGACATAGAAATCTATTTTCATTGCCTGTATTTTTAGTGTGGGTTGATAAATATGCGTTTGGTCATTTTTTTTGAATTCACCCATATACTTAGTTAGTTTATTTAATACCCAGGAGCAGAGAAGAAGATTTTCAAAGAAATAATGCACTTTCACTATATGATCTATATTAAGCCACGCCCTAGCACCAGAACCTCTGACCGTGGGGCCATGAATTTCACAATTTTGGTAGAGGACTCAATGCTTATTACAATGATGCCAACAGTTTGACTGCTTGATGTCCAGGAGTAAAGAAGAAGATTTTTAAAGATTGCATTAATTTTGGTGGTTTTAGCCCCACCCCTCAGGCCCCAGGGGGGCAGGGACCATGAAATTCACAATTTTTGTTCCCCTTCACACATAGATGCTATATGCCAAATTTAGTTGAAATTGGTTGAGCGGTTTCAGAGAAGAAGCTAAAAATGTTCAAATGTTAACGCACATCTCACGTCGCCGGACAAAAACGGATAGCAATAGGTCACCTGAGTGACTCAGGTGACCTAAAAAAACCCTGCAAAAATGGTGTGTATTAATTTTTTTTCAAATTGTCTCCATAAATATTATATACTGGTAATATAACATAACATTGATTTCCAGTGTCTATCTCTCGTACTATAAATATATGTACACAGTAATTAAGACTATACACAGAAAATGGTATGGAGGTGGTATGATCGGGGAAAAAAGGTCTCATCAAAAGACGTTATCCATTGTCATCCTCAGTGACAATAAAAGAGTTCCAAGTATGAGCATTTTCAAATCCATTCCTCCCAAACTGATAATCCTTTCTAGCCTGGTGAAGTTCCTCCTCTGATGACATAACAAATGGACCTACATAAATCACAAACAAGGGTGAGGTTACAGGTAACAGATTCCACTTAGATGCGATTCTTCACATAATCAGACTTCCATTTAGGGGCCTTCTCAAAACCATTTTTCCCAGACTGATATTCCCGAAAAGTTTGTTGTAATTCGTCTTGAGAGTTCATAACAAAAGGTCCTGGGGGATACAAAACAGGCTCACAATCAAATAGCAAAACATACTTAACAAATTTCATAACAAAAGGTCCTGGGGGATACAAAACAGGCTCACAATCCAATAGCAAAACATATTTAACAAATTTCAATAATTTCCATTTTTTCTAAATATTTCAGAGAGTAAGTTAATCCTACTTTGTACCTTATCTAAAACAAATGGCTTACCATACTGAAAAACAGGCTCTTTGATTGGTTCCCCAGCAATCATAACTAAATGACATTCTGTTGACCCCTAAAATGTAAAAAAAAAAATTTGGAAATATTTTCCGACGAGTTTATAGACATGATCAAATTTGGTCCATTTTTTGTTATAAGAAACAACCACAGATAACATTTTGCAATTGAAAACCTAAAATAGTTCTCAGCTCTAAATGAATCAAACCTACATCTATCTTCCTATCCATATACAAGATGTGTCTAACACTACTGCTGAGTCTGCATAAAATGATAGGTAAGTGTGCCCCTACATTTTTTTTAAAGCAAATTGTACTTTAAAAAATGATAGAAAAAATGATTCTATGGAGTAAACTCAGAGTCTTATTGTGTAAGAAGAATCATTTCCTCCCTCCATCAAGCTGTTATAACCTGTATACATACTTGCCAACCTCCAACATGTAAAAAGAGGGTCATGACCCTCATTGGAAAGTAAAAAATCTGGTCATAAAGCGTAACGACATTCACAACATATTTACCATGATTATATTATATTTCATACTGCATATATATACAATAAGCATTCGTATACTGAGGATTATTTTACTGACATGAGAAGTTTGAGCTAATTTTGAAAGTATTCAAATCCTTGTTTTTAAGCTATTTTTCATCTCCAGACCTAATAAACAATGCAATGTAGATTTAATGTACAGTTAGCCTCATACTATTTTTAATCACTCTATTTTATCAAATTAAAGTTGAGTTCCAAATTCTTTGATATGTACATAAATATTGTTTTTATTTTTCTTGGTGTTGTTGCTGCTAGCCCTGATAATGATCTTATTCTATCCAAACCCAATTTATAATGACTTCAACATAGTTTCAAAATTAGGTTGATAACTCGAAATTAAATGTGCAAACTAATTTACAAACCAAACCGAGATTTTCGGGTTGTTCGGCAAAAATCAGGTGAAATCCATGAGCACTGTGTTATAGAAATAATCAGGTTACAGGTTGAAAAATAAGGTTGACCCAAAAAATCGGGTTAATTGGTAACTTTGTGTATAATACATGGATAATCTCTATATAATCTTTATATCATAATAACAGCTTACAGAGTTCTCTGCCTGTATACCGTCTCCGTCATCATTGAAGGTTACCGTGTGATGAGCTTCATGTTCCCTCTGATTTCCTGCTGGACCTGTAACCATAGCAACAATATCTACTTGATGTCAGGATACGTGGGAAAAAGTCTGATCATGCATCATTTTGAAAAGTAGATACACATGGTTCAATGTACTTGTATGCTTATATTATTTTATGACTGGGAAGGTATTCTGATAAATTTCTCACAACATATGTTGTCTTATAAGGTTCTAATTGTTCTCATACTGATACCATCCCCTACTAGACATTAGGTAAATTAATAATCAAATACAAGGGATTTATAAAGTTTTAAATTATCTCCAAATATAACTTACTCTTAAATACAATTTCCACTGAAATAAAAATTAAGGTTTTTTTTTTTTTTAAATTTTGTTGAAAAATAAAAAACAATGCCAATTAATTCTTATCATAAAGCCTTGCAGTGCTGAAAAATATTGTAATCTGTATCATTTTGTAACCACTGTCTTGTGATATGTATCATTTGATTCATTTTACAGAATGCTTGTATCATCACAGCCTTCATTAATTTGAAGAAGTAAAACTTTAAGAACATGTACTATTCCTACAGTGTATCTGCACAGGTACATGTAGCAACCCCTGAGTATACAGTACATTTCCAAATCCAACTCCCTTCTATAAATACCAATGTATATATGCAAATCTTGCCAACTCACCAAACTTTGCCTTGCCAGATAGGATGTACAAGAAGGACCTCCAACCAGCAGGTATTGGTTGTTCCAGTTTAGATCCAGGATCCAGCTTAAAGTCCAGATACATTGTAGGAGTGCGAGTATATACCTTTGACTACAACATTCATAGGATAAAATCATCAAAGTCCAGATAAATTAATACTGAGAGGAAAATGAAAGCTTAGTCCATAAGATAGTCACAGTAAAATAGGAATGCTTGAATTCAAGGAGCACCTGTAAACATTTTAACTGCATGTTTAAAGTTACATACAGATGTGTAGAAATGTAAATTTTTAATAGTCACTTTATACATTTTCTTATTAACCTTTATGCCAAAAGCTTCCCCAGCAATGACCTTGACCGTGACCCCATTTTTGGTTGTCCTTGGGATGTCCTTGTCCTTCAGCTCCTGATAAGCTGGTTCAATCATTTTGTATTTCTTGGCCAGATTGACCCACAGCTGAAGGCCATGGGCCTCCCCCTCTCCATGTGGCATTTCACAGTGGACAATTCCTCTGCCAGCTGTCATCCACTATATCATAAATGAATATTTATTACTTCAAGGTGAACAATAATAAAAACTGTTAGAAGGAAAGGGCTTTATAGTAAACAATTTCAATGATCCCTTACTCTTGAATGATCGATTTTCTTAAATATAGAAGTACTTTCAGTTAAACTCTTGGAGGTATTTTGGCTCTCCAGAGTTTAAGATATCTGCATGGTTTGGTAAATCTCTCTCTCTCTATATATATATATAATTATATGACATTATGCATCAAATCTAACAATGACATCATAAATAAAGCTTCATAAACTTGCGGGAAGCAGTATAGTGAGACTATACAATGTGAAGTGCTATAACATTGAAAATAACAAAGGGAAAAATAAGAAGCAATGAATAATTATAAACAGTGCAGTCTTAAATTATTCAAATATGATTACTAGTATTACGTATACCAGAACTAATTTTTTTCTCTGGTTTTCCTTCTTTACCTGTAAATCTCCATCCTGAATTATCCCCTTGTGACCACAGAAGTCCTCATGTCTCATTGACCCTTTCAAAACATAGGTGACCTACAGACAGAATATTCACTTACAATTACCCTTGTCGTTTTTAGAATTCCTCTTGCTGTTTCAAATATTCATGTATAACATTATCTAGCAAATTAGCAGTGATTAATTTTTTGTTCAAAAAATGTTAAAATATTATCTTGAATTAAGAAAATTTCTGGGAAAAACGTGAATTGACAAAAAGTGAACAACAATTGAAAACATTCCCTCTAATTAAAACATCAATACACATTTATCATGTTTATTAACAAAAAATTGTAATCTAAACACATACCGTCTCAAATCCTCTGTGTGGGTGGTCCGGAAATCCCCCTGGTGCCTTTCCTTTGAATTCATCCAGCATCAGGAACGGGTCAAAATTTTTCAACTACAAACATTAAACATTGATGATATAAAGGGTTATCAAATGCAATTTGAATTTTCTACATTTATTTTTGGAAATATATCTCTTAAATACATTCACAAGAAGATAAATATTGGATGAATTCCAGTAGACTTCCCAGTAGCACAAGTTATCTAGGTGTGTCCTCAAAAGTGATCTCTGTCTGTGAAGGAGCTAGCCTATCAATGTGGAATTTCATTCTAAATTCATGTATACCGTAAATCTGGAAATTTTTGCTGTAGATAAATTTTTAGCAGATTTGCGCGTGCATTGCATTCGCAAAAATATATTTCTTAAAAATAAATCAACAACAAAAAAATGAAAAACAAAAATTTTTGCTATTTTTTAACAAGATGAACAGGTGTTCGTAAGCAGTGGTCATTTTTAGAAATCTGTTTATACTACAAGCTAATTACCCGTGACAATCCGTGCGTAAGACTACCTTCACTACATTCAACATCGTCCGATGGTCTGACAGGCAGTATGTCTCTTTTAAATTATTTCTTTAAGAAAGAGAGGCCAGTTGTTTTATCTAAGAACAGATGTTTTTATCTGAAGGTTAGTTAAAACTGACAGCATTTTATATATTTTTTGTACATGCGTGATTTATTAAAATGTTATGAAAACTTTAAATAGGTTAGATGTTTTATCTCCTAAATTCTAATATTTTATCTTATTATCGAACACTGGCATTGTTTAGTATTGTATGTACATGTGTAATTTATTGTAAGTACATGCGTAATTTATTGTATGTACTACATCCTTAACTTATAAACTGCTATGAAAATTTTAAGTGCTTTTTAATTTTAGCACCAATGTCAATTCGCAAAATTTTGAAACGTAAAAATTAATCAACAGCTTTTTGAACCAGATTCGCAAAAATAAATCGACGTAAAAATTTCCAGATTTACGGTAGTACCAGTAATATTCTGCATATATTGTCATTATCATGTTGATACCCCTTAGCACAATACAGTTGACCTTCAGTATATCAAACACTGATATCTCGAATACCACGGATATATGTCAAAGTGATTTGGAAGTCCCAATCACTTTTTCTTTATGTATTTTAACCTTGATGCCTATAGACTCCTCGGATATCTCAAAGTTTCTCGGTCCTATCAAGTTCGTGATAATGATGTTTGACTGTATATACAAGTGTCAAATGTGCATGTACATGTTTACATATATAGATGATGTATGTAAACTTACGCTTTTTAACCTATATTTTAGAACTTTTCCTTCTTATATTTCAGACTTGACAGAACTCAAAAAGAGTTCACTAAAATTATTCCAGCACTCGAGTGTTTTGAGCTTGAAACATCAATCAGATGATACACTGTTCTAAGTGATACCTCTGGTCTCCCTATACTCCGCCTGACTCGAGCCCCCACTCCTTCGTCCTGCTCCACGGACAGTACGGCCTTCTGTACGGTCCTAGCCTTCATAGTGGATACGGCTCGGGATACAACCAAACACGTCTGGTTAGAAAATCTGAATGGATTAAACTGCTGACAGCTTTTCTTGAGATGATTACTGGATGTGGCTTTAAAACTCCCAAGTAGGGCTGACAGTGTGCAAGTAACAAGACTGTATCTACTCAGCATTCAGGGTACTGCAACAGTCAATATTGGGAGTTTGTGATTACACCAGTTGATTCAACACTATCTAGATATAATTAGGCATTTAATCAAACAGTTGCCAAAATCTATTCATGTAATAAAATGAAATGAAAGTTGACAATCGCGTTTTTGAAGGAAACAATACATGTAGCCTGTATTCAGATTTTATACTGTACCGCTGTTATATCCACAAATATGTTCATAGTACACTACCATATGTAAATATATATTAATTTGTGAAAATATATTACACATGATATATACACACATGCACGTCGTCTTTGTATAAAGCCTTCTGTATGGATTGTCAATATTTAGAACATTCCACAATGACATAGCGGTATTTAATTTTTTTACGTAACATTATTTCAATGTCAATTAAATGAATAAGAGCAAAACACGGATGTCCGTGTATATTTTACATTAAAAGAAAGAAAACTGGATCCATTTAAGAATTCGTATATAACTGTTACAGTTAGTCTACTCACTGAAAATTTCCAAAGGAGACATCTAACATGCTACAATTTTTTGTAAACAAACCTAGTATGCTTATGTTTTTTTTTTTAATTTCTAATTACAGGAGAGTTCCGATTCGAGAGGCCCAAAGGTGTTAATGGTCACCTGAGTATACTGTACCACTGTTTGAATATAACTTAAGTTAAAACAAAATAAGCTGATAAATGAAGCTATGTTGCCCAAAATCAGGAGAAATAGGATGATCAGGGATCAGCAAAATAAATATAGATTAATTTAGTGCTCAGTAACACATTTTAAAGTTGATCTATTTACTTGCCTGCACTTGCCCCAATTTGACAAGTTATCTCCATGCTGGAACAAGATAAAACAATGGTTCTTGAGCACTATTAGTAAACTGATCTCAATCCCTCTCCATTAGACTCACTGAGTCTTTGAAGAACATTTAATGTACAAATATAAGGTATTTTTGTTCCTTTTTATTTATCTAGTATTTACAAGTATACCTGTTCATTAAAAACTAAGAGAGTACCTTTTGTATTAAAAATTATTAAAATTCTTGTATAATTCTATTATTCAATTGACCTTTCAATTGCATTATTTACACTGATTAATTATCAAATGATAGGTGAATAGCAAAGGGGAATAACTTCTTTCAGTAGAATACAAATTAATAAATTCACAAAGTGGTGCAGACTTTAAACAATCTGGAAAAATACCCTTGCGCATTACAGCTTTATATACTCTGCTTGCTGCCTAGATGCCCAGGAGCAGAGAAGAAGATTTTCAAAGAAATACAAGTGTAATGCATTTTCACTATAGAAGAGCCACACCCTAATGTTAACACCAGACCCTCTGACCCAGGGGCCAAGAAATTCACAACAGGCTCCCTTACCCTTGCTCATCATAACCATGCACTCAGTATATTTGCTAATTACCATGGACAGAGAAGATTTCCAAAGAAAACAATGCATTTTTTACTATAATATATTCCAAAGAGCCCCACCATAGCACAAAAACCACTGACCCTGGGGTTATGAATGTCAAAAGGATGATTCTCTATAAGGCCATTTTCAGGCCTATGATAAAATCACTTAAAAATGTGATTTTATGTAACTTTCATCATTCTATTTCATGATTTTAATGTTTGTTTTTCAACATCAATCACCTATCTCATGTGATTTAGAGATCACAAACGGCCATCAATTAAAGAAAAATTGAGGCTAGGTCTATTTACATCAAGTTTCTAAGCATTTTTCTAAATTTTAAAGATCAAAATTGCTTATTTATGTCAGAAACATTTGATACTATTTGAAGTCACTGTAGGCAGCAAAATGGCCTTATAGAGAATGAACCTTTGAAAAGGCATCTTTGTTCATCATAAGCATGCAATTAGTTTTTCTGCTAAATATCCAAGGGCAGAGAAAAGATTTTCAAAGAAATAATGCATTATTTTCACTATATTTTTAACAAACCCTCACATGAACTCTGGAACCACTAATTTCATAATCTTTTGAAGAGGCATCTTTTCTCATCATAATCATGCACTTAATTTATCTGCTTAATACTCAGAAACAGAGAAGATATGCAAAGAATTAATGCAATTTCACTTTATAATCAATAGAGCCCCACCCTAAACCAAAACTTCTTACCCGGGGGCCATGAAATTCAGAATTTTGGAAGAGGCATCCTTGCTCATCATAACTATGCACTTGGTTTGTTCAATACACTGTAGCAAAGAAGATTTTCAAAGAAATAATGACCTTTTCCTATAAAATCAATAGAGCCCCCCTCTCCCAGACAACCCCTGACCCTTGGGCCACAAATTTCATAATTTTGGAAGATGCACTCCTGATTATCATAACTGTGCAATTAGTTTATCTGCTAAATACCGAGGAGCAGAGAAGAAGATTTTCAAAGAATTTATGCAATTTCACTATATAATCAATAAGAGCCCCGCCCTAACACAAAACACCCTAACACCAATTCCAAAACCCCTGACCCACTAGCCAAGAAATTCAGAATTTTACAAGTGCTCATACATGCACTTAGTTTATCTGCAAAATATCAAGGAGCAGAGAAGAAGATATTCAGAGAAATAATGCAGTTTCAGTAAGAGCCCCCCCCCCCCCCCCCACTAAACTAAAATCCTGACTCTTGATCACCATAACCATGCACCTAGTCTATCTGCTAAATATCTAGGGACAGAGAAGAAAATTTTCAAAGAAATAATGCATTTTCATTTAATAAAGCCCCATCCTAACATCCTAACACCAGAACCCCTGACCCAGAGGCCATGAAAATCACAATTTTTGAAGAGATGCCCTTGTTCATCTTTAAATTATTTGCTTAATACACAGGAGTAGAGAAGAAGATTGCCAAATTTGGTTGAAATTGGTTCAGCGTTTCTTCTAGAAATTCCTAATTGAGGACATTTTAAGTGGTAAATTTTTAATACTATTGACTTAATTAATACATGTATATTGTATCTGACTTTTACCTTGGATTTGATATTAATCAGTTATACAACAAACATGCAATCATCTGAATTCTATTTTTATTACACACTCAAACATGTGGAATGTATTGTCAAAAAATATATTAACTAGGCAAACTTAAATCACATGTATGTAAATATTATTAAAATATTCTCTTTCTCCTCCCTCTTTCCCTCTCTCAAAATATACATATACATATAAATATGGCAAAATGTAACTCAAATGAATTTCATGTGAAATATATATGAAAATTTTCACAATTTCTCATGAGGACCATTTGCCTGTGTATCGTTACAATAAAAAAAAAATATTTCAACTCCAACAGTTGTACTTCTGTTTAAAACATACAAATCCAATAACATTTTATTTAGGATGTTTTGTTTTACATTAATACAATAATGCTTACCGAGAAGTTAATGTTCTTCATAAGAAAACTTATTTGATGTTTTTCATTTGTATCAATAAGCATTTTATTCCTTCTTGTAGATTGAAAGACATCTTAACACACCTCCTGAGAGAAATAATAGAGATCAGAAGTTGGTCAGCTAACATCGAGATTCTTTACATAATCAGACTGCCATTTAGAGGCATTCTCAAAGCCAGGTCCCCCTGTCTGATAGTCATGTAAAGCCTGCTGTGCTTCCTCTTGTGAGTTCATAACAAAAGGTCCTACAGGTAGAAAAAGTAATAAATTACAAATTAAAAAAACAGAAAATTTCTCAGGGATTAATGAACGATCTTGACTATTTGAACTAAGACCCTTGACCCTAAAATCTAGAAAAGCCTTTTCTACCTATAAATGAATTTGATGTCTGTAGGTTTCAAATAATAAAAAGTGTGTGTAGGAATAAATAAATATATTTAACTTAAACGATTTGTCACACAAAACTGAATAACTCAAAATCTTTATGTTTCTCTAAGCACATTACGGTCCATTGAAGATCATAGCAGCTATGTAGCTCTATGAAGAGCTACAATCACGAAGGATATGCTAGCCTAGCTGCTACATATTAGGGAATAAAAACAATTAATTCATATTGTGCATTAAAGCTGAACACGACTCGTAAATAGGCATTCACCATTTTTGATAATACTATCTACAATTTCGGCACTGGGGTATACTTTTCGCATTCGTTACACCTGACTGCTTTAGTGTCATGGGTATCGGCATGGAATGGTGACACATGTTCATGCTGGTTATCTTGCATTACCTATGTTTACATTTTATTGCAGTAACATGTATTTGTGTTTGTTTGTATACTGCACTGACCTGTGCAACTGTTGTAAGTTTCTTTGGTATATTACTCTCCTGCATAAGAAGAAGTACTCAGTTATTTGTTGTTGCTAACGAGTGCTGTATAAGCATACGTCTGTCTACACTGGTGACAATTGATTACACTGAACAGTGACTAAGTGAGTGGCTTTATATAGGGAACCTCAGATATAGCGAGAGACCAATTGATATGGCAGACACATTCCTTTTATGAATCGTGTTCAGCTTTAATGGACCTATCAATCTAGCCTAGCAGGTAGGCTAGCAGCTATGATCTTGAATGCAGCCCTGCAAGGTCACTTGCAAAGTGAAAATTGATTATGTAAGCTGACAGAATAATGGTCTTTTTGTCATGGTCCTCTGGCACATATTTTTGAAAGAATGTCTAATGCCCAAGATCAGAATGAATTTGTTTGGTCATAAAGATCTTGATCTTTGGCCAAAAGACCCTGACTCCAGTCCATAGGTGTCTTCCTACTTCCACATAGCATTTCCTATCTTTATAGTATATGAATATATATCAAGTTTGTAATTTTGAAATAACAGTACTATTGCACCAACAATTGTATAAATAATCTTGGCCTTTGTCTGAGACTCTCAAATTGATAATATCTTTCAACAACTTAGTGATACTAAAAGTTTGATAGTTCAAAGGCACTGAAGTTACACAAGACTGTTGACCGATGACAGAGGGACAAGTTTATCACACAGGACACATTAGTGCTTTATAATTTCTTTCAAATTACCAGAATTTTACGATAGCTGAACTTCAAAGCAATATGGTAATTATATTTTAATGCCTTTTATGCTGCTTCTTGACTGCTAATTCAAGTACACACTATCATATGATAAAATAAATACATACAGAAGTTTTGTTCCAAATGCACTAATTTATGATTGTGCTAATCAGTTGATGAGGAAGATTCAGCTAAATGTTGAGTGCACTAATTTATGTATGTTTACAGTATCTAATAACTACATAAAATCACATGACCTACCCTGCTGATAAACAGGTTCTTTGATTGGTTCTCCAGCAATCATAACTAAATGACACTTTGCTGTCCCCTAAAATGTCAAATTATTTCTCAGTATTAACAAAAGATTTCTGAGAGCATTGTTTAAGTAATACATGCCCCCCTCCAACAAATTTTCACAAAGTATACATTCACACAAAATGATTCTTTATAATATGATCTGAGGATTCTGCAAATAATTACAATTAGCTAGCATAACAGTCAGCATTCACACAGTTAGCTGTGAGGTGTTGGATAACTTAATTCAAGGTTTAATCTGAGCAAGTGATTCAACAAATCCACTAAATGTGATATAAATATTCTGTTTGTGTCTCCCTCCCTGAGTGATGAATATTTAACACTCAATATCATCAGCTTACAGAGTTCTCCACTTGTATACTGTCTCCATCGTCCTCAAAGGTCACCATGTGATGAGCCTCGTGCTCCTCCTGACTTCCTGCTGGACCTGTAACCATAGCAACATTTAGATATATAAAAAACAATGTGCTCATTGGCCACAGCACTCAAATAATTATTCCCATATAAAAATGTTTATCCCTGTTGTGTGTATACATGTATATAATTTTGAAAATGGCTTTTGTACATTAATTTTGAAGTGGTATTAAAGTAATGTACTGTTACAATATTTATCGGGTTCTTTTTCTATACTGCAATGCAAATATTTTGCTTTCCTGTTTCTATGTGAACTATCTTGTCAGGTTTCTTTGGATTTCAGTGTATATGTGTCTTACATGAACCAACCTACCAAACTTTGCCTTGCCGCACAGGATGTACAAGAAAGACCTCCACCCAGTTGGAATCGGCTGTTCCAATTTAGATCCAGGGTCCAGTATAAAGTCCAGATACATTGTAGGTGTACGCGTGTATATCTTAGACTATAAAAATTATACAGGATAAAAGATACACATGGCAACATTTTGGTCATAGAATGCATTCTCCACTAAGTTTCCTTTGTTGTTGATGGTTTTGAATAACAAAAAAAGTATAGCTGGGATAAATGTTTTCCATTCACATATATCTGTACAGAAAATATTCATTTTATTAAAAAATTGTTAATCTTTGGATAAAAAAAAGAATTGCAGGGGTCATTTCATTACCTTTATTCCAAATGCTTCCCCAGCAAGGACCTTGACCATGACTCCATCTTTGGTTGTCCTTGGGATGTCCTTTTCCAGCAGCTCCTGAAATGCTGGCTCCACCATCTTTTCTTTCTTGGCTAAATTAACCCACAGCTGAAGTCCGTGGACCTCTTCTTCTCCATGTGGCATTTCACAATGGACAATTCCTCTGCCAGCTGTCATCCACTACATGTATAACACAAGGTCACAAAGAACTGTATGTCTCCATGAAAATCTTTTACAACCGAGGATGATAAAAAGATTTTCTCCAATTCTAGTTATTTCTATGAGAGACATTTTTTTAATTCAACTAATGTGGGAGGTTTGATAGGTTCTTGGTAAATATCTCAAATACAATGGTTAGTTTGGATCTTGCGTCTAAAAACAGAGCAAATGACTGTAAATGAACTTATTCATGGTCACTCAAGCATAAAATGTAGATCAGATGCTGTATTCAATGCATATATAAATCAGAACATTATCTGTAAATTAGAAGCTCCATATGCCTCAATCAGTTTAATTTGAATAACCTTTTGAAATAAGCAGCCTGGAAAAGATCTCATTGCTTCCCTTAAGTTAAGAGGAGCCAATCTATTGTAAATGTAGGTCAGATACAGCATCCTTTGCAAGCATCAGACTTAACAAACATTTACAGCCACCACTTGTGCAAGCATAGTTTGGAAACCCTTGGGAGTCAGACACAGGCCTAAAGGCTGGTAATCCTAAGATACTGGAGCATATGAAGCACTGAACATCATATCTGCAAGTTTGGTCTGAAGTTGAATACCCCTTAATTGAGATAATTCATGAACTAACTTAAACAATAAGCTTAAAAGAAATAAAGGCAGACAGAAAAATGAGTGGATGGACACAGTGATTCCAGTATACTCCCCCTCTCTCTCACAGCTTGTTGCAGGGATATCAAATATAAAAAGTACTGGTATGGCTTGTGGGTAAATTTTCATTACAGGTACATTAAACACAGTGACTGATCTTTCTTGCTGGTTCATTTAGCATGCTAACTCACCTGTAACTCACCTGTAAGTCTCCAGGTTGCAGTAGTCCTTTATGACCACAGGAATCCTCATATTCAATTCCTCCTTTCAAAACATAGGTGACCTGCATCAGATAAAAAAATCATATAAAATGAAATTGATTTTGACTTCTTACATGTTAAGTTCACAGTTTCCCATTACTTTGTGACTTTTCATTTTTCACTGGACCACTGACACTCTGAATCTAAAAGCTCAATGTTCCCTTCATGTGAATTTATTGCAAAATGTACATCGTACAGTGTAGAAAACACAGAAGTGAAGCTGCAGAAAATGTACTGCATCAAGCACTTCAAACGTCTTAAAATGTCTTATGTCAGAGAGAGAGAGAAGGATGTGGATCTAAGAACTGAAATTCCATGTTCCATTTTCAATGTGGACAAAACTTGACTTAGGATAAAAAGCTAAATGATAGCAGCTAGAACTAATAACTAAAATATAGTATTCAATCCAACCCAAAATCCAAGTTCACATTTGACAATATGTGCATCATGAGGCACAGAGAATACTGCAGTCAGTCAGGTGTGTCCAATATGCCTTTTTCCTTCTTTATTCATGGTAGAGAAGAGCATATTAGAAATACTTGGATAGCAATGCTGCTTTGCATCTATCCACGCAGCCATCAATTTCAAAATAACTTCAGGAACTAAGATCACAATACCCCCCCCCCCCCCCTCCACTTTATCATGGAAATGTTGGCATATTCTATACATTTATTCTAATTACTAATGTTTCAAATTATTTCACACTGCCAAGAAACTTAGTTTAGTATGATGCATATATAAAACAGACGTATGTCTTGATACTATGAGAAATTAATATTCTACTAAAAGTGCAAGTTATTTTAAACAAACCGCCTCAAAGCCTCTGTGTGGATGGTCAGGCATTCCATCAGATAATTTGTCTGTGAATTCATCAAACAACAGGAATGGATCAAAAGTTTTCAACTAAAAAATAAATTAAAAAAACAAAACAAAATGATATACCGGTATTATTGCTAAAAAATAATAATGTGAAGCAATCTGTACGTGAGTGGTTCAAAGGATCTAATTTTAATGAGATTGGTTAATTAACACTAACACGTTTGGAATATGACTTTACTTTACCAGTCCCCAGAAAAACGTGCTGAAGTGACTTAAGTATATAAATTATGAGATCGCGTGAGCAATCGAAAAAAAATTAAAGTATGAGGTTTTTGGCCTTTTTGGTCCTAAAATCGAATTCTATGGTTAAAGTTTAGTTTAAAACTTTTGTTTTTAAACTAAGTTTTTAACCTAGTTCTCTGAAAAAATTAAATAAATATTGTTTATTCACTGAAAAATCGACAAAAAAAAAAAAGTCAACAAAGCACGTGAGCCGCATGCTTAGTGAAGTTTCTTTTGTACTTAGCCATTTTTTCATGTAAACAAACCAATGAGATGTTGTTGAAGCTGAATTAAGATCTTGCAAAAAATACAGATGCAACTGAAATGCTTAATAATCTAAAAGAACAAGACACTAACTCTAATCTCTCAAATGGTTAGGGAAGACTAACCCAAATCTCACAAGTGGATGCTAGACTAACCCTAAGCAGACAAATAATGTGCGAGGAATAACCCTAATCTCTCGGATGGATGCGAGACTAACCCTAATCAGTCAAATATTTCTGCAAGAACTAAACCTTGTCTCTCAGGTCGGTGCAAGACTAACCCTAACCAGTCGAGTAGTGTGCAAGACTAACCCTTATCAGTTGAGTGACGTTTATCTTACATCATAGTGCAATGAGTGCACGGATCTTGCGGATCTGGGGACCGGTAAAGTAAATTCTACCCACATGTTTAGGTTTATTCCAATCAACAGCTCCAATGTTATGGACCAGACATAATCTTTACAACTACATTGTTAAGTAGCCTTAATCTTGAATTTTGACAAGAACATGCCTATGGATGATCATCAATATATTCAAGTTTAAATACATTCCCATCCCGAGTCCTAGAGTAATTGCCAAGACGTGATTTCTATATAATATCTATGTCAAGTGACCTTGACCTTTAACATATGACCTTATTAAATTGAGAACATGTCAAAACTTTGTGCCATCTGCAACAACAAACTTCAGATTGAACCATTTCCAACCATAGATTCAACAGGTCCAGCACAATTTCTTGATTTAGCTATATAGCTTGATTTAGCTATATAGCTTGATTTAGCTATATAGCTTTGTTAAGCTATCCAGAATAGCTTGATTTAGCTATTTCATCACACTTTTTTCTTAATGTGTTATTTTTTCAGCATGTACAAAAAGTTGCTCTTGGTGTAGTGATAATATTGAACTCTTCTGAAAATAATGCATGTAAAAATCACTCATCAAATTGTGTCTCCTTGAGAGACTTTGTACTCAAAGTTCTGAAAGTTTTGGGGCAATTGGTAAATGTGACCACACAGTTACTTCTTCAGTGAAATTATAAAGAAGGCCAATTATGGTCAACAAGATAATTGATTGGTAATAATTCAGTACAATGAGAGGCAATCATACTTCTCCACGCCTCAACGCAAACAAGGTAGTGTACATGCAGTTACTCAAACAATGGAAATTCAGCTTTTGCTGAGTATTCAAATGCTGCAATGTTAGAACTATTTTTGATTTCGGTTGTTGTTTTGATAGCCCATAGTACATATATGAATAATCAAATACTTGCGACTTTTTGTCTATTTCTTACAAAAAACATTTTTCTGAAAAACTGCATATAATTAGCTAAATCAAGCTATTTTGCATAGCTTAATAAAGCTATATAGCTATTTCAAGCTATATAGCTAAATCAAGAGATTGTACCTGACCTGTTCAATAGTAGTCGATACACTGTTTACTTCCTTATTTTCCAGTGACCATGACCTTTGAAATATGACCTGTAATGGTCATAACACACTCTGTACATGTAGGTCATCTACAACAAATTAACAAACTAAAACTTTTGATTCATTCAAATTAAGAGTTCGGGAGTTATGATTGAAAATAGCTCGTATACGATTTTGTGACAGACAGATAATCGGTGAAACAGACAATCAAAATCTCATCCTGCTGCGGGAGACGTAAAACAGTGGTGCGCTCGTGCCGTAAAACACAAACTGCGGGACGGTTCGCCCCAAAAGACCATTCGCGCTGAGACGTTTCGCCCCAGGACGGTTCGCACCGAAGATCAATCAATTAATTATGTGGCAATTATCACTTGTTAACAGCAATTATCAACTTCTTAACTTTTATACTGTGTTATATTAATCCAATCAATTGGTTCAATCAATAATACCAATTTATATGGGTTATACTTAACACCTGACACCGCAGGGACCTATAAGGACCTATAAGTCCCTGCGGACACTGAAAACCAAATTATAACACCTTAATTACAAAACTGAATCAGACAATTATGATTGCTGAATAAACATAATTATATCTGCACATGGATAATTATACCTTTAATTATGGTATAAGCCTATTTTCAACAATTTAAACAGACATGAAAGTTTTTTTTAGTAACTTTAGAACTTTTTTTAATAAAGTCAATATTAACCTTATATGTAAATATTTATCTTAAAACATATCGTATTTATATCGTTATAGACAATGAAGATTAAATCGGGCGCGAAACGTCTCGGCGCGAAAGGTCTTCAGGGGCGAATGGTCTTGGCGCGAAACATCAATTGGGGCGAAACGTCCCGTTACCGGGTACCTCAGGTCTTCCTACACCCCGTCTGACTTTTGCTCCGGGCCCTACATCCTCCTCCACCGTCAGTAAAGCTTTTGATACAGTCTTAGCCTTCATTATAAACACAACACTGGTTCAAACCAATTGATATTAGTCATACACTTGTTTTGATTGACCATATTCATGATATTGTCAGAAAACTTTCTGAAGTAAACAATCCTACGACCTTTCATTGTTTCCAATCACAGAAGAGCGGGCCCCATTCGGCTCACCTCGGGAATGTATTTTGTTGATGATGTAATCAACCAAGGTATGCCGAGTAGACACAGAGGAGGCGGATCAAAACGAAAATATTGGGATGAACTGTAATAGGCCTATTTCTTTTCCTACATGTATAATGTTTCATAAAGATTTTAAACCATAGTATTCACATTTTTTCATTTCTTTTTTACATATCTGGTGAATGAAAAGAAAAAGCATGCATAACGTACTTATACATTTATGTAATTTAATGTATAATATATATATAATGTAATGTTAATGTAACGTATAACAGTTATGTAACATTTTCAGGTGCACCTCAAACTAAATTGACATGTTTCTGTATGATTTTAGTACATGTATACAATAAAACTTCCTCTTCCAAATAAAAACAAAAATTTAAGGAAGCTTCTAAGGCCAAAGTTTTTATTTTTTTTGGTTTACGATTTTCTGTCTCAAAAAAATGCATTGGGTGGTCGAAAAATAAAAATAAAAATAATTTAGGATTCAACAGTTTCATTTTAAAATACCAGCAATGTTTATTTTAATAAAAAATAATACACGTCAATAGTACTTTTAAGTTTTATTGTCTAGATCACATAACTCTTTTTATTAAATTTTGATTCCTTTCTAACTATAGACTGAATGTCATTTTCATTTACATATAGTTCTGATTTTTGTTTGTCAATCAGTGCTTGGTTCATGATGTTCAACTTCTTTTTGTGCTCTTCAGTGATATGTGATGTGTTATAAACCTCGGTATCCCCACAAACTAAAAATAAGGATCCAAATTTAAGTTAAATTTAGATTGATGAAAAATACGATTTAATTGTTTAACAATATCAAAAGTAATTGACACTGTTGAAATAAAGGTTATAATAATTTGATCATGCAGCTATCAAATTTAAAGTTCAACCTGCGGCACAATAGCCTAATAATTTCTCCATCAAGTCCTTCTTAAAATTTTTGTTATGTACATGCACAGTAGGCAATGCTCATTATTTACTTAGTAATTCAAAGGGCTTTGATCTCAATTGAGTATGAAATTTGCAAAGATTTGTATATTGAATTTACTTCTATATAAGAATAACAAATGTTTTATACACATTTGAATTTATCCACTGAAATACCAGTCAGCGTTACTTCAACTAAGATGTATCTCTCAACACTAAATTGGCCTAACTATTATCAATGGATTTATCAGCCTATTTTGGGAAACACCATTTTTGGGGAATTGGGAATAAATTATCGGCTATTTGATGAAAATGGAAAAAATTTAAATCCTGTATTCAGGGGTAATTCATTTAACATTTCAGCATGAACTCTAATTTGGGCAACCAAACGACAATTAAATATGATCCATCTTCATCATACAAGATCAATTATGAATAAAAGACTAATAAAAGTAAATTGGACTTCAATGAGTGTAAAGCATTTATACAACTTAGGGTAGTACATGTGTGTATGAGATTTCAATTTAGGTCATGTAGTATCTGTTTCTGGAGATTATAAACCTCCTGCAAAAAATTATACCAAGTACACATTTTCTAAAAGTCCTCTTTTAATATGTATCAATGCATTGAAAATATATTTTTCTATCTGAAATAATGCCTAAAGTCCTTACCATTCACTCGCAGGTCAATTGAGTAGGTGGAAATAACTTAATAAATCTATATAATTACATAGTATCATCTTTTTTAGAAAAACGGAGGAAATTCGGATTAAAAGTTGGCGATGTTTTTACAGTGTTTTTAAACATGTGTTATGACTGTAGCTTTGCTAAATGAGTTAAATAGATGAAAATTACAGACAGTCTGACAATTTTACTTTGTGATTTTTCAAGATAATTAAAAATAAAAGCATTGTTCACCAATTGGCAAAAAATACTGCCAAATTGGCAAAAACTGAACTCATTTTCAATTGAAAATGGGGCCGAATTTCGGCCCCTGAGAAGGCACTGATAAATCATTGTTATCTATAGGTGTAACCGTGTCTGCTAGGTCGATCAGGGTTGGGCATAAACTCTCCAATATTACGGTATGAATTTAGCCAATTGAGACATTGCAATTGGAGAAAGGGATCATGCATCCAATATTTTATTCACTTTTTCATGCAGAAAAAGTTCTTTAAGTGTGTGTCATTGCTTTCAGTGAGGAATTACCTTGTTACATGACAGAACCGCCATTTTTGCTTCGCACATGTGTTTATTTACGGTCAACTAAATGTTTGTAAAGGTCTCATATATTTATAAGCGCTTATTCGACTAAGATGCATTCTAAAATTTAAAACCCACCAGTTCAGCTGAGAAAAATCCGGAAAAATATGTCGGAAAAAGTCATTATTTTTATTTTCATGATTGGTGAAAATTAGGGTCGGCGGAATCGTAAACCAATGGAAAAAAAAACTTTGGCCTAAACACTGCAGACTGAAGAGTTCTACTTGTAGGGTAGTTTTATGTAGTTAGAGTGATTTCGCCTTAGAAGTAAAATGGAAGAAAATGTTTTTTTTTCAGTTAATTACATTGTAATAGATTTAAATATTCTTAACATTATATTCGACCAAAAATAAGTAATTGCATGAATTCATTATTTCCATTAATTTTCCCAATGTAAGTTAACAACAGTGATTTCTACATGTTCACAAATAGTCCGTTGTCTTTGAACATTTTTTCTGCAGAAATAAGGCAGGTACCTTATGCTGAAAATGAACTAAATAATCTTAATATGCACATCATTATGTGATATATTTTTCTCCAAGTCCAAAAAGCACTTTTTGTTAGGTGTTTAGAGCTTCCTTACACCACATTTTTATCTACCGATTTCATTTCACAAATTGATTTGCATCTTCCTCAACCCTAGTCCAAAATATCTGTTGTTTTCCAGTTTTTTTTTTACGATTTTGATTTGACGTGCCAGGAAAAGTTTTCCTGCATGGCACGTAAAATACCTAAATTGTGCAAACAGCCTGGAAAACGTAAGATATTTCGTACTACCTCAACCTGTGTGTTTATGGAATAATGTCTAGTATTTTTCAAAATTATGTATGTCTATTGTTACATGCTTTATTTATTTATTGCTCCAAAAACTTAAACCTGCTTAATCTTCCAGAAAACGTAGGTCTGATGCAGCATCTGAAGCAGTTCTGGTAGGTGCTCTAGATGCATCGTCCATGCAAGTTTAATCCAGGTAGTGGTACGGCTTTTATGGAAAGTACTTGCTCCTTACACTTAAACTGGGGGATGCCAATACTGAGGGTATAGTATAAGCTCATCTCCACATTGTGAAGGTGAGCTAAGCTCATCTCCACATTGTGAAGGTGAGCTAAAAATTTAACCCAACTACAAATTAAATAATCCTATATTATATGTAATTATTATACATATATGTATTACACATTCATCCAATGTTATTTTAATCATAACTTTATTGATTTCAAACTTTCATCTTCAAACAACAGAATGCTCTGAGAGAACTAATAAAGGTGAACATAACAAAGGAAAACAATAAGCAGTGTATAAAAGTAGGGGAAATATAACTATTAATAACAAGAAACATTGATCTTTAAACTAGCTAACACACAAAGTCTAAAATGTCTCATACAAAACACACTGAAAAAAAAAAACATCATTCAAAATAATGTTTTTCCTGGTTGGTCATTACTTTAAATAACCACATCAAGGGCAATATGTGCTGAAGTTATTAAATGTATCATGTTTTCAACCACGCATCTATCTTTTAATTGATCAAAGAATTATTAAAACATACAATTATGTCAATTTATAGCCTACAACAAAATTTCTGAATCAAATCTCAATTTGCAATGACAATTTAGAAGAATTAATTGTGAAAGATAAGAGAATTATAAAGATTTCTTATATATAAGAATTTCCAGGTAATTAACTTTCCTAGTTCAATGTTTATAACTGTGTCTGACTGGTAAACTTGCATACTAGATAATAAACACCCTTATTTGAACAAAATATTGGACACATTTAACAAAATTTCAACGAGTAAAAAAAAAGCAAATAATTTGTATTTATTTGACAAATTGTATAAGAAAAAAATACAAAATTTAATTTTTACATATCTAAAAGATTCCAATAAATCTGCTTTTTGAAAATACTAAACAGGTATGAACACAGATGTATATAATAAAAAGAGATGAACTTGTGCACTATAACTGTGCATTGTGACAGCACCAAATCATCAAATTTTCCTGCGAGAATAAAAACAATGAAAAGTGATAAAGTGAGCATTATCAAGGGATGCAACCCTACCCTCTCTCTCTCTCTCTCCCAAAAAAAAATCCAGAAGCTTAGAATAATTGAAGCTATCTATTGTGATTATATTTCTGTCAGCAGTCTTTTAAACTGAGGAAACATATAGTTTTAAAATAAAGAATGTATATTTAATACTACTGACTTTGTGTAACTGTATAAAGTGTTCATTTTCACAGCAGTTTTGTTTTCAGCTTTTTAGACAGAGAATCATGCTGCGATTACTTAACATCCCCAAGCTTTGCTGGTTATTTTTAATCAATATAAAATCTTTCCACTATGAACTAAGGGGCATGTACATGTTTGTACCACAATGAAAAAAACAAAACAAATGATTTTGAAAAAGAAAATAAATATCATCACTTTTAAAATACAACTCCTCGTCCGCTATTATCAAAACAGAACTGCAATTAAAGGGAGATAAAGCTGTAACATGTATAGGAAATTTCCTAGAAACATGGTTTCCACTTGACATCACTTAATAATTTAATCAAATAACTACAATCCTGAGTTCTGATAAGTATACAGGTTTATCATTCTCCATCTTCTGATTTTGAATATTTAGACATAAGTAAAAAAAAAAAAAACACCCTTCCCTGATAATGTGGGATGTATATGTGACTTCTAACAACACAACATACAGGTTAAAAGTACTATTTAAAGATTACACATAGTTCATAAACATTTGATAAAAAATGCTTTTTCGGTTGTATTATAGAGTATTTTAAAACACCTGAATAACATCTTTAGTTTTAATTCTTAGAGAACATTATTGGCACAGAAAAAAATATATACAGCATAAAGGATTTATGAAAATATCATTATAGACGATACTTTGCAGGGAACTAATATTTTTCATCTACATTGCAACTTTTTTTTTTAGACCATACTGCAATTTTACAATTTTATGCCTCTTTCCAATAACAATGTTGCTAAAAATATCACATCCAGGGCTACTACAGTTGTTCCCCATAGAGAGTAAATTCTGGCCAACATTACATACTGATGGCAAGTAGCGAGAAATTGTAATGTTGAGATGATCAGAAAGAATAGCAGAATTACCGCTACCAGGAATTCAATCTTGTCAATTACTTAGTATTATTCCTTTCTGCAGTGTCTTGTATATATAAGTGGAATGTAAAAATCAATAGTTGCATAAAATAAAAACAAAATGTATAATATTATACATAATCATCTTGCATTCTTCATAAAAATAAAAACTTTTGGGACTAGAAATTAATGAGATCAGCTGTTGCTTTGTAGGAAACTGGACTGCCAGGAACGTGCCTGCTCAAATCCATTGATGCATGATTTATAATCCTCCAAGGCCTGGTGAAGTTCCTCCTCTGTGTTCATCACAAATGGACCTGAAAACAAGCATGCATTAAAATTTAACAAACCTTAATCTTGCTCAGAAACAAAAGTTGGCTTGAAGTACACTGTATCTGTTAAATACATGGATGTGGAAATTACCATGGAAATTAGATATCATTGAGATGGTGGCCATCTCAAAGGGCCCCGCTTTCAGCAACGAACATGAAAATGTAAGGTAGTTGAAAAGGGTTTATTTTGAAGAGGAACATTTGTGTACTATTAAGGGATGTGTTGTTTGAGTCTAAAGGGCTTCTATGTCATCCTTGTTATAATAAAAAATGGCACAAAAATCACGAGTGCTCCATACCCTCTATCAAAAAAACGGCACAAAAATCACGAATGTTGCATATCCTCTATGAAATTTGTTGCATATCCTCTATCAAAATATGGAAGGAAGATCACAAATGTTCCGTACCCTAAGTCAATTGGTAAAGTTTGAGGCTGACTGGACTTAAGGGAAAGAAATTATGCACCGAACAAAGATTTTAAACAGAGAGGCTATTTTTGACCTTGACCAAGAAACTTCATTCAAGGTCACTGCACATCCATTGACCAGTGGCACTCTGTGAGTGAAGTATGAGCCACATTGGACCAAGGGGAGAGAAGATATGCTCCGGATAAGGATTTTTCATATAATTCTGCTATGATCTTAACCTTAGACCTAGAAACATGGTTCAAGGTCACTGCACACCCTTTACCCAAAGGAACTCTGTGGGTGAAATATGAGCCAGATTGGGCCAATGAGAGAGAAAATATGCTCCAGACAAGAATTTAAACAGAGAGACTATTTTTGACCTTGACCCTTGACCTAGAAACTTCGTTCAAGGTCACTGCATATCCATTGACCAGTTGCACTCTGTGAGTGAAGTATGAGCCAAATTGGATCAACAGGAGAGAAGATATGCTCCGGACAAGGATTTTTCATATAATTCTGCTATGACCTTATCCTTAGACCTGGAAACATGGTTCAAGGTCACTGCACACCCTTTATCCAAGGACACTCTGTGGGTGAAGTATGAGCCAGATTGGGCCAAGGAGAGAGAGAAGATATGCTCCGGACAAGAGATCTTGGACGGACGGAAGGACAGACGGACGGATGGACAGACTGATCACTATACGGTGCCCGCAGAGCGGGGACCTAATTATTCATAATTACCTATTGCAAATGCCTATAACTTATAAAAAAAAACTTATGAGAAGAATTGCATAAAAAAGTTCTTTTTGTGAGAACTTGACTTGATTCTGACAATTAGCAATTTTTTGTAATTCTCAAAGCAGAGAGAAAACAAGCATGTGAGGACTTGTCACCAGCTGGTTCAACAGGTGAGAAAACCAACCTTGTTGAGCCACAGGTTCATTTAATGGTTGACCTGCCAGGAGAATAAAACTGCACGGATCAGACCACTGGAAAGGAAGAAGTCATTCATTAATGTATCACAAGCACCAATATAATTGATATCCATGTACCAGTATCAGAATTTTTTTCAAATGAACAACCCCCCCCCCCTCCCTTTTTGGGCCAAGTTGACAAGTTACCACAGAGTTATCAGAATACTGTAGTACTTGATTTTGAGCCATTACTCATGTTTACCACCTAGTTATCAGAATAAATGAATAAATGGTTTTGAGCTACCACAAAAGTTACAACTGAGTTATGAGAATACCCGGTTTTGAGCTTTGTACAACACAGGTTACCATTAAGATATCAGTTTAAATGGATTTGAGCTACACGTTACCACCGAGTTATCTGAACACCTGCAGGCATGCTTATGAAGCTGTCTTAGGACTAAGACATCTCTTAAGATGAACTTACGACATATCTTAGTCTTAAAGTGAGGCCAACGAAGCTATCCTATCTTATGAGACTTCCTAATTTAAACCCTTAACTTTTTATCTTAATATCAACTTCTTCAAACCTTGTAAACCTTTTCATGTGTGTGTGAGGGAGGTGTGTGTGGGGGGGGGGGGGGGGGGAGGGGGTGGAAGTGGGGGGTTAAGTCACTTGTCTTTACAAATATACAGAACATGTTCATATAAATTACTTTCCTTGCCATTTTAACCAAGGGTCCATCTTTTCTGTATACTGTATACTTTTAATAATTCCAAAAATCCCAGGGGACTGAAACAAATTACCCCCACCACCCATTACATATGCACATACATAATTATAATGGAAGATGGACCTAGGAACATGTAATATTTGTTTTACAAATAAAGAAAGAGAGAGAACTGCTTAGAACGGAATTTATGACATCTTAACTTAATATTAATTAAAGGTATTCCTAAGATACTTTTGTTTTACACCCTAAGACAAGTCTTAGAATAGTCCTAAGATATGTCCTAAGTAATATCCTAAGACACGTCTTAAGACGCATCTTAAGGAATTTTTATAAGCATGTCTGCTGGTTTTGAGCTAGCACACAAGTTACCACTGAGTGAGTTATCAAAATTCCTATATACCGGTAGTTTTGAGCTACCATACAATTAAGATACTACTGGGTTTCAAAATACCTGGTTTTGAACTACCACACAAGATACCACTGAGTGAGTTATCAAAATTCCTATATAGTTTTGAGCTACCACACAAGTTACCACTGAGTGAGTTATCAAATTCCTGTGGTTTTGAGCTACCATACAATTAAGATACTACTGGGTTTCAAAATACCTGGTTTTGAGCTACCACACAAGTTACCACTGAGTGAGTTATCAAAATTCCTTTGGTTTTGAGCTAATATACCATTAAAATACCACTGGGTTTCAAAATACCTGGTTTTGAGCTACCACACAAGTAACCACTGAGTGAGTTATCAAAATTCCTGTGGTTTTGAGCTACTAAACAATTAAGATACCAGTGGGTTTCAAAATACCTGGTTTTGAGCTACCATGCAAGTTACCACTGAGTGATTTATCAAAATTCCTGTGGCACTGAGCTACCATACAATTAAGATACCACTGGGTTTCAAAATACCTGGTTTTGAGCTACCACACAAGTTACCACTGAGCGAGTTATCAAAATTCCTATTGTTTTGAGCTACCATACAATTAAGATACTACTGGGTTTCAAAATACCTGGTTTTGAGCTATCACACAGTCTCCTTCAGCATTTAAGATGGCAGTCTGGGTTGGATTTACTAGTTTTTCTTTGCTCTCTGGACCTAAAGTTAGAGCAAATAATTTTTTCAATAAATCATATCATTTAAATAATGATTTTAAGACCATGTGCATCAAAAATGATAAAATTCTGAAACAAACAACAGATCAATGCATGAATCATTATATGTTTGGCTTTGAAATTCATAATACATACCAAATAATGCCTTGCCAGAGAGGACATGAATAAATGCATTCCAGCCTTTGGGAATTGGCTGACTTAATTTAGTGCCTTCATTCATTGTAAAATGTAAATAAAGAGTTGGAGTCCTGGTCCTAATCTTGGACTGCAACGAAGAAAAGGAGTTCACAATTAATTCTAAAAATTATTAGCTTTAGTCTCTAGCATTTTAAATAGGTGCCTTAATTTTAAAGTTGATTATGTTGTAAATTCACTGAATTTCAATTTCAAGAATTCAAATTTCACATTTCAACTTCCAAAAAAAAAAAAAAAAAAATCATGGGTGTTTACTTTTATACCTTGATATCACAGCATTTTTTTTCAAAATGCAGTAATCACGTAAACAAACTTAAAGTGAAAAACTTCTTCGTTAAATAAAGTATCTGTACATTAATTATGGACTAAAACTGTGGAGACAAGATTTATCAAAATCTGACTTTCTAAAATCATACTTCCTCACAATGAAGTTTTGCAATAAAATGTTCCAACAGTACTATGACCCCTAGAGAAAGTTTACCTTGACACCAAATGCCTCTCCAGCAATGACCTTGACCTCTATGCCTTCTTTGGATGCCCTTGGGATATCATCTGCAAGCATCTCTTGACATGATGGTTCCTGCATTTTCTGTTCTTTGGCAAGATTAATCCACAGCTGTAGCCCATGAGCTTTTTCCTCGCCATAAGACCACTCACAGTGTACAATTCCACGTCCAGCAGTCAGCCACTAAAGTCAGTAATAGATGCAACATTGCATTCAATGTCATAAAATATAACACACATTATGATTCAAAAACTGTTAAAATGTCACTTAAATCTGAAGAGATATGCCATAAAGGTATCCATCTGACAATCTTAGCCAATAGGCATAAAGAACAATGAATGCAGCATCTGATTTGGGTGAGAAGTTTTAACATTGTGTTTAATAATTTATCTAAAAACTGGTTGAGATTTCATCAAGTGATTAAATGTGAAGCACTGCTTTTTTTTCTCCATCTTGATTCCCAGAGATTTATTATCTGTCCTGTTCATTTGCATTAACACCCCCCCCTCCTCCCTTTTCCTTTCCAGATAACATGAAGATTAGTTTACACAGGATTTTACATAAATAGCTACCTGAACATCCCCAGTCTTTAGCTTTCCTTTATTTCCTAAAAAATCCTCATGCTGACCAGTGCCTTTTAAAATATAGGAAACCTACAACACAATATACGGTGCATATCATATACTGCCTGATATGTCAGTTTCTTATTTAAAAAAAAAAATCCTGATATGGTTTGTGAGGGATTTTCCCTGTCTTTGATATCATCTACCTTCTGCTTTGAACATGTTGAAGGACTTTAGTTTATATTCATAGTCAGTAATACATGATTAAAATTAACTTATGAAAAATTAAAAAAAAAAACTATAACAATTAAGTCACTCAGTATGATTTCATACTGGTATTTTTCATTAGAATAGAATTTACACTGCAGTACATGTACCACTTTGAGATTTGTTACATATTTTAAAAATCATATGCCCAAAATTGTCCCTGATAAAATACACAATAAAATAAACACTAGTCTTTCATTTGACATCAAGTGACTCACCAGTTCAAAGCCTCTGTGAGGATGGTCAGGGAAACCAGTGGGGGGATTTACCGTAAACTCGTCCAACATAAGAAATGGGTCAACAATGTCAGACTAAAAACACAATGTTATTATGATCTCATTTGTTAGTGTTTAACATTATCCACTAAAAAAAACAAAATAAAACTGTCAATTATGTTTGACTGATCACAAAAAATACATTGTGCTTTATAGTAAACAGTAAATATCAAAATTAAACACAAAACAATGCTCAGAAGTACGAGCTCAGATCAACTATATCTTTTGAATATAAAAATAATCATGATAAATATGTATGCAATATACGTGTATAAAAATCCACCAGATGGGAAACACAGGATAAGGGTAGCCTTACCACATCGTCCCCGAGGCACCGCTTGATGGTGGTTCCATCTCCCTCTCCTTCTGACTGCTCTACGCTCTCCGTTACCTTCCGCACGCTTCGAGATGTCATCACTTAATTACTCTATATGAATGAATATTCTGCTTATAGATTACATACCCTAAGATGTATCATTCACAATACTGCACTGTGAGTCATTACTAAAAAATCTGTCATCACATTAAATTAAATACTCCAGTAACAATATAAATTGTGTACACATCAATAGGATATAGGAACTGATAGGTCCTCCTCTATAATACAAATGTACTGACATTACCCCTGTTTATGTTTTGATTAAAGGACAGTACACTGAACTGTACAGCTATTTATCTAATTCTCAAATCAGTGACAAAAATAAAGTCTAAAGTGTAAAATACTGGGACAAAACATTTCTAAAAGAGATTCTTTACCATTATAGCAGCATCTGTCTGCAATGATTATTTTTTATGACTGATAAACAATATAACAGTATCTAAATATTACAGGCTTCTCTCAGTGACTCATATTTCCTGTTTTTAACAATCTTGAAGTGTGCATCATACATGATCCTTAAAAAGGAATGTTTATTTATATATTCTTTCTCTAAATGCACAGTGTTTAGATTTTGTTTTTTTTAACATCTTTAATATCTCTGCCTATATTGAACTCTCTAAAAAAAAAAAAAAGAAAAAAGGGAGAGATGCTTGTGATGAACATGTATGTAAATTTCAGATTCATAATGCATGCTGATTTTGATTAATTACTTGGATCTTTATGCTTAGTTGGCAGTATTTCAGACATGTGGATTTTGAACTTTGGTGTCATTTTCCTGTAAGTGAAATCAGCTAGAGTCCAGACATCAATATAAAACAAAATAAAATATATACATGTACTTGTGTAGCAGGAAAAACTGAAATTTTTTTTTTAATAAATAATAAAAATAAAAAAAAAATTTACCAAGATTGTCAATACCATTCGATTATCCATCAAGGAAAAAAATGTAGTTAACTCAAATGGTTGAGATATATTAATCGCAATCCTTATTTAAATAAAAGAGGGGAGAAAAATAACAACCCTTCTTCATGTAATTATGTTTAAACAGGTATAAAGATAATATACTGATGCAAAGCAGCAAAGTGGCCAAAACTTTCCATGTGGGGATCAGGATAGATAATCTACATGTATGTCAGTGGACAATATCTGCAGTTGATTGCCGCATGTTGAGATAGATGGACATCGCATCAAATGTGAAGTGTCAAAAAAAAAAAAATACCAGTGTGTCATTCACGTGTATCAAAATTTTCTACCAACTTTTCTCCTATTTTTTTCTTTCTTTTTTTTTTGAATACTTTATTTATCACACTCATGAATTATATTATCTGATGAAAAATAATAATAATTAAAAAAAAAGAAACTTAATAATAGAAACAAATTAAATAATAAAGATTACAATTTTTAAAATCTTAGATATTCATAACTTTTACATATCTTATCAATAAGGAATTATTCCAATCCCTCCAAATAATATAATTTGATGACTGTCTTTGTCCATCTAGTAATATTCAATACACTTAAAACTGTTTTCCATTTGAAGAACAAATTCCAGTTATATCTCATCTTTACGGTATGCATAAATCGCAAAGGTGAAAGATCACGAAAAAAAAAGAGCATTGAAAACAGTATTGAAAATTGTAAACTATTTAATATAGTTGACCATATTGAGCTCAGTGGCTAATACATATAGCTGGTGAAAATGAAGCTGCATTTAATCAGATCTCTTAAGACTGACATCAACAGTTATTCAAATATTTTGAGGTGGTAACAAGCACTTATATTTTGAAACAGTTCCCTAAAATGGATTGCCACTGGTGACAGATGCATAAAAATCAATTTAACATGGATAATGAATGATTGAACACTGCATTGGAAAAATGGTGTAGGGATAACAAAGGCAATGACACAATTCTTGGAAGTTTGAATATTTTTTCCCCATGTTTCATTTAAGTCAGGTAAACAATTTGTATATTTCAGATAAGGACAACATTCTTTCTTTCAACTAAGAAAACTTTTAAGAGGCCCAGTTTAAAGACTATTTCTACCTATAGCTATTAATAGCGACCTACATGATTTATATCTACTGACAGTATTTACTTCTATCTACTTTTTACCTGTCTTTAAAATAGAAATAAAAAATAATTGAGACACATCTTTAAAAGGTCAGACATGTTGTTTATCATGTTGTGCACTTGCTCCGCATGAGCAGTCTAGACGAACTCCAAAAACGGCGTGAACTCTGAAAACGAAGTCTTTGACTCCATCATGCATTGCGGCAAAATGGTGTCAGATGTAAACAAACGATGGATTGTCGTTCGCTTTCTTCAAACATATGCCCAAATAATGGTTGTACTTAATGCATTTTAACTTTATTTTAATTTTTTTTGAATGGATAGTTACATTTATTACCGGTATATTATTTTGTGGATATTGACTTATTTATCGCTTCAAACTCTTGCATATTAGTAATTTGGATATACGACATCATATTCAATACTGCTGGTAAGAATTATTTTCTTATTTGATTTATTGTCTCCTTGATTTAAATTTTATGTCGTTCCTTCAATAAAGGTGTTTTTATTTGGTTTTGAAGACACCCAGCTTGTATTTTTATTACAATCAGAAATGCGTATTTTTCACCACGGAACAGAGATATTCACAGGTTCATTTTTAGAAGACATGTTGTGACCTTAATTTCTAGAAGAGTGGTTTTTAAAGTTTTCATATTGATAGATAATAGTTTTTAAAAAGTTTTCATAATAATATATATTCGTGTGTGATAAAAAAAATCGTTAAATATCGATGGTAAGAACTTACGTGTTAAATTCAGATGTCGTACACAAATAAAACACCGGAATGCTAATTTATGTGTAAAATTTACTCAAGTTTTTAACAGTTACAATATATATTGTCCCATTTTGCTTATATATCCCTTTTATTATGCATATTTACTTCTCAAACGTATCATTTTCTCTGTAATTGATCCAACTTCAAACGTGAACTCTGAAAGTAAATATCTCCTTTTTTGCAAATAAAATTAAAAATCTGACAAATACGATCTCTTTTGAAGTCTTTTATTTAGCATTTCTGAGTACTGGCATAATTGCCATACTTTCCAAAACTTTGCACAGACAGTTTTTGTTGACAGATCATTTTTGCCGAAAAATCGTCATTTTTTGTGTGTGTGTGCATGCATGGACTCTATTTTCAGAGTCTTTTTCAGTCTCAATTTCTTACTTCCGGAAACGCTGTTTTTGGAGTTCGTCTAGACTGATGAAGGATTGTCCTGAATCCTTTTATCTAAAAATGCATGAAGGCAAGTTTTAAAATTAATACAGAGTTGTAAGATGTTTTAGGTTTCTTACCACTTAGCTTTGAACTTAAGCTTCAAGAAAAAATGAAACTGAATGTATAGTTATTGATGCATAATTGGGAAGTTGAAAAGTAATCATTTTTTAACCAAATTTTTGTCGTCTTTATGTTGTCAGTGTGATAATACCGGTAGATTGTATATTAAAGAAATTTGGTACTCATCAATGATCATATTCCGACATACCTGTGATTGGCCTCAACATGCACATAAATGCAAAAAGAAGGTAAAAAAATAGCTACCTGGAGTAGAATTAAATTCCTACTCCTAGGTAAACTATAAATAGCTACGTAGATAGAAAAAGTCTGGACCTGTTTAATAGCGAGCGCAGCGAGCGGCGCCGCTCGTCACCGCGAGCTCCAACGACAACACCTGGGCGAAGAGAAAATTCGGACTACTGCACATTCATTCAATAGAATTTTTTTCCGCAGTAATTCTGACCCTCAATGCATCGCTTCTTGTTCTCGCTGCTAACTTCATTCACGTGGTAACAACAACTAAAATTTCACAAAAAATAAACTCACCTTAATTTAATGGATATTGCATGCAGATAGTAGATTAAACGTTCTTTGTTAAAATATGTGCACTTTTTAAACTTTGTTTATGGAAATGCAGCTAACATACGTCATGTGACGTCACAGTCTAGACGTTCCAAATGTCTCGTGCGGTTTGACGAGGCGGATCTTAAAATGAAGTGAACAATGCGCTCGCCCCAACATATATGGCAAGAATTTAGTGCTGATTTTCACCTATGTTCAATTGTAACCAGTAACACAGGTTACATAGCCTTTTCACTTGGGAGCATTTTCTCATTTATTCAGTTTTTCATTGGTTACACTGGTTACAAAGGTTACAGTGGTTACACTGGTTACAGTGGTTACAAAGTGATTAGTTCTTATCTTCATTTGTAACCAGTAACACAGCTTCTGATGAACAGGTCAGCATTTTTCATTTATTCAGTTATTAATTGGTTACACTGGTTACAATGGTTACAGTGGTTACATCTGTATCTACAAGTTCCCATTTGGATTTTATATGATTTGTCACCAAAAGAATATAGTTGTAACCAGTGTAACCTAAAAATAAAGACCCCTTTCAGTTTCAGATGATCTGTAACCATTGTAACCGATTGTCACCAAAAGAATATAGTTGTAACCAGTGTAACCTAAAAATAAAGACCCCTTTCAGTTTCAGATGATCTGTAACCATTGTAACCGATTGTCACCAAAGGAATATAGTTGTAACCAGTGTAACCTAAAAATAAAGACCCCTTTCAGTTTCAGATGATCTGTAACCATTGTAACCGATTGTCACCAAAGGAATATAGTTGTAACCAGTGTAACCTAAAAATAAAGACCCCTTTTGGTTTTAGATGATCTGTAACCATTGTAACCGATTATCACCAATGGAATATAGTTGTAACCTGTGTAACCTAAAAATTTTAAAACCCCTTTTGGATTTAAATGACCACCATCTTTGAGAGATATATGTAACCTTTGTTACTGGATTAAATAGTCTTGTAACAGGGTTACAATTGAACATAGGTGAAAGTCAGCACCAATTTCTTGTGGTGTCGGGTGGTTACGTTCCGATTCCGTGTTCGACCCGCGTGGTTACGACCCAAGTGGTTTCGACCTACACTCATGTCTGTTCTGTTCTGTCATTACCTGAGTACAGGGGTATACACTGTGCGGTAAACAAGAGGCCCACGGGCCTTATAGGTCACCTGAGTATCATGCAACAACTTCGCCACAATGGATTCATGTTTTAAACCAGAGGCCATGAAATTCACAATTTCGAAAGAGGCACACTTGCTCATCATAATTTTACATTGAGTAAGCTTACTTAATACCCAGAAAGAGAGCAGAGGATTATCAATGAATTAATGTAATCATTAGAGCCCTGCCCTAACACCAGAACCATGATGCAGGGGCCATAAAATTCACAATTTTGGAAGAGGCATCCTTACATATCATAACAATACTCTTAGTTCATCAGCTTAATACCCAGGAGAAAAGAAGAAGATTTTCAAAGAATTATTGCATTTTTACTATGTAATCATTAGAGCCCCACCCTAACACCAGAACCCCTGACCCAGGGGCCATGAAATTCATAATTTTGGAAGAGGCACCTTTACTCATCATAACTATGCATCAGTTTGTTTGTTAAATACCCAGGATCAAAGAAAAAGATTTTTAAAGAAATAATGCATTATCACTATATATTCAACAGAGCCCCACCCTAACCCCAGAACCCCTGACCTAGGGGCCATGAATTTCACAATATTGGAACAGGCACCCTTACATATCATAACTATACTCTTAGTTCATCGGCTTATTACCCAGGAGAAAAGGAGAAGATTGTCAAAGAATTATTGCATTTTTACTATGTAATCATTAGAGCCCCGCCCTAAAACCAGAACCCCTGACCAGGGGGCCATGAAATTCACAACATAGGAATAGGCACCCTTATTCATCATAACTATGCCTTCAGTTTGTTTGCCCTGGATCAGAGAAGATTTTTAAAAGAAATAATGCATTTTCACTATACATGTATATTCAACAGAACGCTGCCCTATCACCAGAACCCCTGACCCTGGGGCCATGAAATTCACAATTTTGGAAGAGGCACCTTTCATCATCATAACTATGTATTTATTTTGTTTTCATAATATCCAAGAGCACAGAAGAAGCTTTTTAAAGAAATAATGCATTATTACTATATATTCAACAGAGCCCCACCCTAACACCAGAACCCCTGACCCTTGGGCCACGAAATTCACAATTTTGGAAGAGGCACTCTTTCTCATCATAACTATGTACTTAGTTCATCGGCTTAGTACCCAGGAGCAGAGGAGAAGATTTTTGAATAATTAATGCATTTTCACTATATAATCATTAGATACCTGCCCTAACACCAGAACCCCTGACCCAGGGGCCATGAAATTCACAATTTTAGAAGAGACACCTTTCATCATCATAACTATGCATATTGTTTGTTTCCTAAATACCGAAGAGCAGAGGAGAAGATTTTTTAAGAATAATGCTTTTCACTACATATTCAACAGAGCCCCACCCTAGCACCAGAACCCCTGACCCTGGGGCCATAAATTTCTCAATTTAGGTAGAGGGCTCAATGCTTATTACATTCATGCCAACAGTTTGCCTGCTTGATGCCCAGGAGTAAAGAAGAAGATTTTTAAAGATTGCATTAATTCTGATGGTTTTAGCCCCACCCCTCAGGCCCCAGGGGGGTAGGGGTCATGAATTTCACAATTTTTACTCCCTTCACATATAGATGCTATGTGCCAAATTTGGTTGAAATTGGTTCAGTGGTTCCAGAGAAGAAGCTGAAAATGTTCAAATGTTAACGCACGACGGACGACGCACGCCGACGGACGAAAACAGATAGCAATAGGTCACCTGAGTAAACTCAGGTGACCTAACAAATGGATATTCGGTAGCTGCATATTGTATGGCTTCAGAGATGTACATGTCAGAAGGTCGTTGTTTCCGTATGTGTATTCAACATGCAGTCAGATATGGTTTCCTAATATTTTTTTTCTACTATCGCGGAACAAGGAAGTTGATAAATTTGATTTAGTAATGAATTATATTTGAACAGTTTTCCATAAAAATTAATCAAATACTTCTTCAAATGCACCGTGATCACATATGCACTGTCTAAACAATGTATGTTTCTCCAAATTTAACTACATACGATAATTATCACTATTTAAATGATTGAAATATATGTGGACGATATAAAAAAAATGTAGATGAAAAAATAAAAATATAAAACTGTTGAAAGTGTTAATTAATTTCGTTCCGAAGCAATTAATTGTTAATTGCTTTGGAACGAAACCACTTGGGTCGAACATGAATTCGTGTCGAAACCACGCGGGTCGAACAAGTAATCGGAACGTAACCACCCGCATTCATACGCCCCAACGGTCGCACCGTCAACATATTAGATTTTCCTAATAAAAACTGAAATGTTGAGTTTGAAGCGAGCTACCATGGAATTTTGGCGGTTTGCTAAGTCCCTTCTCCTCTATTTTAGGAATACTTGTCTTTTCTTTACTCAGATTATGCCAAAATCCGCCTGTGATATGAGCAGCTTACTGAGTTATTCAGTTTCTTGCTTTTTCCCGTCTTCAAAATTTTTACCTGAATTTGTCAAAATTATAAGCGCCAATGTTCGAGCATTTTTCTCCTTATTCAAAGTTTTTGAGGGAGCAAAAGATTTCTCTCAAAAGAATTGCTGCATTCGATCAATTTCAAATTTCTGTTTAGAATTGCGAATTGTTGTCTTCGATCTCGAGGCGGAAGTGATACCATATTAATCTCTAAATTGAAGAGTTCTATTTCATGGCCACGGGCGACAACGTTCACCTGATTCCACTCGCGTTGACAAACATCATTTTGCAGCGGCAATGATTTTTCATGATGTGATCCTGAAATGAAATTCTGAAAATTGAAGCGGATTTGTCAATTTGAAAAATGTTTTACGATTTTAATATTGTTGGGGCGAGCGCAGTTGAATACCTTCAAAAACTTTTACTTAGCCTACAATCTTAACTTTGATCTCCGCCTCAATACTCACATCCCGTTCCCTTTCCGACCGGTGCTTAATCAACCTCGTTCGGGGTGTTTTTCCGAGCTTACCGGAAACACCCGAGAAGATGCGATTGATCTTTCATATACATGTAAATTGTTAGGCTACTGAATTGTCTACGGATTTTTCGGAGAATTCTCATCTTGAGGTGGAGGGGGGGGGGGGGGCTCTGAAAATCATGACAAGGCATACACAGCGGGTGTGATCAGTTGACAGGGGATGCTTACTCCTCCGTGTCACCTGATCCTACCTCTAATTTCAGAGGCCCGTTTTGGCTTTGCTCATTAAATGTATTATATGATTCAATGCATGATTTTAAGAATGGTACAAACTCATTAAACAAATCACGTCTTTTTTCTTTTGCTAAAGTAATAGATGTAGCCAAACGCAGCGAGAGAAGCGGGGTAAAAATAAACACAACCAACTGTAAAAAAAAAAACAACAAAAAACAAAAAACAAATATCAGGCACACAGCATTGGTTTTGATAAAAGGGACATTATAAGGGGAATAAATGACACCTGAAAAAAAATCTTTAACGCCCCCCCCCCCCCTCCACCTCAAGATGAGAATTCTCCGAACTCTATATATTATTTGAGGGCTAGGCAGTGGCGTATATTCCTTTCTGCTAATGTGTAGGCTAATGTGAAGTCACAGTTTTCACCTGAAACGCGAATTTCGGGTAGGCAAGGAGGGCATCGCTCACCCAATCGCAACTTCTCGGGCCTTTCCGACTAGCGGAAAAACAACCTCGAATGTATTACGTAGACGCCATGACAGCCCCCCTTTTAACAAACTTTGAACTAAATGTGGGAAGACCTCTTATCTGTGGAGTATAAAGTTAAACTTTACTGAATTTAAAGATATTACCCAAAATATACTATACAAGGGACTCCAAACTCCGTCTATCCTATAGTTTAATAAATAGGAAGTTGAATAAATTTTTAACATCCGGTGATGTTAATATATTCGAGGTTGTTTTTCCTACCTCTGATGGAAAGACCCGAGATGATGCGATTGATCGCTCACCCTCAATGGAGGGTGAGGGGTCGGAGATCAACGTAAAAGTTGGATAGGCATAAAAGTGTGGATTGCTAAAAATACTTTTATTACATTTGATGAAAAAATAGTCTAGTAAACTGGTAAAAAATATGATTTATGATCAACTTTCCCCCATTTTCAACCAAATACATGTATAAATGTATAATATTTTTTACATCAAGAAAATGATGTGTAGGCTACAGCCTTTTTGCCTATATGGAATATACGCCATTGTTAGGGTCAATTAATATAGGAGAGGTTTTTTAAAAAATGTTTCAAAAATGGGGGGGGGGGGGCAGACTTTCAATAAATATTTTCAAATTAAATTAAAAGTAAAAAAAAAAAAAACGTCCAGAAAAAGGGGTGGGTTGGACTAATTTTATGTTAGAGTTATGTCTACCCGTTCCATTATTGTAGGAGGGATTTCTTTATTATAATGTATCAAAAGTGAAGGGGTGGGGGCAATCAGACTTCCATTGAACATTTTCAAACTAGATTAATAGTAAATATTTATACGTTCGGAAAAAAATACGGGGGGGGGGGGGGGCAATGATCACTGTTCTTTATCTTTACATTTCATATACAGATTTCAGTTTGAATTTCCACTGTTCTTACTCATTTGTCGCGCCGCTCGCTATTAGATATCAAGAAAATGAAGAAATAACATTTTTAAAAGCAAAATCCCATTCCTTTTGTATGAAACGCAACATGTTTGGTCAGAGTTATCGAAATAATCAGAAAGTTTTTCTTAGATTCAGGAACATTTTTTTTTAACTTACACTCGACAGAACGTCTCCATTTCAACAGGACAGACAGAAATTTGCAAGATTGACACTCATTTCATGTGTTCACTTTTTTAAAAAAGCGTTATACCAGAACTTAAAAAAATGACTAAAATTAAATACTGCACAAAAAGGGGTTAAGTATCTCTCCTGTTTTGAAATACTAGTGATCTTATTTTCATAATTTTCCATTAATTAAATGGAAAAAATGTGATTTATTATAAATTGCCGTGATCAAATTTCATTTCAAATTTTCCACCAAAATCTTCAAAATATCTTCAGTTTTGATGATTATATTTCTGTCCTTACTGTTAGTAACTCACATTGTATGGGAATTGATACAAAAGACAAAAGTTTAAACTAAGTTATGCTTAGCCATCTATTTCAAATTTAACATCTTCTATGGCATTTTCGAAATGTTGTAGGATAGGAGTACAAATGCATACATACACTAGTAGCTGTGATTGCATTTCACCTTAAATTTTACAATTTACAACACTATAGTTTAGGTAGACTATGTTTTGTATATATACAGGTAGTATGAAAGTCACATAAATTTCTGTTTTAAAGTTGTAACAAACTTTGCTTAAATATCTTTTAATGTAAGAAATTAGCATTATCATTAACATCTATGCTGGTAACAAGACAACTGGAAAACTGTCCTAATTAACTTTTTTTTTCAAGCCTAGATCTTGCATGTCCATCAGATGGAGGTTCACTTTTATTGATATAACTTGAAAAAAAAATTCTCAAGACTAAAGAGTTAAAGCATTGCCAGTGAAGAGAGAGAGAGAGAGAGAGAGAGAGGGTGGTTGGGTAGATAGGTTCATGTTTTTTTCAGATTATTAAATGGAGCTTATAGTGTATGTAAGAAGGTTACAAAAAGAACAGCTTGTATTATAATACACTAGGCTTGCGTCCGCCAATTGACCCCACTTAAACTGCCAAATGTTAATTTATAATTATCTAATACTGAGATTACGAATTCCCATACCATTCAACACGATTACCTCAACCTAAAAACTTATTTTTTTTCGATGTTGTCTCTATTAGCTGTGAAAAATGCGCAAAATATTTTTAAATGCTTCCAATCAGATAAAAAAAAAAAGCAGACACATTGATATGTGACGTCAGATTTATTTATCTTGGTCTCGTGTGTACAGATTTTTAAAATAATCAATGACTTGAAACATAAATTCTTGATCTACAGGTTCCTTTCATCACGCGTCTTGACTTGTACCCTTTGGAGGGTTTTAAAACTCTAGTTAAGGCGATGCGCCACGGGGTGACTCGAGTATGCACGATATTTTGTTACATGGATTGCCTTTTGCGATGTTTTTGAAAATTTAAATAGATACAACCATGGTAGCAACTACACCCATGATGTTAAGTTGATAGAAGTATGTGATTGTTCAAAAAGGATTTAAAGAACCAGCTTTCTTCACCTTAAATGGGCCCTCGGATTTTATCACGTCCATGGTTTAAAACGCAAAATCATTTGAGCTGCGATTAATTGATCAATACATTCCCCTAGTGCTAACGTTAGTAATGAATGCGTAAGGAGTTAGTTACTTTTTCGGAATAAGATGGGGGACCCATCAGAAGTTTCTTCTGATCCGCTTATGTGTGGGCTGTGTCATAAGAGATACAACGATCCAAGAATCCTGGACTGTTTCCACACCTTTTGTTGTGAGTGCTTGGAGAAACATACACATAATGCTCATTCCAAGGTTACCTTCCCGTGCCCGATATGCCATCTGGAAATCACCATTCCGAAAACTGGAATCAAAGGACTCAAACAAAATTATTACGTCAGGGCTATATTGGCAAGTGCCACTTATTCAACAAATTGTAAATGTGACACGTGCAAAGAAAACGAGCAACAAGCACATTCCAGATGTCTTGAGTGTAACAGTAATTTTTGCAAGCCTTGCAATACCCGCCACATGAAAGCAAATGAGACACGTGACCATCATGTGATAGAACTGTCACCACAAGAGGCAAAAAGCATTACTAAACTAACTCATCGGTCATTTTGTGAAAAACATAAAGAAGAAACAGTTTACTATTGTATTTTGTGCGAAACCCCGATCTGCAAGGACTGCGTCACAAAAGTGTCCGAACACAAGGGACACCGATATAAAAACATCGTTGAAGGGGCAAAGGAGAAAAGAAGCAAAGTGAAACCTATGATACAGAGCATGCACGAATACCTGCCATGTTTACAGGACTACCTCAATGAACTGCACTCAACCAAAAAGCTTCTGGCTGATTACGCCGAGGAAACTGTTAACGAGATCAAAAGTCGTTGCAAATACCTTCAACAAGAACTACAGAAAATCTGCAACTCGTTGGTGGAGGGAGTGGAAGGAAAATTAAAGACCGAATCCAATCGCATAGAAACACATGCTAAAACTATCGAGAATACTCTTCGGTCTGTCTCCACCATTACTAAGTCGGCGGAGGAGGCGATAAACCTTGGGAGCGACAGCGAGGTGGTGTTGATGTGTCAGAAGTTACAGAATAGGTTTAAGCACGCAGACAAAGAGATACCTCAGGTTGGCTTACATCCTGCCGTGAGCAGCAACTTCCATGTTGGAGAATCCCATGGCTCAAATTTGGAGGAGATGTTTGGGTCATGTGACACCACGGAAATTAAGCTGCCTATGTTGCCTATCCCCTGGGGTCTCCGAATAGCCTTAAATTTTGATGTTCAACTGATGTACAACTTCAAGGTTGCCAACCACATTGATACTATACATGCAATAGCTCCACTCTCAGAGAAGGAAGCTTGGATTTGTCACGGATGGGGGACCCAAGAAATGAACCTTTACTCAAGAGAGGGCGAGAAACTTAGGACGGTCAAATTGGATATTCAGATTGACGACATCCTCACAAAGCCAAACGGCGACATCTTAGTCTCTAGCTACGACGACAAAAAGATCATAAAGCTAGATGGAGACCTAAAGCAGACCGATTTCGTGCATCTGGACTTGTACCCAGGGGGAATGACGTATACCAAGCGGAACGAGCTGCTTGTCTGTGCAGTGGACAGTTACGTCACAACAAGGAATTCCAGATCTAGGCGAATGATCATTCGAATCAGCGAGGCGGGAAAAATTATAGATATGATTGAAGACGATGGATTTACCGCCATCTTTACCGCACCTTATCGTCTGCATGAGAACATGCTGGGAGATATTGTTGTATCCGATCGAGAAGAAGCTGAGGTTCACACGACAACGATCACCCTGGACGGGTTTGTCAAGAATAAATATACGGGACAGAAAGACTACAGAGTGAAGAAACCATTTAATCCCTTCGGAATTGTCTCCGACAAACACGGTCACGTACTGGTTGCTGACTGGAGTAACCACGCAATCCATTTACTGGATTTGAGTGGACAGTTCATTGGATTTCTGATTACGGAGAATTATGGAATTCGGGGTCCCAACGCGCTTGCATTGGACAAAGAGGGGTATCTCTGGATAGGGGACACAAAATCCACTGTGTGGATATTCAAATACTCTAGACGTGTGGAAAACAATACATGATCTACTTATGACAGGACTGGGACACAAAATCCACTGTGTGAATATTCAAATACTCTTTAGGTTTGGAAATTAATACTTGATCCTCTCGATTTATGGTAGAAATATCCTTGAAAATCCATATTATGGATATTCAAATATTTCAGACGTGTTGAAAACAATACATGATCCACCGAAGACTGAATAAGGGATATCTGAAGTTTGGATGTTCAAATACTGCTGGTGTGTAGAAACAAGGAAAGATCCACAATGACTGAGTTAATAGCTAGAATTATCCTTATGCTTTCCATTGCATTTATCCATATTTTATTAAAATACTCTTGTATTTTTATTAATGTATATTAAAAACACCTCGTATTTCATACGTGTTATAACTTTAGCAAGGGCACCGCAAAGCGGAGCATCCCCTTGCAAAAGAACATATCGGTGTTGAATATTGAGCATGTTGAGTTTTGATATGTTCCATATCATAAGGTATGTGGACCGCTGCCACAGTTTGATTTATTAATGGGTGTAAATTTATTTGAGCATCGATCATTATGAATGATTTTTGAGTTATAACCGATTCATGCAAGTGCTATACATATACATGTACTTTGCAGCTATTATTGTTTCATAGGCGTCGGAAGCAAATTGAAAGTGGGGAGTTAAACCAACAAAAAAAAAAAACTTTCGGGGGCTAAGCCCAATTTTCAATGCCTATATTATAGCATAATATACATACGAATGAATCGAAACTGAGAAAATCCGTAATTGGCGACTTCACTACGTAGGCAAACTACATGTATGTAGCTAAATATATAGTGATTGGACAAGAGCTGTTAAGAAGTAAACTTATGTTTACATGCTTAAAAAATAACGACAATAATCGTGGATACGTAAACCTGTAATTGGCAACTCATCCTCGCAATGCCAGGGGTCCCGAGTCAACACGTTGCACGTGTTGACTCGGGACCCCGGCATTACGAGGATGTTGGCAACTACACTGTACGTAGTTATAAGCTATTCAAGCTACATAGCTAAATATGATGTTAACAATCAATTCAAACCCGACTCAATTATAATTTACACTTGAAAAAGCAAAATGCTGTATGTTATATTTTAGTACAAATCTCTTTTCTGCTTAAACTTTCAGTAAGGCGTGACATTCTCGGCGATACATAATTTGTGTCTCTCAAATAGTGACCTAGATTCTCATTGGTTGCCGGATTAGCTCACCAATACTGAAATTTACACAGCTTTTCATTCTTGGGTGTAATACACACGGGATAAAAAAGAGTTCGAGTCAATGAGTGACGCAAGGAACTAGTTACATCGTTTCTTACAGTAAGGTGTGGCTTATGTCATCTCATCGTTTGTTAACAACAATCTAAAGTTGCTAATGTTATTAATTTCTTAACCAATGAGAATCTAGGTACCCATTTGAGAGACGCTAATTATGTATCGCCGAGAATGTCACGCCTTACTGAAAGTTTAAGCAGAAAAGAGATTTGTACTATTATCCCATCGTTCAGTTTTAGTTACGTGATATTGGAATATGAGAAGGTCAGACATCAGAATTATGTATTTGAACCAGTTCTACATAATCTTTATAATACTGTTTACTAAAAATGTACGATTTCTTTATGTTGACATATACCTCTGTTTATTTATGACTCCCATCTTAAAAAATATGGCAACCTGTATATTTTTTGCAATTATTAGTTAATTTAAACTAATACAATGAATACAGTGAAAATAAATGCAGTTTTTCTACTTTGAACCATTAAAACTGTGAGGTCGGAAATACCTTAAATCAGGAAATCGAAACCCCTCCATAAATCATCTCCTTCATTGCCATATATTATGTAATTCATACTCAAGGCTGAAGCAAGTAATGGAGAGAAATGTAAGCTAAGAGAATGTAAAGATACTTCTTGTTACACCAAGCCATCAAATGAAAAACTTATGGCATTTTTATCACATTTCCCCCAACGTGACACAAGAGGCCCAAGGGCCTTAACGGTCATCTGAGTATAATGTAACATTAAAGGATTCATAGATTGAAGTAAAATGTATATAAAATTAAACAAAATAAGCTGATAAACGGAGCTATGTTGCCCAAAAAGGAAGAGAAAAAGGATGATCAGGGATTAGCAAAATACTTTAGCACTCGGTAACAAATCGTTAAGTTGATCTTTTTACTTGCCTGTACTTGCCATCATTTGTTACTATCCCAGTGCGGTATAAAATAATAGTTATTGAGCTATAAGTAAATCCATCTTGTTCCACCACGCATTGACCTCTCTTGGTCTTTGAAGAAAGAAAACTCCTACCCTCATACAATTTATTGATTAAGGCTTTATTTTTTACATTCCTTTGCTTCAAAATCTGTAATGCTCCAATTCATAGCATCCTAGTCTTTGTTTTAGCAGTGAACCTTTTGAAAGTGACAGTGGGATTATATTGTACAAATACCATCTTGTAAAGTATCCTGTATAGTTCACGTTGACTATGTACATGAATGGTCTTAATTTTCACAGGGAATACACATGTGAAATATGAAAGCCTAGCACCAACTGTTCTAAAGTTATGGACACGGTTAAAGTTTTTCGAAAGTAGGTCAAACTCTCTTGGTCAAAAGGTCACAAATGTTGGTACCAAATGGAAGGTCTTGTCCTAACATGAAAGCCTTAGCACCAACCGTTCAAAGGTCATGGCTAAGGTTAAAGGTCAAACTCCAAGGTCACAATTTTTGGTACATAAAGAAGGTCTTGTCACAAGAAAAATATAAAATCTATAGCATCAAGCATTCAAAAAATATGACAAATGTTTAAGTTTTTAAAAAGTAGGTCAGACTCGAATGTCAAGAGGCAATAAATGTTGATACCCAAGGGAAGGTACTGTCACAGGTGAAATATAAAAGCCCTAGCACCAACTGTTCAAAAGTTATAGCCAAGGTTAATTTTAAAAAATCAAAGTGAAAGGTCAAGAGGTCACAAATGGTCAAAGTTAAATATGTACCCAAAGAAAGGTCTTATCATATCACAAGAAATACACAAGAAAAATGAAAGCACTAGCTAAAATCATCAAAATTATGGGCAAGTTAGAATTTTTGCAGACAAACAAACAGACAGACCAAAAACTAAATGCCCCCAAAAACTTTACGGGGGGGCTATGAAAACCTTAAATCTCCGTTTCCTAAAGCTTCAACATTAAGTATTTGTATCATCTATCATGGCCCTTCTGTTTGTAAAAGATTCAATACTGTTCGTTATCTCCATATTTCATTTTAAAATCATTTTTTCCTTCATATTCTCAGGTAAATATTTGACCTCCCCATTGTGGCTCCACTTACCTCCAAAGGACATGATTTATATAAAACTGAATCTATATCCTGTAAGAGTTTCATATGAGAAAAGGATTTTTTAAATGCCCCATCCTAAAATTGACTATTTCTGAATTAATGATCTGGTCCTTGATTTCAACAAACGTAAATACTCTTTGATCTAGGATGCTTTGTGGCAAGTTTGGTTGAATATGGCTCTGTGATTCTGGAGAAGTCGAAAATGTGAAAAGTTTACGGATTACTGACGTCACATGATAGTCAGACGGACGCTAGACATTCTTCGGTCAGAAAAGCTCGATGAGCTAAAAAGGGAACGATGCTGACGTATTTTCCCCAATTCTTATAATAAATGAACATGTGCAATCAGAAGTGAAAATCAAGTAATCTAACAATAAAAATGTTTGGCTTCATCTACGCGCAAGTCAACAATGCAATCATTAAGTAAAATGGATGCAAGGGAACAAAATGGCGACAATTTTTTCTCAGGAACAATGTCACTCCACTGAATGAATGGTGTTGGACCATCGTTTGGGAGGTAGAAGGAATCATAAATCTCAAAAGTAAACATTTAGTCTTTAACATCAAAACAGTAAAAATTCTTGGCTTTATCCACGCGCAAACCAACAGTGAAATCTAAAAAGAAATGGATGCAAGGGAACAAAACGGCGACGAATTTTCCAGGAACAACGTCACTCCACTGAAAGTATGGTGTTGGGTCGTCGTTTGGGAGGTAGAAGGAAGCATAAATCTCCCGTCTATCAGAATCCTGAAAGCAAAATATTACCAGAATCAAACACTGTAATGTTAAAAACAAAGGAGACGGTTCCCATGAACTTTATAAAATAAATATCCTTTTTTGATAATCCATCCATTTTACAAATTAGAAGTTAGACATCCATGCTTTGGTGTCAAGGACTTCCCCACAAATAGATAACCAAGCGCATTAATGTTTTTTCCTTTTTCTTCTTTTTCAAATATTTATGGTTTAAAAAAATGACAGAAATACTAGTCATAAAAATAAACATTTCTATATTTAACTTCATCCAAGCCAAAAGGTCGGATCGTTTACCCTGGTCTATATCCTTACAAACTGTCTTTGATTGGATGATTAAATATTTAATGTACATGAATAATTTACCTGCAAGTATACACTATGACAGCCCCTGTAGTTATGGAACCTTCTAATGTAGGCGAGAAACACATAAGGAAGTGTAGCAATGTTAGAGGAAAACGCAGATTTCCCTTCTATTGGAATTTCTCTGAGACGGGTTATCAGAGTGTGATAGGGAAACTTTCTTTTAGTTTTCTCTATCGCCTTACTGCGTGATTGCGCAGTTCTTTCCACAATCCACTTTAAATCCGCATTATCAGTAACAAATAATGGATTTCTTGGGTAGGGTAATTTGGCGTGGGAAGGAGAAATGTCAAATCTTAAAGATTGACCGTCCGCAGAATTGTAAACGCATGACGACATTGTTATACCTGAACCTGGTAAATCGGATGTTGCACATGTTTTTTTGTGTTCAGATTTATCCAGTTCCATACAGTGTTCTGAGCAGTAAATTGAAGATTTACACATGGTACAAGTGACATTGAAAGTCCCAGGGGCTAGTTTTTTTAAACACCGATTGCAGGAAAAATCTGTAAAATCTTTTTTTTCTCCAAACTGGATTTTCCCGTCATTTTGGTTTCTCCCTCCGTGTTCTTCCGGCGTGACAAGACCCATTAATGAGCACTCTGCAATAGTGAGAGTCTCTCTCACTCTCGGCTGAGATCTGTATGCTTTACATGATGTTTTGTGTTTATTCCAATCAGACTTTTGGCAATCTTTTGAACAGTAATAAACAACCCTACAGCCAGAACACCTGAGTTCTGCACTTTGACTTCTACAGTTTGCACATATTGGCAAAGGACTGCCAGGGCCCTTTTTATTCCCACATGTTGGTTTTCCCTCTACGGTGCAAATTGATTTGTGCGTTTTCCAGTCTGCTTTTTGACATTCAGGAGAGCAGTATTTTTGTAGTTTACATCTTTGGCATACTTTTATTGTACCTGTTTTTCTGCATACAGTACAAACATTTAGCGGTTTATGATCGTTATCTTCTTCATCAACGGTCGACTCTTTGTTAAAGACATCTTTCTGGTCGCCTTTCTCCACTCCTTGTAAACCATCTCTCTCCTCAGCTCGTACATGTATCTTCACACATTCATCCTTGTGTTTTTGTGTCCAGTCCTGACTTTGACACTTTCTGGAGCAATAAGACACCTTCAGACATCTTGTACATCTCTGTAGCTGCTCTGACGGTTTCTTGCAGGAAGTGCACGACAAAATTTGTGAACTTAATTCTATTAAAATAAAAATCTCAGTATTATGCAGGTAAAAATTCTTTGTTTGAACTTAGTTTAGGAGAAGAAGAAGAATTGGAATTTTCGGTTGGGGGAATTTCTACAGCAGAGCAACAGCGACTATGGATAAAAAGTGTGGAAACCATGTTGTGCAAAAATTATAATATAAACAAATGATATAATCTAATCAACTAAAATTGTTAAAGCCAGAAATTGTACTTTACTATGATCTTCTTCATCAACGGTCGACTCTTTGTTGAAGACATCTTTCTGGTCGCCTTTCTCCACTCCTTGTAAACCATCTCTCTCAGCTCGTACATGTATCTTCACACATTCATCCTTGTGTTTTTGTGTCCAGTGCTGACGTTGACACTCTCTGGAGCAATAAGACACCTGCAGACATCCTGTACATCTCTTTAGCTGCTCTGACCGTTTCTTGCAGGAAGTGCATGACAAAATTGGTGAACTTGAATCTATTAAAATAAAAGTCGTAGTATTATGCAGGAAAAAAATTCTTGGTTTAAAATTAGTTTAGGAGAAGGAGAAATACGTCCTCTTTTTTTTAACTTGAAAAATATAAATTTCATTAATAGAAGTTTTCTCTTTACATGTTAGCCCATGGCTCTCAAACTGCTTTTTGGGAATGGGGCCGGGGTCATAAAGATTGGGAAAATGGCGACATTTGGGGGGAAATTTTTGGATAACCATCATACTTTAAAATCATTATATATACTGGGTTTCTGGTCCTTGATATCAACTAAATTTCTTTTTTTGCAATACAGAGGAATATAAATAACTTAAGTTATTATATATCTAACTATATTTTCTTAATTTTTGGAAGAAATGACTATTGGGAAAATAGGTACCTTTTTGACTTGGGAATTGGGCACTTGAACAGCCCCATAGAAAATCGAGAGCCCTGTTAGCAACTTTATTTTATACATGTTGTTTTATGTTGTAAATTTATACTTCAGGCACTCCGTTTCCATTTCCATCATGATAAAAGAAGTGAATGTGCACATTTTACAGAATTTGTCAGCACATGAATATTATTGTTATTATTCCCCTACCGGTGAAACCGGAGGGGACTATAGGTTTCCTCTGAGTCTGTCTGTCTGTCTGTCTGTCCGTCTGTCCCACTTGGTTTTCCGCAATTTTCTTCTAAACGCTTGCAGATATTGAGCTGATTTTTGGTATGTGAGTGTATCTTGTCGAGTTACAGAATAAGTTTGCATCTCGTTCCACTTCAATGATTTTTGACGGAATTACGACATTTTCAATTTTTCAGGGTTTTCCGCACTTTTTTCTAAACGCTTGCAGATATTGAGCTGATTTTTAGTATGTGACTTTATCTTGATGAGTTATAGATCAAGATTGCATTTCATTCCGCTTCATTGATTTTTGACGGAATTATAGCATTTTCAATTTTTACGGGAACCAGATTACACTTGCCGGTTGGGGACTAGTATTGCTAATGCAATACTCTCAGAATGCTTTTGTTTCTATTTTTTTTCGGGGGGGGGGGGGGGGGGTTCATACCTTGTTTATGTGCCTAATATTTCATACAAAAGACTGTATGCAGCAAACCCCACTGAACTGAAGTATAAAATTTTAACAGGTTAGTAAAATGTTAATTATATAACACTTCGGATACGTTGCCATGATGCGCTCAGTGGCGAATATGCACATTTTAACGGTAAACATTTACTAGCACAAATTACCAATAGTCTTATAATATATATAAATACATTCACATCTTATAATGTTATCAATCGCTTTACCATTATTTCCATGCCCATCCATATGATTTTTTTTAGTGATATTACATCCCCTCATTTTTTTTAAACATCGGGTTCAATGGCATTTGACGTTCTAGAAATTTTCATCAATACTAATTGTATGATTGGCCATTGGAGAAAATGATTTGCACGTTTTGTGTTTTAGTCAGTTCTCACAACTTATCTCTCCTGTATCAATTTAATAAAGTTTTGATTACTAGTAAATCATTCATTAATGACTATATATTAAAGAATTATTCGATTGTTATCAGTTTCATTACAAATTGCCAATGACTTAGATCCGCCAACCGTAACCACCACCGTACTATCTTTTTTTTTGCTATTTCACGGCTGTTTATCGAAAATGAAAATAGATTTTAAATTAAATTTACTATAATTACTATGCGAGTGAAATCGATATATATTTGACGGACAACATCTCATAATTAGTGTAATATTAGAGGAATAAGTATGACTCTGGTGCAGGTGTTTCGGAGATTATTTGCAAAATTTATTATTTATAAATATATATCTACAATGAAGAAATATATTTTTAGAGGAAAATACTTTGCTCCCAGAGAGCTTATTGAATATGAATAACAATAAATTTCTGCATTTTATTATGAATTTGTAGGAGGACAATGGTACCGTCCATATATATTGTAGTTCACTAAATTTCCGCGACACTTTACTTTCGCGAGATAGCCATTTACTCTTTATTAGCAAGAAGAAGTATTCACAAATTGTGCCTATTACTCCATACAATCTATAGGAATACTAATATCACGAGAAGAAAATTTTTGCGAGCACATTGTCTCAAGTAATTACGCGAAAATAAAATTCTCACGAATAAAACGTGATTTACTGTACTTAAATCTGAGGATGCAACACTGTTCCATACACAGTCTTTCAGAAGAAGGTACGACCCAAGATTTTGGTCTTGGGTCGTTTTGCAATTTTATTTTCATTTTAACGTTGATAAAATTGTGATTTAATATTAATAAAAATCAATTTTGTTTTTAAAATTATATAATTATAATCTCAAAAAATTATGAAGTTTGTGAAATTCTTGACCTAGTCATACATTCTTTTGTAAAAGTGGGGCCTAAGTTTGGAAAACATTGTTTTCGTGTAAGACTGTCGGCTTACCGTCTATGCTCACTTCCTTGCAATCTCTCTCATGTCCAGCTTTCCAGTGATTTCGTTGACATTCCCGTGAACAATAAAATTCTCCCTTACATCGACTGCATCTCATTAAATCTGAGGATCGGATCCCACAAAAACTGCAAATGTTCTTCATTTCTACAGACATTAATAACAACCATTAAATATTGAACTGTAAGAACTTTTTTTCACAGGTATGTATTCCTCTTACCATCAACGCTCACTTCCCTACACTCTTTCTTGTGTCCCTCCTTCCAATGATTTTGTTGGCACACCCTGGAGCAGTAGAATTTTGCCTTACAGCGACTACACCTCTGTAATTCTGATAAGTGGACACCACAAAAACTGCAGTATTTCATCATGGGCATATCTGAAGTAAAATCTTTAAAAACTCATTGATATAAAAAGCCTCCTTATTGGGAGTGGTTGGGTCACAGCTGATTTTGGATACTGGGCTGTTGATGAGCTATTTGTGCAAGGAATAGTTGGCCCATGCTCATAACTATTATCCGTTTCTGATATTTTATGAAATCAAATAAACTCTGCAGGCCCGTAGTACGGGGTGGGGGTGAGGGCTACTTTTTTGAGAAAAGTTTTAAAATGTAATTTTAATATGTAAATTTTCATTTGGAATCTCCCCTCCCCCATTTTTTGTTGCCGTAAGGTAGAACACAAGTAAATCCCAGAATTTGAAAAGAAAAATTAACCGAAAAGTCAGAAAAAGGTCCCCCACACACTTTCATGCACATATACACACATGGAATATTTTTTGGAGTTTACTTTTTTCCATGATTTTTTTTAGTTTTGTTTGTTTGTTTTTTTTCCTTGTAATATTTTAAGGGTTGTCCCCACTTTGAAAAACGTACTGCTCAAAAATAACAATAACACTAAATCTATTTATGAAATATATGGAGATAACGAACAGTATTCAAGCTCAAAAGTCCATTAAACAATACAAATTTTGGAGCAGAGCAAACATCAGAGGTGGGATCAGGTGCCTTGGAGGAGTGAGCATCCCCTGCCTACCGGTCACATCCGCTGTGTGCTCCTTGTCATGATCAGGAAATAACGGAAAAATCCGTCGACAATTCAGTGTGTAAATAATGGCCTAACAATTAGTATGAAAAACGTCAGTCAGCATTTGATTTAATGATAAATTGTATTTGCTGACAAGGTCATTGTATCGAGACTGCTGATACTCTTTTTTCATCAACTTGTTTGTCAATATCTTAGATCGTTTTAGAAATTGTTCATACGTAGAGCATGCATTTGCGTATCGAATCAACCGAGAGATATAAACCCTGTATGCAGGTGATGTAGGTATATATATATATATATATATATATAAGTAAGGGAAGTTGACGATTAAAAAGTTAAATTCAACACGTTTATCATAAAGCTTGGTTGTTAGATTACCATTAACATCTTTTTCGAATAAAATATCAAAATATGAGTCAGATGTGTCAGACTCTGTGGTATCTTTTATTTCAAGCTCACCGGGATATATCGTGTCGACATAAGAATGGAAATAACCACTGTTAATTGACAATACGTCGTCGATATATCTAAATGTCGAGTTGAAGGCCACAGCAAATGTTTTCTTCTTTTCACGTATAAGATTTTGAACAAACTCTGCTTCATATGAATGTAAAATCAGTAAGCACATTTTCTTTATGCGCTATTTCATCGATGCCTCCAAAAGCACATTTCGCTCATCAAAATGATCATTTTTACATGTCTGTCATATTTATGAAGGTCTATGCCAACGTATAAACATGACTTACCATATTGAATACGGTTGAAAATATTTTATATTTCGTCTCAATTTGCACTATTGCACTACACGTTGGAGATAACGTTAACGTGACGTTATAACATATAAAATACGTTAAATTAATGTTATTTTTGCTGTTGTTGATACACATACTTTTCTTAAAATACAATTAAATAATTTTTTTTTTCAATTTTCAAAATATTTTTTTTTGTTTACAAGTTCAAAATAAAGGGAGGAAAAACCTATACTGGAATAAATTCTAATTAATACGTTGACATATTGTGGAGGGCCCTGGTGACGGAGTTAGGGTTCGTACACGGATGTGATTCTATTTTTAGCAGTTTATTAGTATAAGCCCAATAAATACATTTTAAAAACAAGAGGCTCATGGGCCACATCGCTCACCTGAGCACAATGGCTAGGAAAAAGCACAAATCAATTTAGTATTGAAAAGTTTACATGCGGGGGGGGGGGGGGGGGGGGGGGGCTTGAATTTTAAACTACATGAGGATGCTTCCATATCAATATAATAAATGGCTTTGTTGTTCTTAAGCAGAAGATTTTTAAAGATTTTTTCCTATATATTTCTATATTAAACTTTGATCCCCCATTGTGGCACCACCCTACCCCAAGGGGTCATGATTTGAATAAACTTGAATCTACACAATGTAACAAAGACTTCCAATAAGTTTCAACCTTCTTGGGCCAGTGGTTCTTGAGTAGAAGATTTTTAAAATATGCCACCATATTTTCACTATTTCTGAATTATCTCGCCTTGAATAAGGGCATGGCCTTTCATTTGAACAAACTTGAATCCCCTTTACCCAAGGATGCTTTACGGCAAGTTTGGTTGAATTAGGCCCAGTGGTTCTGGAGAAGAAGTCGAAAATGTGAAAAGTTTACAGACGGATGGACAGACAGACAGACGGACTACAGACAAAATGTGATCAGAAATGCTCACTTGAGCTTTCAGCTCAGGAGAGCTAAAATGGATTGAAAATATTGTTTAAGTTCATTACTAAGTTTAGCATACAAGAAACAAATTTAAAATATAATTCAGAGAGAAACATGGCGTGATTTCTGATTATGGTGACGGAGTTTGGGTGGCAGGGATAATATTGTACCCCATGTACTAACAGTTTGATTTTGTGAATAAGCTGAATTTGAACTTTGCATTACTGTTAATCAAAATATATGATTATGCAAATGATGCTGCTTATTATGACATTGTTAGGGAAAATGACCTATGATTGAGTAGTATTTTGGCAGGCGTTTTTCATACTAATTGCTAATACTAAATTTGACTACGGAATATTCTGTCTACCTGATCAATATTTAAGGGTGAAACCGATCGACCTGGGATACTTACTCCTCCTAGGTGCCTGATCCCAAGGCTGGAATTTTGGGGGGTTCGTGTTTTGTGCCCTCTTCACATATTTGTATTGTTTGTGGATTTTTTAAAAGATCGATCACTTTTTGTTAGCTTCACCGACTTCGTTACATTATTGCATAAATACTAGAGTCCCATGGGCCACAACGCTCACTTGAGTAACTTTGGCCCTTCAGTTCTTTGTCAGGTTTCCCCCCTTGTAATACTTATTGTGGCCCCACCCTACCCCGGGGGTCATAATTTGAACTATTTAGAATCTACACTACTTCAGGAAGATTTTTCCTATATATTTCAATGCTAAACTTTGTTTCCCTATATATTACAGCCCCACTCAACTCCTAGGGGCCATGATTTGAACAATTTAGGATCTACACTACCTCAGGAGGCTTCCAAATATGTTTCAGCTTTTTGGCCCAGTGGTTCTTGAGAAGAAGATTTTTGAAAATTTTTCCCATATATTTCCATGTAAAACTTTAATTCCATGTTGTGGACCCACCCTACCCCCAGGGGCCATGATTTGAACAATTTATAAACAAAGCTTCCACATAAGTTTCAGCTCTTCTGGTCCAGTGGTTCTTGAGAAGAGGATTTTTAAAGATTTTTCTGATATAATTCAATATTTTTCTTATATAATTCAATATAAAACTTTGATTCCCTATTTTGGCCCCACTTTTACCCGGGCCATAATTAATGTGAATAATTTAAAATCTACACTATCTCAGAAAGTTTCCACTTAAGTTTAAGTTTTTCTGGACCAGTAGTTCTTGAGAAGATTTTTTAATGACTCCACCCTTTTTTGTTTTTCTTGATTATTTCTCCTTGGAAGAGGGCCTGGCCCCTCATTTTAACAATTTAAACTTCCCTTCAGCCAAGAATGCTTTGTACTGACTTTGGTGAAAATTGGCACAGTGGTTCTTGAGAAGAAGTTGAAAGTGTGAAAAGTTTACAGACGGACGGACGACGGACAACGGGTGATCAGAAAAGCTCACTTGAGCTTTCAGCTCAGGTCAGCTAAAAACTTATTTTTAAATGCTTACCAGTGTTTTGAACTGTCTTACCTATTATCTTTTATCTTAAGTGTTCGCCCGTGTATACCTTAAAAAGAAATTCTCTGAAAACAAAACGAAACTACAGCCTGCAGCGATAATTTTCAAAAAACAACTCACTACAGTAGAGTTCTAAAGTTGTTCATGCATTTACATTATTTTTATTTGTAAAATGTCTTTTAAAATACATGTATTAAACGCCGTTTGGATATGAAAATAAGGGTAATTTTCAAAAAGAATTATTTCTGACCAATCTTCTGTATTTTGAAAAACTTAAAATAGGAAGGCGGATTTCATGTATTACAGGATTTCTTTACCGTCTATTTTTATCAGAAGCCTTTATTCTGAAGTCTGTGAAGGGTATATTTATTACCCCACCTCTGTTGATTTTTCGATGAAATCCTGGCTTACGATTGGTTGAAGTCTGTCACGTGAAGGGGGTGTATTACTTATACCTAGTCGCTTGAAAATCAATACATGGTCGATACGGAGTTATCGTTCTTTTGTAACGTTCGAACAACTCGAGTTCACGCGATTTGCCGAGTGTCTGTTGACAATGTTACAGTTAACTAATGTAAGTAACGAAGATGGAACATTTTTCTCCCTTTACTGAAAGTCTTCAAAACTGTCAGTACGTTATTACAGCACGAAACACTCGCACACGCACACGAAACAACATCACGTCACACAACGTGACGTCATAACAGGCATTGTATGAGTGATGAAACATATATAGTGAGAAAAACAATTTTACAAACCACAGACAATGCATAAATATTTTATTGGTGGGGTAAATTCGTTACATAGTTTTTTAGTGACAGGGTACGGGATGATACCTGGTTAGTAAATTTCATACCTGGCTCGGCTTCGCCTCGCCAGGTATGAAATTTACTAACCAGGTATCATCCCGTACCCTGTCACTAAAAAACTATGTAACTAATAGTATCCTTTTTTCCATCAGTGAACTTTAATGCGAGACATCCAAGTGCAATCGTAATTTTGGCCTTTCCGGCAACCTTGAAAAAACACCTCGAATGTATTTTACATTAGCGGATAGCAAATTTTATACGATATGGAAAAAACTTCCTATTTATCAAAGTAATGGATGGGCAGAATTGAATATCCCTTCTGTGGTATATTTAGCTCACCTGAGCTGAAAGACAAATGAGCTTTTTCTGATCACACGTTGTTCGGCGTACGTCCGTCCGTCTGTAAACTTTTCACATTTTCCATTTCTTCTCAAGAATCACTTGGCCAATTTTAACCAAAGTTAGTGCAAAGCATTCCTAGGTCCAGAAGATTCTAGATTGTTAAAATGAAGGGCCAAGCCCCATTCCAAGGGGATAAACAAGAAAAGGCGAAAATAGGGTGGGGTCATTAAAAATTTTCTTTTCAAGAACCACTATGTCAGAAAAGCTGAAACTTATTTGAAAGCTTTCTGAGGAAGTATAGATTCTAAATAGTTCATGGCCCCCGGGGGTAAGACATGACCACAATGGGGAATCTAAGTTTTACATTGAAATATATAGGAAAAATCTTTAAAATCTTCTGCGGCTACAAAAGGGAAAACTTATGTGGAAACTTCTTGAGGTAGTGTAGATTCTAAATTGTTCAAAACATGGCAGCCGGGGGTAGGGCGGGGCCACAATAGGGTATCAAAGTTTAACATTGAAATATAAAGGAATTTAAAAAAAATCTTCTCATGAACAACTGTGCCAGAAAAGCTGAAACGTATGTGAAGACTTCCTGACGTAGTGTAGATTCAAAATTGTTCAAATCATGGCCCCCGGGGGTAGGGAGGGGCTACAATAGGAAATCAAAGTTTTACATTGAAATATAAAAAAAAAATCTTTTTAAAAATCTTCTTCTCAAGAACCGCTGGACCAGAAAAGCTGAAAATTTTTAGGAAGCTTTCTTAGGTATTAAAGATTGTAAATTCAGTGAAACCTGTCTTATCCGACATGCTGCGGGAAATAAAATCAATGTCGGATTAGACAGTGTGTCGGATTACCCAGTGTTGAATATTTCTGAGCGTTATGATTGGTGTCAAATGACTTCAAAAACCATTTTTCATTAGGTTTAGAGTACACGTGTATTTAATTGTCAAAATGTTTGCATAATTGTGTGTTTCTTTGTTGTATAAAATATACCTTCGTTAATTAGCATTTCTTTGAGCATTAGTAAACTCTGTAGTACATGTAATATACGATGTTTGTTTTTTTAATGGACAAAACAGATGGAACTGCCGATCGCTTCAAGATATTGCAATTTAATTTTTAGCATTTTACTAAAGCAGTAGATGCATGGTTAAGTAAATATTTCGTTTACATGTACCTTCTTTACACAGAGGTATTATTTTTTTTTCTACACTACATTTCTCTCCGAATTTTCTCTACTGTTTACTTCTCAACATGGACTGTGCTATTAATACCGTCACGCGACTTTTCATACAAACCGGACGTAACTCTAAAACATTGTGATTTTTATCAAACAATCGTAATATTTTAAAATTTAATGGGCAACTTAAAGCAGTATTTTTGCTTCCGGCAAATCCTTTATGTGCACAGCCTTGCTTAATTCAGTGTATATTAACCCTGAAATGAAACTTTTTCTTTTAGACAAGATGTACCATTCAACTTGTGTATTGTCTACATGTTACGTTCGCCGTACTCTTTTTTTCGGGACATGGCTTTATGAAGGACTAACTGCATGTTTGATTTTAATTTCAAGCTAAAAATCTTAATGGAATCAAAATATCATGTACTCTTTTTATTTTCTGTCGCGTTGATGCTATTTCTTAAATGCGAGAATAAAACTGATAACAACAAAGAGAATTGATTGCCTAATTTTTTAATTAAAAATTGCTTACATAAACACTTTCAAACTTACATGTAATTAACTACTCTCTTGTGGCCAAACGGGGCATTCATGTCACCTGGCCTGCCGCTAATTATGGAACACCCTTGTAATTATGTCGGATTCCCCAGGTGAAATCATAATGTAATTATCTAGTTTTGATGACAAAAAAGCGCCGGAATTCGGAATGTACAGTGGTCGGAATATACAGTGTTTTGTTCTATATAAAATATAAAGAAATTTTGGGGAATAAAGTATGAGGTCGGAAAGTCCAGTGTGCCGGATTGCACAGTTGTCGGATTGGACAGTGGGCACTGTCATTGTTGTTCAGATCATGCTCCCTTGGAGTAGGGTGGGGCCACAATAGAGATTACATTGGGAAAAATCTTTAAAATTCTATTCTCAAGAACAGCAAAGCTATGATTAATTATCTTAATCTGGTAGCATTCTCTGTTTGTGTTGATTCACTTCTGCTCATATCATGACTCCCGTGTATACGGTGGGGCCTCAAAAGAAGATCAAACTTTTACGTAGGAATACATGTATATTGGGAAGAAAATCTGATGCATAATAATAGGACCAACGTGACTCAAGTGTGCATTGTGGCCCATGGGCCTCTTGATTTAATAGGTAATACATTCAATTAAGTTAAGCTCCAGAATCTACAAATAAGAGGTCCCCATACATTTATTTCAATGTTTATGAAAAGGTGGGTCGTCATAGACGATTACGTAATACATTCGAGGTTATTTCCGCTTGACGGAAAGCGATTGCATCGAAGTGTAATCATTATTGGAATATATTAACATTCCCAACTGTTTTCTCTATGATAAACACTTTGAAAGTCCAGTTTGCTGATTTCTTGATCATTATGATGAAATGTAAATTTCTCAATTGAAATGCCAGTGAAAGGTCAAATGTCAATCAGTCCTGTATGTAAATGATGCCATATTGGAAAACAAATATTTTGTAAACTTGATTTAATTTTATCTTATTTCAAATAAGTATTTGAAGGGTTATACAATAAATTTCATGAATTTTAATTAGAATATTGGCTTTATCAAAATACATTAACATAACTCTGATGAACGTTTTCTGAAAAGCGCGAAGTTGGCGTCAATCACCGAGAGTTAAACATTCCAGCATCCATCATCGCTGTCAACAAGAGCCGAGAAATCGTCACATACACTCCGAACTTAACATCTAATGCAGATATCGTCCAACATACTCACCCCTTGTCATCTGGTTTTGTAAACAACAAATATCCCAATTTTATCTGATACTTTGTCATCTACTTGCAGTCTGACATTCAACATGGCGGCGGAAAAAGTGAAACACGTGGGTGCGTTTCCGACTGTCCAACTAGATCTAGGTTACGTCTTTCATCAAAGCTAATCAAATGACTTTGATAATAATATAAAGACTCCTTTTGTTGTTCATTTAATTAATGTTGATGGTAAGTAACAGAAATAACCAATCATTAATTTTTTTCCATATTTTTATCGAAAATTTTTAGTAAAATTTGACGTCAGTGGGCGTGGCTATGAAAATTAACATGGAATGTTTCATTTATTTCAATTCTATTAGAATAGGCAGCATTTTCGATTTATATTTTATTGAAGCGTCTTTGTGCGACGTAATATTTTTTAAAGTAATTCAATCTTTTAATTTGGTAATTCCAACTTTAATCTCGGCTTTTCCAACTTTAATCTTGGCTTTTCCACTTTAAAAGTTAGCTTTTCCAATTGTAAAGTTGGTAATTACACTTTTAAAGTTGGTAATTCCAACTTTAATCGTGGATTTTCTAGCTTAAGTCTTGGTAATTCCAACTTTTATCTTGGCGTTTTGACTTTAAAGTTGGTTATTCCAACTTGAATGTTGGTACATGAAATATATGGAGATAACGAACACTATTCAAGCTCAAAAGTCCATTAAACAATTCAAAATAGGAGCAGAGCAACACGGACCTCCAAAACATCAGAGGTGGGATCAGGTGCCTTGGAGGAGTGAGCATCCCCTGCCGACCTGTCACACCCGCCGTGTGCTCCCTGCCATGATCGGGAAATAACGGAAAAATCCGTCGACAATTCAGCCTGTAAATAATGGCCTAACAATTAGTATGAAAAACGTCAGTCAGCATTTGACTCAAAGATAAATTGTATTTGCTGGCAAGGTCATTGTATCGACCATAGAACTTACGAAATGATTACTTTAAACGAGACTGCTGATATTCTTGTTTCATCAACTTGTTTGTCAATAATTTACCTCGTTTTACAAATTGTATTTACGTAGAGCATGCTCTTGCGTTTCGAATCAACTGAGAGATATAAACCCTGTATGCAGGTGATGAAGGTATATTGCTGCATAAGTAAGGGAAGTTGACGATTGAAAAGTTAAAGTCATCACGTTTATCATAAAGCTTGGTTGTTAGATTACCATTAACGTCTTTTTCAAGTAAAATACCCAAGTATGAAACAGATGTGTCAGACTCTCTGCTATCTTTTATCTCAAGCTCACCGGGATATATCGGATCGACATAAGAATGGAAATAACCATTGTTAATTGACAATATGTCGTCGATATATCTACATGTAAATGTCGAGTTGAAGGCCACAGCAAGTGTTTTCTTCTTTTCACGTATAAGATTTTGGACAAATTCTGCTTCATATGAATACAAAAAAGGTCTGCTAATAATGAGGCGCAATTGGTACCCATGAGAATTCCAATAGATTGTTGGAAGACCTGGCCTCCAAAAACCACATAGATATTGTCAATCAGAAACTCAGGCATCCTTTTAATGTCAACTTCAGAGTACTTGTGCGTACAATCAGAACTTTAAAGTTTGCTTTTTCAACTTTAATCTTGACTTTTCCAACTTTAAAGTTGGAAATTTCAATTTTAATCTTGGCTTTTTAAAGCTTTGATTTGAGCTACTTTAACCTCTTGTTTTTTTTATTCTATTTAGTACTATTAACTTTCAGTCACCTTTCAGTTAAACTGAATGGCAGAGTTTCATCCTGTGAAATCGAAAATGCTGCCTATTTTAATAGAATTGAAATAAATGAAACATTCCATGTTAATTTTCATAGCCCCGTCCACTGACGTCAAATTTTACTAAAAAATGTCCGATAAAGATATGGAAAAAAATTAATGATTGTTTATTTCTGTTATTTACCATCAACACAATCTATTTAAAATTAGATGTTCCGAATCCGCTACCGCTTCTCAAACATCTAACAACATCCCAATAGGGGTCACGTCAGAGCGACCTTTCGATTACGAATAAACATAAAAATTTTGGCCAATCAGATTCAACCTTCTGTATACGATTCTAAAATTAGTTCAACGGCTACATCTTAACATTATTGATGCTCAGTAGACTGTCTTACGTTGAATTAAAGTAATTTTGGTATAAATTAAACCTATAGTTCGCCAATCTGGCATTCTTACCGAAATAATGCAAACGAAAACTACATGTATACGTCTATATATCCCGCACGTCACATTCATATTTAGCACGGTCTTTACCATGCATATTTTGTTTACTACGAAACCCCTCGGGCGTTTAGGTTTGGCAGTGAAAAAAGAAACGCATCCGAACTATAAGCCAAGATTTCAGAGACGGCGATTTCATTGGGTAATCGAAAGGTCGCTCTGACGTGACCCCGAATGGGATGTTGTTAGATGTTTGAGAAGCGGTAGCGGATTCGGAACATCTAATTTTAATTAGATTGACCATCAACATTAATTAAATGAACAACAAAAGGAGTCTTTATGTTATTATCAAAGTCATTTGATTAGCTTTGATGAAAGACGTAACCTTGATCTAGTTGGACAGTCGGAAACGCACCCCAAATTAAAGTTTAAAAAGCAAACCTTTAAGTTGGAATTACAAACTTTATAGTTGGAATTTCCAACTTAAAAAAAATTACGAGACACTTATATGCTTCCTTAATAATTAGCATTTTTTTTTACCCGCATTTTCTAGAGAAAGTTTGGGTATATTATTGTTACCCTGGTTCGTCCATCCATCTGTCACACTTTCTTTTTCCTCAAACTTCTCTTTTATTTTAAGCAGTAGTCAATTAATCTTTTGGAATATGATAGATGGTGTCTAGTAGATGTGCATTAAGGTTTTTGAATTGTACTCTAGGCACCAAATAAGGGACAAAAAATGATTTTTATCCCCCCACAAAAACCTGGTTTCAAGAACTCTCTTACATTTTAACCCAGTAGCCAAATCATCTTTTGTGATATGATTGATGGTGTCCTGTGGATATGCAAAAAGATTTCGGTATTTTAATTTTCATCATGGGGTCAAATAGGGGGTCGAAAATGACGTTTATTTCTAAATAAACCCGGTTCCCAGAAGAACTCCTCTTACATTTTACGTAGTAGCAATCATCTTTTAGGGGATGATTGCTGGTGTTCTGTAGATAAGCAGTAAGGTTTAAGATTTATTCTATGTATTTAATTTTACCCTGAGGGTTAAATGTGGGTCGAAAAATGACGTTTTCTCTACAAAAAGCCCTGGTTCCCTGAACTCTTTTTACATTTTAAGCAGTAACCAAATCATATTTTGGAAGATGAATTGTGGTGTACTGTAGATGTGCAATAAGGTTTTCGAATTTTCATTTTCACCCTCGGTGTCAAATAGGGGATGTAAAAAAAAAAACCCTGGTTCCCAGACCTCCCCTAACATTTTACGCAACAGCCAAATTAGCTTTTCAAAAACGATTGTTGGTGTCCTGTAGATATGCAGTAAGGTTTCAGAATTTTCATTTTCATTAGGGGTCAATTGGCTGTCAAAAAATGTCGTTTTTTCTACAAACCTGGGTTCTAGAATTCTAATCATGGAAATAAGTATTGAATGGTTGGTCCTTGTGCTTTTATATTAAACATGTGTATTCCTTGTGACAAGACCTTCCCTTTGTTCATGTATAGATTTGATGTAAATATAGAATTATTGTGACTTCTTCCCTGGTTACCCAATTATGAAGGGGAGTGCATTCAGAGACAAACACTTAAGTGCATATATTACTGTGTTATGAAAGCATCTAGTTTCACAAACATGTATAAATGTAAAAACTAGATGCTGTCATAAGACAGCAATATCCGCACTAAGATGTTTGACTCTAAATGCACTGTCCTTCATAATTGGGTAACCATGGAAGAAGCCACAATAATGCTATAATTTACAAAAAATATATACATGTACTTGTCAAATAGAGCATAAAATGCCCAGGTGAACAGGTGGCCCAATGGCCTCTTATGTAAGTACTTCATACACTAAATTCATTACCAGTGAAATTACAGAATTTAATGATGTACAGTCTATTTAAAAGAAAATTAAAATTTAAAAGAAGACTGAAAAAGGATGTGTTTGTGAAATACTGATGCCTACGTAGGAAAGTTCATGACGAAGGTTAAAGTTTCCCAAATGCAAGTCAAACACCAAGGTCAAGAGATAAAAAATATTGGTACCCTGATAAAGGTCTTGTAACAAGGAATACACCTATTAAATATAAAAGCCTTAGTACTAATTATTCAAAAGTTATGCCAAGATAAAAGATTTTTTTTCAAAAGTAGGCCAAACTCAAAGGTCAAGGAAAAAGGGTCAAAATTAATTGTGCCCTAGGAAAAATCTTGTCACAAGAAATACACAAGTGAAATGTGAAAGCCCTAGCTCCATCCTTTCAAAAGTTATGATCAAAGTTAAAGTCTTTCAAAAGTAAGCAATCTCCAATATAGAGGATAAAAATTCGAATGTGTTGGTTTGGTACCCAAGGGAAAGTATTGTCAAAAGAAATTCACATGTGAAATATGAAAGCCCTAGCAACAACCATTCAATTTAAGGCCAAAGTGAAAGTTTTTCAAAAGTAGGACAAACTCCAAGGTCAAGGTTAAAGGGTACAATTGTTGATGTTTTTGCAAGAATTACATACGTTACATATGTGAAATATAAAAACCCTAGCACCAACTGTTCAAAAATTATGGTCTAGGTTAAAGTTTTTCAGAAGTAGGTCAAATTCCAAGGTCAGGGTCAAAGAGTCAAAATAGTTAATAACCAAAGAAAAGTCTTTTAGAGGATAATAAACATGTTTTTAATAACAGCACTAGTTCCAACCACTCAAAACTTATTAGCAAGGTTCGAGTTCTAAGAATCAGGGTTTTTTTTTAATTAGAAAAACGTCATTTTGCGACACCCATTTGACCCTTAGGGCGAAAATGTAAAGAACAAGGTACGTTTTCAATACAAATTTGGCCCTGTATTTTTCTTAAATATGAAAATGAAATAAGAAAATGAAACTCATGCTCTCTAAATCATTGAAATTCCATGCAGTATGAATATACAAATTGTTTTACTCAAATGACCTCCTTAATGCTAATTGTGACGTCATGAACTTGTACATTTTCCCGTATTTTCTTAAAAAGTAGTAGAAGACATCAGTTTTCAGTGGAATTTTCTATCAAATAATATAGAGCACATGCATCGCCCACAAAGATTTTGATAAATGTGATTTTTTAAATAGGATTTTACACAACATATCCAACAACTGAGGTGGGCGACGGATGTGGACGCTATTTTCTTAAGGACAATAACCCCAAAAGTGAGTCATTTGAGACTTTTTCTGTTTAAAACTTAGAAATGTAACAATTATTGACGTCATTTTTCAACAATGGTTCTCCTTCAAGTCATATCCTTTTAAGATTTATTACATTCATCTACTCAAATCATATTTAAGCCAATTTCTTAACATTTTAAAAACATTAAATTTTTAGGGCACAATAAAACCAAAACCGTACCTTTATTTTCTTATACCTTATTGCACAACTCATGAAGATGAAGAATGAATATTTTTTTTATGTACAGGTTATTACTTGGGAACATCCCCCAATGAATCAATACATTCAAAAACCCTCTAATGCTTTATAATATTCCTACGTTTAGCTCACCTGAGGCAAAGTCGAGTGAACTTTTCAATTCAACATTTCTTCAAGGTCTGTCTTGGTGATAGTTTAGTTCTTAGTTGGTCATTAGCATCTATATGATTATTCAATTATAAAACAGATTTTATCTATTTTATATTCCCTGCGATATTGTATTTGTGTCAATATCAGTTACAAATGCAACAAAAAGTTGTGACCTACATGTACCTTTCGGCCGAGTTTGAAGCGAAGGTTATCTATTCCCCCTGGCGTGAAAAGCGAGTCCCTCTTTCTCATTTGTGACTCCCCAAAAATAACAGCTAAACACGGTGGCAAAACAATCAAAAACCCGTGGGACTTTTTTTTTTAATAATTTCTGCACAAAAGACAAAAGATAACCTGGGGTGTATACTTCCTTGATTTAAACATATTTTATTGAGCATAATCAATAGGATTGGACACAAGTTTTACCAACTTTGTCTGTTCTTTTTAACACAAAGAAAATATACTGTAAATCACTTTCTTATCGCGAGAACTTTATGTTGGCTTAATTACGCGAGACGATTTGCTCGCCAGAATTTCATTCTAGCGTACATCTTTATTGACATAGGATATAAACAGTAATAATCAGCATTTGTGAAAATGTTGTCTCGCTTATAAATACCAAATACCTATCCCGCAAAAATAAGGTGTCGCGAATAATTGGTGATCTACAGCACATAGATATACACGCGATATACAACTAACAAATATACAATACAAAAATAAAAACTTCCTTTTCACTTAATAAAACAATACGTCACTTAATTCTTAACATTTTCCTATGGATTGCATTAGTTTTGCACTCAATGGCCACCTTTTTAAATAAAATATTTTTTCTGACAAATAAATCGGTGACAACTGTTTCCTTACCCCAGAAGCTTTTTTTTTAAAACATATATTTCACGCCTTGCATTAAAAATGAGGACATACGTTTGATTGTTCTTTCTTTGTATTTTATCAATTATAAACATGTTTAAACAGGCAAACATTGTTTCCTAAACAGCTAAATGATATATGCAATTTGCTTGAATATTATATGAATTGTTCAATGACAAATATAAAGAATAGGACTCGGGTATATTATAAATTGATATTATTTATTCCATGAAAAGAATTTCAATAATTATATCATCAGATGTGATGATATGTAATGTGCATAATATATGTCCTTGGTACCAAAAAGTTGTTTAATATTTTGACATTGGAAATTATGAAATATAAATAAGGCCATAATTTTATAATTAAAGATACTTAGTGAATAATTAATTACATATGATATGACTTGAGATTTACAATGCATTTTAGAAGAATGTTGTACTTATCATCAATTTATAAGCATTTATGTGTAATTTTCAGAAAATTCTGGGAAAATCAACTGGAGCAAAGCTGACTTGTGCTTGAGGTAGCATTACTATTTTTGGAGTAACAACTATGCTGAGGTTGCAGTATATGCCATCAACCATTGCCTCGAGAAGATTATTTACCACTTTTTGAAGAATTATTTTTCAAGGGAAAAATTTCCCCAAAAAGGATTACTAGTCATAAGTCTTCAGTACCTAATGGTACAGAACATCCAAAATTATAAACATCTCATCTCTTTCATTTTTAGTTGCAGAAGAAATTTTGTCTGATTTTGTGGCTGAGAAATTTGCAGATAGTTGGTTGTGGTCTGTTTTTAACATTTGAAATTGTTGTGAGAAAGGAATACCATTGGGTTTCAGGATATTAAAATATTATTTAAAGATCAAATTTATGAAAAACCCAATGTTACAAAATTAAAAAAAATCAGCATTTTGCAATCTGCAAAGGGAGGTAACTAGTAATGGAGGTAACTAGTAATATGCCAAGTATTTTGTTGGAATTTGACAGTTTTTATTTCCATTTCTCAAAATTCACCAGCAGAAAATTTTCTTTATGCTTGATTTATATTATAAATACATTGATCCTTATTATGTAACAAGTTGAATAAAATCCTATGGTTATATATTTTTTTTTTAAATTTGAATAATTGCATAAAGGTGAAGTGTGTATTTTCACTAGATTGTCATGTTTATCTAACATTTTCATTGTAACGAAGGTTTTTTTTAATTGAATTTATTTCATCTGATGTAATTGTTATGTTTTTAGCCCCTTTCCACTTTATATTTGTGTTTCATATTGTTTTTGTTATGTTTTCATGTTGACTTAATGTGCGGTATACTAAGATGCAATAAATCTGAAAATTAAGGTTGTAGTCTTTTATACTAAAATGTAACTGATGATTATATGAAGTATTTCTGCCAATTTGATCAATTTTGAAGAAATTTTTGTTTGGACCCCCCAGTCTCCTTAAAATACTTCTTCTTATGAACAACAAAGCCATGATTAGTTATATTTATAATATTTATATAGTAGCGTCCTCAGGTAATGTAGATTAAAATTTGTTCAAATCATGACGGGGGATCAAAATTTTGTATAAGAATTTATAGGAAAAATCTTTAAATATCTATTTCTCAAGAACGGCAAAACCATAATTAGTCATATTTATATGGAAGCATTCTTAAATAGTTTAAATTCAGATGTGTTCATATTATGACCCCCAGGGTTATGGTGGGCCACAATGGGCGATAAATGTTTTACATAGGAATACACAGGGGAAAAATCTGTTGATGAAAGACAGAGGGGCCCTTGTGATTCAGGTGAGCCTTGTGGCCCAAAAGCCTCTTTTTTCTTTCTTTACAGTTATGAAACATTATCTTCATTCATTTCTAATAGATGTCAGATTGTTCTGTTCTAATGTACTGTAGTATGAAAATGTTCATTAAAAGGGCAGCTGATCCCTTTTTTTCATAGCATAATAAAAATTAATGTATTTACAAAAGTTTTGTTGAAAAAAGATGGAAATTACCTCAACCCCTTCCCCCTACAAAATAGAAATTTCGAGTTTGGACAAATCCTTTTTTTTTCTTGTAAAAGAATTTTTAGGTAAGTTGTCAATTATCCCCCCACCCCATTTTCAAAACGATATTATGCGCTTGCGTATGAAGATCAAAACTTACTTTGATTTACTTTTATTAAAACAACACCGGACATAAAATTAAAATAAAAGTATTGCAAAATCTGCTTGTGTTAAAACTACTCTGTACAAATTAATGTATACATTGTACATGTAATATCCAAATTTCAATTTTGATCATCCCTGTAAGATTAATCGCAAACGGTTAATCATCCCTGGCAAGATAATCGCAAACGGTTAATAAGTAAAACACTAATAACATGATAATCGCAAACGGTTAATAAGTAAAACACTAAATGACAAGATAATCGCAAACGGTTAATAAGTAAAACACTAAATGACAAGATAATCGCAAACGGTTAATAAGTAAAACACTAAATGACAAGATAATCGCAAACGGTTAATAAGTAAAACACTAATGGCAAGGAAACACTGCAATGGATATAATCTTTTGCAGAGAACTCATGTACATCTTGAGGTCTTTAACAATGATAATCCATGAAAGCAAGGAGCATACAATTTATAGAGCTATATCTCTATGACGCACATTGATAAACAAATTCTATATGCACAACAGATCTAATTTCTTGGGCAAAGTGCTTATTATCAGAAAATTTGCATGACCGTGATGAAGTAGTAAAAGGTGAGCAGTGCTAACTAGCATTTTCTCTTCCGACTTATAAATGGCCAGTTGTAGTTTGAAAATGCAAATGTTAGTCTTTAACATCAAAACAGTAAACATTTTTGGCTTTATCCACGCGCAAACCAACAGTGCCATCACCAAAGAAATGGATGCAAGGGAACAAAATGGCGACAAATTTTCCAGGAACAATGTCACTCCACTGAAAGTATGGTGTTGGATTGTCGTTTGGGAGGTAGAAGGAAACATAAATTTCCCGCCTTTCAGAATCCTGAAAACAAAGACAAAAATGAAAAAGAAAAGACAAAATCCATTAAAGTGTTCTAAATCGATAGGTTCGATGGGAACTTCAAATAATTCAAGAAATCTTCTGTAATTTGGGCTTTTGCTAAAATGATATCATATGATATCTATAAGCCCAATATATTTTAAACACTAATATTTAACTAAAATTAAACCTTATATTCATTAAGAAAATAATAAAATAAAGGTGCAAAGGAAAACAATATATGACTTGCATTCTTTCACATATGCAAGGGACAAACTTTAAATCTTCACAAGTTCTTGCTTAATCCCCATCATCTTTATGTATGCTTAACATTATTCAATTACTTCTTATTTTTCTTGAACACTTCCAATAGACAGAATACTTCCATGTTTTTCTGACAAGCACTTCACCACAAATGTAGAACACCCAAACCACTGCTGTTTTTATATATAACCATGTTTTTACCTCTTTGATTCTGGTTGCAATGTTTTTAGGTACATAATTATATATTACATCGGTGTATTTAATTTTTTTTTTTCATGTATATGTGTTCTCTAATTCTACTTATTACAAGTGCATATTTGTCAAACCATATAGACGTGGCGGCCTACTTCACCTGATAGAGATGCTGTGAGACAGACTTCATTATTTTAATTTAGATATCTGATCAAAAGCACCGCTCACCATAAAGGGCATTTCTATAACTTTATCAAGACCATCATTGTGGATCATGGGCTAATATCCTAGCAGATTTGGTACGAATTGGAGGGTTTACAAATTATTTTTTTATGTACCTAATTCAATAATATAAAAGCACAACTCAATGCATGTGCTTCCAGCTCTGTCAATAAATTGCTGCATTTCATGCATTGATGCATGGTCAAGAATAGTGTTAGACTTTCAGATGGATGATTGAAAAAAATGCATTCATCAATATTTTTTTTCAAATGAGATAAGAAGTTTTAAACATGTACCTGCAAGTAAACATTATGGCGGCCCCTGTAGTTATGAAACCTTCTAATGCAGGCGAGAAACACATAAGGAAGTGTGGATATGTTGGAAGTAAACATAGACCTCCCTTCTATTGGAATTTCCCTTAGACGGGTAATCAGAGTGTGATAGGGAAACTTCCGGTTAGTTTTCTCTATCGCCTTATATTGTGACTGCACGTTTCTTTCAACGATCCATTTCAGATCTGCATCATCATCAACAAATATTGGATTTATTGGAAAGGGCAATTTGGCGTGAGAAGGCGAAGAAAATGTTGTATGTTTAAAGGGACTAGGTCCCGCAGAATCTTCAAAGCCTCTGCATGATGATACTGAAATTCCTGATATTTGATAGCATAATGGTACACACATTTTTCTGTGTTCCGATTTATCCAGATCCATGCATAGCTTTGAGCAGTACATTACAGACTTACATTCGGCACAGGTGACTTTGCAATTCCCAGCTGCAGATTTACATCGACGACAAGAAAAAAATGCCAAAAAGTTTTCTTTGTCGGTATCGTTCTTCAAGTCGTTTCGGTTCCTCCCTCCGTGTTCTTCAGGCGTGACAAGACCCATTATAGAACATTCTGCAACAGTTAGAGTTTCTCTCACTCTCGTCTGAAATCTGTATGCTTTACACGATGTTTTGTGTTTTTTCGAATCTGACTTCTGACAATCTTCTGAACAGTAGTACACAACCCTACAACCAGTACACCTGAAAGCTGCACTTTGACTTTTACAGTTTGCACATATTGGCAATGAATCGTCAGCGCCCCTTTCACTCCTCTGTGTTGGTTTTTCTTTTTTTGTGCAGTTTGATTTATGCTTTTTCCAGTCTGCCTTTTGACATTCAGCAGAGCAGTACTTTTGTACCTTACATCTTTGGCATACTTTCAATAGACGTTTTTCCCCACATACAGTACAAACATTAAGCGATTTATGATCGTTCTCTTCTTCTTCGATGGACTTCTTTTTGTTGAAGACAACATCTTTCTGGTCGTCTTTTTCCACTTCCTGTAAACAATCTTCCTCCTCAACTCGTACTTGTATCTTCACACATTCATCCTTGTGTTTCTGCGTCCAGTCCTGAAGTTGACACTCTTTGGAGCAGTAAGACACTTGCAGACATCCTGTACATCTCTTTAGCTGTTCTGACGATTTTTTGCAGGAAGTGCATATCAACGTTGGTGAACTTGATTCTATCAAAATAAAAATCTAATGCCCTGTTCACATGGAGAGTGTAATTCGAATTATACGTAAATTACTGCGAATTAAATTTGAACCGCGTTCACACGGGGCATTTAATGCGAATTGGTTTAATTCGAATTAATTTACTGCGTATTAATTAAATTACTTCGCATTAGCTCCGTGTGAACGCTGAGCGAAGCTAATTCGAATCAAATTTTGACGGATGCATAATGGCAAAATTAAGTCACATGCCACATGTCGGGGGTCAGATATAGGTAGTGAAAAAAAGGAAAATTTTGTTAATTACTGAAATGTGCACAGACACTATGACATTATGTCAAATGGATCTGCTCTGCATAAGGTGTCGTGATTTGAAAATGACGTCATAATAGCCTTACTGAATATCCTTACTGTAAACCTTTACTGCGAATTTTACTCTCCATGTGAACAGGGCATAAATATTACGCATTTTAAAATCTTAAACTTGATTTTTTTTTTATACAGGTACCTACATGTATATATTAAATAAAATTATTCAAACTTTGATTAATAAGTATAAACTGCTAGTTTTATAGATTGCTCTATTTTTTTTTAACAATATGACGTTTATTCATTTTCCATTTCGTCTTAATATGAGACTCTCATTCATTATGTATTTTATAACCTAATCCCTTTTTTTATACGTAGTAGATCTATTATAAAACAAAATTTTCCAAAACTTAAGATTTTGAATCTGGAAAGTTTCTGTGCTTTTAAATGATAAGCATATTTTTGGCCTATATTTTGATTTGTATATTTGGTTTGTCCTATGGCTGGCTTATAGGACCTTTCTGGAATAATATGACAAGTCTTTATGTTCAAGAAAACTAGGTTTGGTATGTAGCTTCTAAACCGCGCACTTTGGAATTTTCAGTTTGGAAAAAAATATAATTTAGTTTAGTTTAACTTCGTGATGGTTCATTGTGAATAAACGTAGGAAGACAATGGGGTTTTTTTTGGCTTTATTTTTGTTTTTTGTTTTTGTTTTTGTTTTTTTTTTGCTTCTTTTGTGACATCTTACCGTCTATGCTCACTTCCTTGCACTTTCTCTTGTGTCCAGCTTTCCAGTGATTTCTTTGACATTCCCGTGAACAATAGAATTCTCCCTTACATCGACTACATCTCATTAAATCTGGAGATCGGACGCCACAAAAACTGCACTCAGACAGTTCTACAGATATTAATATAAATCATCACCTAATAAAATAGACTGAACCTGCTCCATATTATATAGATATTTTCTCCACTTACCAACGCTCACCTCCTTACATTCCATCTTATGTCCCTTCTTCCAGTGATTTCTTTGACAGACTCTAGAGCAGTATAATTCCACCTTACATCGACTACACTTCTGTAAATCTGATGACTGGATGCCACAAAAACTGCAGAATCTCATCATTGACATCTACAATATGGAAAGCTCCTTATATTGAAATATTGGGCTAATTTATAGATACATCCTTAGTATCAAGGTTGACTCATACATCTATACTGATTTCTGGTGTTTTATTTTATCAAACTCTACAATAGGACTACACTTGACATTACATTATTTTTGGGGTGAACAAATAGGTACCACGAGTCCCCCCCCCCCCATCCCCACATTTGAATCTACGATGGGGAACCTGTCGAGTTCTCTAAATGATTTGTGACATGGCACAATCAAACTTTTAGCTGTGCGGTATCCATGGTCAGCGTAAGTTTCATTACGATTAGTTTTCACAATGGGGTAGACGCACGTTGATTTCTTTACGAGAAGGTAGGCTATTTTTAAAACAGTCATTCTACCATAAAAGGTATATCGATACCAGGTTTTGGGGCGAATTACATTGTAAAGTAAAGCATTACATTACCATTACTTCAAGAATTTGGGCATTTAATTGCCATTACTCTGAATTCTTAAAGTACTGCATTACATTACCATTACTTTAGTGAAATAATGCATTACCATTACTTTTGGTTTTTATTAAAAATAGAAATACAAATTTTGCAACTATTTTCATAAGCATGCATCCAACCCCTTCAAAACTAAACATGACAAATGATAATTCAAATTTGATTGCAAGAACCTGTATTTATCACACTGTATTTAACTTTTTATTATTCAAGGGAAGTTCAAACATTTCAATTGTCAGGAAGATAAAACATGTACAATATGTACTTTTTGTATAACTATTGATGTCATATAGCAATAATTTTACTTTGGGGCACTTTAACCCTTGCCAAAAATATCTAATAAAAACTATCTAATGATAAAGCATAGCTTATTTGGATCTAGTACCTTATTTAAAAATACATGCATTGACAAAGTTAATAAAAGGGTTGGACAGTATGTTCATTTTGCTCTCCTAAGTGTACAATGCCTGCATGTCTTCTATTCCTTTTGGTGTAATGGATTTGTCATGGTCAGCTCAAGCTAGACCAACTCAGTTAATATTTCATAAACAGTCAGAAGAAAGGCACTGGTAATTTAGAGCACTTCTCAAAACAATACATTGTTTTAATTATTACATAACCCCAGAGGCATAGTTTGTTTTGAAGACACTCAAATCCTATCTAAAATAAGTGTGAAAATTTAAATGTAATATAATGTTACTTTCAACAGAACAAAAAATGTATTTAAATAGATACAGAGAGTTTATTTATTTAGAGTTTAGTTAAATAGGTTAACTTTTTTCATTCATTCCTATCATTGAAAAAATAACCTAAACAATAATTTCCATGTTCATTTAATTTCTTTAAAATGGGTACATACAAAATAATGCTTTTTTAATGCTATGTAATGAAAGCATTTCTCTGGATTTGAGAAAGTAATACATTACATTACCATTACATGCTATGCAATTTTTTTGGCATTACACATTTAAAAAGTTAACCAATTTGAATAAACTCTCTGACTGTATCTATTTGAATACACTTTTTATTCTGTTGAAAGTACAATTACCAAAGATTTTCATACTTATTTCAGATTAGATTTAATTTCAAAGAATATTTTAAAGTTTTTTTTAATATCCTTTAAAAAATAATTCCGGTAATAAGTACACTAATTAATATACACTGTAAATTGATAATTGCAATCTTTTGGATAGAATGTCATCAAAATACACAATGTCTCTAAGGTTATGTAACAATTAAAACAATGTATTGTTTTGAGAGTACTCTCTTTCTTCTGACTGTGTTTATGAAACATTAACTGAGCTGGTCTAGCTTGAGCTGACCATAACAAATTCATTGCCCAAAAAGGAAAAGAAATAGAAGACAGGCATTCTTCTTTTAATAGAGCAAAATGTACATATTGTCCTTTTTACAAGTTTGTCAGTGCGTGATTGTTGCCATAATTTAAGGTTCTAGATCCAAATAATGTGTAAATGTCTTATGAAGTTAAGTTTTAGTTTTGGGGAGGGAGTAAAGAACTACGCACGGTAACTCCCGATTCCCGCCTACATTTTACAACCATTTAATTCAATATTAATGACAATTTGGCCATAAAATCTTTGTTTAAAACAAAGAACAGTTCAGTGGTAATTGATTAATTATTTTAATTCCAGTGCTAAATAGTAAAATATCCCTAATTCCAGCTCTTGAAATAAGGGGGGTAGACGATATTTTCCACTGAAATCGGGCTACAAAGCATCACCACATTCTGAAATAGTCTTGGATATGAAAAAATGTTTCTTAAATCTTTTCTTATGCTTTATGCATATAAAATTAAGCAGATATATTAGTAAAATATAATGTTTCAGTTGTAAAGCACTTGGAAATTGCTGAAAAAATAAGCATTTTTGTCGTTTTTTGTATATAAACATATGTTCCCCCCTGTGAAACACAAAAAGCTTTGGTATGAATTTGTGAAATGACAGTCCATATTACCCGTAAAAAGGAATTTTTGTTTCACGGGGGGGGGGGGGGGGAGATGTTTTAAAAATATTTTCCGTTTTCCGTTGATTTCTATAGTGAAAAACACGTTTTACCAAAATTTTAGAGTTATCTCTCGTTGTTTTCCCAAAGAGGTAATGTTTTATGAAAATCCATATAAATATCAATATAAATATTAAAATTCATTCGAATATCTTAACTTTTGAAAATTGACTTGGAGGTAGGCGGGAGAACAATACTATCGTTCGCAGTTCTTGCCCCAAAAGCTGATTGCTTTATGACATCAATAGTTACACAAAAGTTGCTATTGTACATGTTTTAATCTTATTGGCAGTTGAACTTCCCATGAATAATAAAAAGATATTCAAATTATTTACAATGTAATAAATACAAGTACTTGAAATCAAAATTGAATTATCATTCACAATGTTTACATTTGAAGGGGTGAGATGCATGTTTATGAAAATAGTTGCAAAGTTTTGTGTTTCTATTTTTGAAAACCTCCAAAACTAATGGTAATGGTACTGCATTACTTTGTTAAAGTAATAATGTAATGCATTACTTTAAGAAATTAAAGTAATGGTAATGGTAATTTAATGCCGAGATCCTTGAAGTAATGGTAATGTAATGCATTACTTTTCAATTTCAATTCGCCCCAAGCCTGATTGTCAGTAGAATCTATGATACATTGCTGAAATTATTCCGTCAGCAGTGGTAAAAACTCAATTCCACGAGCTTGCGCGGGATTTCATCTAGTAACATGAAATAAAAAAAAAATAATTGCTTCAAATTGCGGAAGCCCGTTGAGGCCAATTCAGAGAAAGAAATATTTTTTATTGCGTTTAAACGCAAAACATTGCAATATTGCAATATTTTGCGTTTAAACGCAATAACTTTCCGATTAAACGCAATACTTTTTGCGTTTAAACGCAATAATATTTTTGCGATTAAACGCAATAACTTTCCGATTTAACGCAATACTTTTTGCGTTTAAACGCAATAATATTTTTGCGATTAAACGCAATAATTTTTGCAATTAAACGTAATAGTTTTTGCGATTAAACGCAATAGTTTTTGCGTTTAAACGCAATAATATTGCAATTAAACACAATAATATTGCGATTAACCGCAATACTTTTGCGTTTAAACGCAATAATATTTGCGTTTAAACGCAATAATCTTTGTACAGGCAGCTACAGGCAGTCATTTGTATCAAACCTTGCAGAGTACAATGGACCCACGCATACTTATATCTTTTCTTTCTCTTTTTTACTTATTAGGAAATCGTGTGTTGTCTGGCTTTATAGTATCAGATTTATTCGAGCAAACGCTCTCCGAAAGGATAAATCACTTATATGAATCTATAGAAGAGAAAAAAATGTCGGGTTGTAAAAACGAAGGCAACCTAAGAAGAGACATTCTTACGCTTATTAGATCTCTACATACTTAATGGTTTTGGTCAGTTGCTTTGTTAAAAAAAAAACTATCCCCTACGTTGCGGTCACGAAGTTTAACCCATGTATAAAGGGTTTTTAGAAAAGGAATGATAAAATGTTGGAATTACGTACAACATGTAGTATTTAGACTTAAATGTGCATTCTCAACATTTCCTATGGTTGCATACTGTAAACACAAGAACATAGGTGATGGATTCATATGAGATCATAAGAGATCAAAATCAAATGAAAACAGATTGATCGCTGTGTACTACCAAATTGACAAGTGCCATTAATACCACTTAAACATTATCTATAAGTTGTGATACGTAAGCAAAGAAGATCCGATTTGTTCTGTGTCTTTTTGCAAAATTTTCCAGTTTTTGAAAATTGTTGTAAAACAATGGCATCCTTACAACCTGAATGTCTTAAACGTATTAGAACCCAACACTTTTAATGAAGTCTTTGATCAATTGAATGTTTCAGTAATGTTGCATAATTACTAGGATCCTAGTACATGTACAGGTAATTATAAGCTTTGGCTAATTGATGTTTGAATTTGAAAGTACAGTATCATTGTGTTTAAATGCAAAACAAATCATTATAAGGAAGGGTTATTGCGTTTAAACGCAAAGATTATTACGTTTAATCGCAAAAATTATTGTATTTAATCGCAATATCATTACGTTTAAAAGCAAAAATTATTGCGTTCAAACGCAAAAAGTATTGCGTTTAAACGCAAAAATATCATTGCGTTTAAACGCAAAAAGTATTCCATTTAATCGCAAAAGTATTGCGTTTAAACGCAAAAGATTGGGTTGAATCGCAATCTTTTGCGTTTAAATAGTGTTTTGCGTTTAAACGCAATACACATTGCGATAAATCGCATTCTTTTGCGTTTAAACGCAATGATTATTGCGATTAAACGCAATAATAAATATTTCCTTCTTTGAACTGGCCTCAACGGGCTTCCGTATCAAATAACTAATTCAACAACATAAATCTCTAAAGGACAAATCAGTAAAAATTCCACAACCCTGGTATCGTTAGTTTGTTTACAACAATTACGGTGTACCCACGGTCATAAGACAATTTTATGAAAGTCAATGCATAAAGAAAACTTTTTAAAAATAAACCCGAATATGGTTTATTTGATTTTTCAAATCTGGCACGAATCTGATATTAAGTTAAAATTTAAGGGGTCGGATATCTTACGGAAGTTAATTTTCAGCAATAAAAGTTAAATTCTCGGTATTAGTTAAGAAATAGATAACATGTTTAAAAACTTCTCTGGGAAATGAAGTGGGTCGGTCACGTGATCAAATCCTGTGAAGGCCGAAGGCCTTCTCAGAAGATTTGATCACGTACCGACCCACTTCATTTCCCAGTGAAGTTTTTAAACTTGTTATTTATTACTTATATATACATTTGAGACGGACAATCGAATATAATCGAATATAAATATTGCACTAACTGTTCGTCGTAGATTTTGACAAATTACGCAAGGTGTAAATCGGCTTGAAAAGCGTTTACGCTTCAAATTCATCTGGCAAAGGATTCTGTTTTGAAGGGAATATTCTGTGAAAGGCTACTTGTGATCAATTATAGTGAGCATATTGGTGTCTAGGAATTTTTGTGTTCGTGAGAGCCCGTATTCGATGTTAAAAAAAACACAAGAAACACGCCCGATGTTTGATAATAAAAAGTTGGAGGAATTTCGGTCGGAAAGGGATGGATGGAGACACTTGTCCGGACCAGTTAATTTGGAATCAAGTTTAAAATTTGATCAGAAACATAAAATCTACGATTTTAATAAGGCATATTTATTATGATGTTGACACGGAGACACAGGCGACAGCTTACATTGTTAAGACAACGATCTCGATGATGGAGGTGTGTTACGTCTACCGAACTTCCCGAGTGCAGTGTTTGTCAGCTGTTTGTGGCGTGTTTGCATTACATTGGTATTTTTCAACAGATTTTCAAATTTATTGTGAGTAAAGTTTAATGAAAAAAAATATAGCATTCAGAGGTCTACAAGAAAAATAAGGATAAACGTTGAGACTATGCAGCTCAGACATGAAATTTATAACACGTAGTTTTCTATTCTCTATGTAAAATCGACCAAGAACTGTATTAATTACTCGTTTACATTGTAAATAAAATGATTATTGTTTTACTTGGGTATTTTGTACATTTTTTATGCATGAAAAACATGCTATATTGCTAAGAAGAGTAAGTTAGTCGTAAGTCTTTTTATGTAGATATTACTGCGCGGTGTGATTAGGTCACGTAATGACCTATGACCTTCGAAAAAATTCATACAGGTATGAAGATATTTGCTCTCTGTATGTTTATATAATAGAGAGATACCACAAATGTATATATATATAAAATTTACGTTAGTTTTAAGATGTTAACCAAAAGCATGAAGTATTTCGCTTCTAAATCAATAAAACTTTCTTAAATGCAGAAACACTCCTGAATCACAGTTACGGAAGTTCAATTCTTAAGAGAGACAACTACATGTAGTTTTGTCCAATTCAATCTGTTATTTCGAAATTTATCTGACTCGAAGCTGCAATCGATCATATAAGGTTTCTACGGTCATTTTCAGGTAAATTCTATTTGTTTATGCCCCCGTAATCGAAGATTCGGGGGCATATAGTTTTTGCCCTGTCCGTCCGTCTGTCTGTCTGTTTGTCCTCAAAAAGTCCTCAACTTTCGATTGGTTGGAGCTATGGCTTTCATATTTCACATGTGTATTCCTTGTGACAAGACCTTTCTTTGGATACCATCATTTTTGACCTTGGAGGTTGACCCACTTTTGCAATATTTTATGAGGCTTTAACCTTGGCTATAACTTTTGAACAGTTGGTGCTTGGGCTTTCAAACTTCACATATGTATTTCTTGTGACAAGACCTTTCTTTGGATACCAACAACGTTGATCCTTTACCTTAACCTCGAGTTTGACCTACTTTTGAAAAAAAACTTTAACCTTGGTCATAACTTTTGAATTTTGGTGCCAGAGCTTTCATACTTCACTTGTATTTTCCTTGTGACAAGACCTTCCTTTGAATACCAACAACTTTGACTCTTTGACCTTGGAGTTTAATTTTGAAAAAATTTTAATCTTGGCCATAACTTTTGAACAGTTGGTGATGGAGCTTTCGTACTTCACATGTATATTCTTGTGAAAAGACCTTCTTTTGGACACCAACAATTTTGGCATTGACCTTGACCTTGGAGTTTTACCTACTTTAAAAAACTTCAACCTTGGCTATAACATTTGAACGTTTGGTTCTAGGGCTTTCACATTTCACGAACATGTGTATCAAGACCTTCTCTGGGCACCATTTGACCTTGACCGTGACGTTTTACTTACTTTTGAAAATCTTTAACCTTCGCCATAACTTTTCAACGGTTGGTGCTAAGGCTTTCATATTTCACAGGTATATTCCTTGAGACAATACCTTTCTTTGGGTACTAACATTTTTGATCTCTTGACATGGAGTTTGACTTGCATTTGAAAACTTTAACCTTCGCCATAAGCTGCCATACGAGGGCATCAGTGTTTCACAAACACATCTTGTTTTTATCAGGTCTGCATGGTTTATGTACAATTGAAAACAAAAGCATTTATTTTCTGCGACATGCTATGATTTCGTATGAAACAAAATGAATGCAAAAGAGTTTTTTTTTTCTTTTTATATAGGGAAAAATCTTTTCTTTAGTATTCCATGCAATTAATTCGAAACGCTTATACAACGAAAGATTTCGTTTTGAAATTTGTAAATGAGTGAAGCGACATTAATATATGCAGTAGAATAGGTTTTTTAAACATGTTCAGGGACGTAGCATTGTTTTTGAAAGGGGCTAGCCTAAGAAAAAAAACTTCTACTTAACTTAAGAAACTTGACAAGCCAAAGGAAAAAAAAGGAAAATTGTCCATACTCGAAAATCCTATTTCGTTGGGGGGGGGGGGGGGGTTCCAACTCTTCCTTAAGTACCAAATTTTATTCATACACTACTACATAACCTTTATTTGACTAAACTGTAACAAAAAGTGAACAATGAACATTTTCAATAGTAACAAGAGGCCCATGGGCCACAACGCTCACCTGAGTCAATATGGCCCTCTTGTGCTTCATCAGCAGATTTTTTTCTATTATATATTCCTATCTAAAACTTTTATCCTTATTGTGATTCCACCCTACCCCCAGTGTCATGACTTTAATAGATGTAGCCCTACCCTACCCCTCAGGGTAACAATTTGAACAAACTTGAATCCACACTACCTCAAGACACTTCCTTCCTGCTGTTCTTGAGAAAAAGATTTTAGAGATTTTTTCCCTATACATTCATATGTTAAACTCTGATAGTGCATTGTGGCCCAACCCTACCCCATGGGGTCAAGATTTGAACAAATTTAAATCTACACTACCTGAGAATGTTTCCATATCAAATTGACTAAACATGGCTTTGCTGTTCTTGGGAAGACGATTTTTCCCTAGATACGAGGGTCATTCAAAAAGTCCGTAGACTTTTGTCATAACTTTTTTATTTAACGTCATATTACAACCAAATTTGGTACACATATTTTCACAACAGATTCAAATATTTTGATCGAGTTATAAAATTGGAATATATCTTGATGTTTATCAAAATTATCAAAGATTTGAGATAGCAAAAACGGAGTCATGGAGCAGGGTCAAAATTGAGTTATTTACTAATTATACTCTGAAAGTGCTGGAGATACCAGGAAATATATATAAAAAATGAGCCGTGCAATTGTATATAATGGAAAAGACAATTTTTGAGTGGGAGAGACTTTGAATCGGACAATGGATGGTCTGCGAAGAAACAGATTATAGTTTAAAATCTTTTCAAAAGAACGTGATGTACGCTTTACTGTCGCGGAACTTATAAAAGCATAGTTACGCGGTAAAGAATTTGAAAACAATGACAATCGAACTTACGGTATTCGAATAATTATTAGCAAACTAGGTGTCAAGTGTTATGGATACGTTTTTATGAATGGGGAAGTCGCTACCAATACGTTATAAAATGATAAGGCAGAGTAAGTTTTGTGAAACTTTCTCTACGTTGTCTTTGAGGTTACAATGTTTTTAACCGTGCTCCGTGGCGACGATACGATATCGACGCAATATTGTCGATATCGACATCGAATTCGATCTAGTACAAGTGTTGTATTCCATTCCACTCTACTGAGGAACCATTTAAAAATGAAAAGATCTGTAGTCCTGAAATAATTTTCTGGTAAACAGCTGTTCCTCACTTGAAACTTTTCTTCCAATTTCTTTTTGTCATAGCAAGATTTAGTATTAACTGCTTTTGGTAAACTGTACTTCCTCCAGACTTTGGCAGCTACATGGTTTTCCTTAAGATAAAGTTCTGGTCCTATTAGCAACCGCTTGGATGAGGATGTACTGAGAAGAGTGTGTTGTGCAGGACTCTGATGGAGTCTCTTTTTAGATCAAAGTTTTCCCAACATAAATGAAGCACAGAATAGTTATCAGAAGAAACATGTAGTGGAAAGTCATAACTACACATTGCTCTTCCAGTCCTATTGTCTTGATGTTGGATTGGGTGTGACCGAACTGGCTTATTTCTAGCTATATAAATGCCTTGCAATAGTATGTGTTAAAGCATCACCACTTTCTTCGGCTTCTTAGTGTTCATCTGCTTTTCGGATTTACTGGATACCTGATGCATTACGAAGTTTTCTTTCTCCCTAAAGGAGCCAATATGAAGATGGTGGCTAAGGCAATGATCTGAGTGCATTATTCATGTACCAGTATCACCGCCGATTCTTGAAGATGTCCCTCGTCAAACGACGTAAACTCAAACGCACTACCCTCAACATCAGCACTGCTACCCAACTCAGAAGTAGTTTGGATGCTTGATTTTTTTCTATGTTGGAAATGTTTAACTAGTTTGTCTATCAATTTATCTGTTTTGTAGTTGGTTACACTGGGACTTATCTCATAAGTATTTAAAGTATTGCTCAGTCTCGATCTCTACAGTGTGACTCTCGATGATGTGTTTCTCCACATAGATGCATATAAAGCCAAAGTTACTTTTGTGAGCCTCTACAGATTTGCTTGTTTCAGAGTCATTTTGAGAGACGTGCTTTGCCTCATTTTCAATGTATTTACATATACAGATAATTTGGTATCAAGCTTCCCTTGCTAGATGTTGGTCAATTTTACAAGTCAATTTATAGTCACATTTATTAGCAACTGCTTATCTAATGAAGTCTTCTGCACATTTTGTCAAACACTTTGTCACTGTTTGTTTGTCACAGAAGGAGCTAGAAACAACCACAGTGCTGCAAGAATGGGCAGATGGCCGTTGTCCTATAGAGATACTTGGAACACATTCGGCTTCGATCTGTGGAAGTCTGGAAGACGTTGATTTCCTTTTCTCTTGTCTGCTGAAGTTTTTAAAACTCTGGTAGCACCATCTGAGGGTCCCATAATTAAAGGGGTCTAGGTAGTCTGAAAATTCTAAAAGGATTCGTGTTCCAGTGGATCTTTTGGAACTGCATATGTTAATCGTATTTTAGCAGGCTTTGTTATCGTGTTAAACCCAGCATCTTTCAGGCCACCTTTTTCTTTTTTTCTTTTTTCTTTGGTTATCTAAATTTTCAAAACGTAGAATGCATTGTCTTTCACTAATGTCTATTGACGTTTCCAGGTAGATTTTTTCTCCTGATTAAGCTTAACACTTTACTACTTTCAAGGACTTACCTCCTAAAAGTAGACTTGAAGCAACAATAAGATTGCATTATTTTGAATTATTTATCCCTGTACCGGAAAAAAAACAGTTAATCTTCATGATTGCTGATCAGACAGATATATGTATCTCTATTGTCTATGATTTATTAACTGAATTAATCAATCCATCAATTAGTTAGTTGATACATTTTGATTTAATATTTTTTCAAGACTTTTTAGTTTTCAGTTTATTCATTGCAAGCCTGAATGAAATTTAATGATATTCATGTAATGATGTTACATAGCATTAATGATACATTGTAGAGAGTATTTCTTCGTACAGCTTTTACCAAACATATTTAAATGTAGATACTGAAATTTATACCAGCATTCATACAAAAGGATGAAAATTTGCTTTATATATAATTTTAACTATGAAAATTAAACATTATTGGAATTTTCCATTGATTTTGATAAGACCCCCCCTCCAAACCTAAGGGTATAACAATTGTGTGCATGTTAGAGATGCCAGCATTTATAATTTAATAGAACTATGATATATCAAAGTTTTAAGACAGACAAACAATTAGATATTTTAGGAATTAAGCCTATACACTTTTTCCAATATTCAGTAGTGATGGGCAATCGAAATTTTCTCATAATCGATTATCGGAATAATCGGATTCACTATAATTGATTAATAATCGATTGATTACAAGTATTAAATTTGTTCATTTTTGCATGAAGAATAAATTGGTAAAAATCTGGAGTGATTTCTAAAATGCACGGTTGATGTATTTGGTATCACTGGATACTTTTATTTAATTGTTATTTATGAGGGTTCGAATAAATGCAGGAAGTTTGGGGGGAAAAAAGATCTATCTATCGAAACTAGTTTGATGGCCAAGGTATTTATAATCTTGAGATATGAGCCGAAAAGTGAGGTCCTTGGCACCGTGGGACAGACTATAGGATTTAGTTACATTCAGAGAAGAATGAATCAAGAAATCTTGGAAATAATTTGCTTTTAACTAACTTTTGATTAATCGATTATCAAAATTATAATCGATTATCTATAATCAAGGGCCATTTCGACTAGATAATCGATTTAATCGATTAATCGGTACATCACTAATATTCAGCGATTTTTTAAAATAATGTCTTCTGCGTTTGCCCCAAAAACCCTTAACGCCCCGACGACCAGAGTGCAAGCATGGCTCATTTTGTAGCATTTTTATAAGCTTTCAGAAAATCACAGCCTCCAAAATTCACCGGGTGGGGTGGGGGTGGTAGCGATAGCTCAAGGACTTTTGGAAGAATACGTCACTGGCTGATTATCTAGTCTTTTTTAATAGCTAACCTTGTTACTTTTTACGACCTGATATACAAATTATATTTTTTAAAACTTACTTACCTGTTGTGTTCTATCTTTTGTATTCAATAGATTTTACACAAACACACGTATGCAAATATCGACTAAACCTTTTCTCTGAAAACAAAACGAAAGTTCTTTTGTAAAATGCTTCCAGTGAAAGTTCGAAATCTCGCTTAACAAAGTGCAAGGACTTGTTTTCAGTGAAGTCGTCAATTACAACTCGTCTCCTGTTTCGGGTCACTCGTTTGTATATCATGTCATATGCATATATATATTATGTCACAAAAACTCCTAATAAATAAAATGGCTATAAAGAACGTTTCTTGTTGCTATAATCATCATTTAAAAAAAACAAAAAAACAAAACAAAACAAAAAAAAACAACTTGAAAATCTACATTAATGGAGCATACAACAACAAAAGTCATTATTTTAGCGTTTACCCAATCATGACAAGGACCACACGATGGTTGTCACAGGTCGACAGGGGATGCTTAATCCTCCATGTCACTTAATCTCACATGAAGTACATTTTTTTTTATTTAAAGGGAAAAAATATTGAGAATACAGTCAATTTATCTGGTGTATTCAATAAGATTCTTTTGATTTCCTAAATTCAGAATCAAAACCTTTAAGCTTGATGTATTTATACATCCACGTCCGAGGTTAGAGTGCGAGGCACCACCAGAGGAGCTCCGAGTGGCATTTACCTCCACATAGTACAAAATTCAAAATTTACAACATGATAAAACTATCAGCTACACCATCGGAACTGTTCCTTCAACAGTGGTAAAAATTCAATTGCGCGGGATTTCATCTAGTTAAAAAGTCGAAGAATACTTTGTGTACAAAGCTAGGGGTGGATGGGAGTGGGCGAAGGGGGGTCCCCAAGCACCTGTGATTTGGATATGGAAATAAAGTCACTTTGAAAATGACGTTTTTGACCAAATATACAAAAAATTATAAAATGATTAATTTTGTTTCCTTCAAGTTTGAAATATTAGTTTTGTGAAGAAACATCGGTTATCGTTCTTTGAGCAAATAGAGATATTATTAATGATAAACTTTTTTTTCAGAAATCAGCCACATTTCCATTAAATACACGTTCATACAGATAACTTGAATAATGTTTGCCAAAGTAATTGTGGAAATGTTAAGATTTTGTAATAACGTCATAAAATGAGTGCAAAAAATGTAAAGATTTATGTAAAAATGGTAGATGACTATTTGAACACCAAAGAAATCCTAAGATTTCTTTATATTTTGGGAATCTGTTATTTATGGTATTTCTATTAAACATCAGTCAAAAATATAGATATATATATCAATCCATAATGCATCAAATTGTTTGTTTACAAGTGCTTTGTATCCTTAAGCAATGCTAAATGCACAACAAACGAAAGATTTCACCTCTGCACCAAACACACAAGATAACCAGGATGTTTACTTCCTATTCATTTAATCAAACAAAACTTTTTCACATTTTCCCACGGGATTGCATTAGTCTTGCACTCATTGGCCACCTTATTAAGTTAAAGATTTCTTTTTCTGAAAAATAAATCGGTGACAACTGTTTCCTTGCCCCAGAAGCTGTTTTCTAATTGTATTTATATTTCACGCCTGCCATTAAAAAATCGGGACATTTACCCACGCGACATTAATTCGACACAAATTTAAAAGAACATTTCCTTTATCATTGTGTTTTTATATCAACTTTTGTTATTTTTGTCTGGTGTAATGTTAAGTCTCTAGATCTGTGAAATTAAATGATTCATGATTTGTGAGAAAAGCACAACGCGATTTAACGACAGAAATGACTTATTCAAAATAATAATCTAGATTTCTAAACCACAAAGTTTAAATAACTGATCAAATAAAAAAAGACTTAGTTTTTAACAATGGAGGATATTATCAGGGAAGGTAGTGGTGGCTATACGTAAGAAAATCAAAAATACAATCTGATGTAATTAACCGTTGATACTTATGTTCTGTCGACTTACTGACTATTTGGCAACATAGAAATCTCTCTCTCTCTCTGTTTTCTTTGTCCGCTATATACTTTAAGGGGAAATGATGAAAGAATTTAAACCAATGTCAGTTGATCTTATATATAATGTACAGTTATACATGTACCTTGTCAAGTGTATGCAACAGACATTAGACTAAAACTGACATATTTATAAAATATATATTAGAGAGGTTCGCCTTTACTACAAGACAAAGAAATTTTGCCTAAAAAGACTACAGTTATATGTTTAGAATTTCTCTTGTTATCTTTCTCTAGGGGAAAATGATTATAGTTAAGTATATAAAATATATGTGTTTTTCATTACACTAGCTACAGAACTGTAGCTTTCCGGGATAGAAAATTCGGACAAACATGTTATTCTGCAGCAAACTTTATACAAGTAATACATTTCCTGACAAAGCCTTGCTCTTCTTATTGAGTTTTTATGATAATTTACAGCTAGTTCATCAGTGTTTAAGTTGTAATTGTAAATATATGAACATGTCCCTTTATATAGGTGATTTTAGAAATTAATTTTGACGTCAAAGCAAAGGTTCTTTAATACGAATTCAAAAGTTTTGTGAACAAGCAAATTCAAAGAATTGTGGTCCCCCGCTTTCGGTGTCTTAGTGGTTTGGATGCAATGATTTTATGGCATATGTTAACTGTCTTGTTTGTATGTCCTTCAAACTTATAGATCAGAGTCATGAAAACAAAAATTTATATACCTTTTTGAGAGGTGTTGTCATAGGTTATGTACATGTAAAATATGAAAGCCTTATTTTCTCTCGTTCAAAATTTCTTACCAATGTAAAAAAAAAAAATGAAAAAGACTGTAAAATAAACTTCAAGGTCAAGGTCATGATGTCAAAAACCAGAGTATATTGGGGAAGGTCTTGAAATGGGTAATGCACATGACATATCTCCTCTCATTCAAAAATTATCAGCAATGTTAAAATTTTAGAATCTTAGGTTAAACTTCAAGTTGGAGATCATGGGGTTAAAAATCATAGTACATTTGGAAAGGCCTTGTCACAGGTAATGCACATGACAAATATGAATGCTCTATCTTTTCTTCTTCAAAAGTTGGCAGAAATGATAATTTTGAAAATTAAGTCAAACTTGAAGGTCAAGGTCACGGGGTCAAATATCATAGCACATCCCGAAATTTCTTGACACAGGTAACTTCTTGACACTTGTCAAATATGAACACCCTATCTTCTCTCATTCAAAACTTCTTACCAAGGTGATTTTTTTAAAATTAGGTCAAACCTCAAGGTCAAGGGTCACTGGGTCAAAAATCATAGCATATTCGGAAACGTCTTATCACAGGAAATGCACATTTCAAATATGAAAGCTATATCTTTTCTCATTTAAAAGTTATAACCAATGTTATTTTTTTAAGTATGTCAAACTTCAAGGTCAAGGGGTAAAAAATCATGGTACATTTTGGAAGGTCTTGTCACGTCACAGGCAATGTACATGAGAAATATGAAAGCCCTATCTCTCCTCGATCAAAAGTTATGCCCAAGGTAAAAGTATTTTGAAGAAAATTTTTGAAGAGTAGATCAAACTTCAAGGTCAAGGGGTCAAAAATCAGTATATTTGGAAAGGTCTTGTCACAGGTAATGTACATGTGAAACAAGAAAGCCTTAAGTTTTCTTTTCTCATTCAAAAGTTATGACCAAGGTTTAAGTTTTTGTGACAGACAAACTGACAGACGAATGAGTTTTAATGTTCCCACGCTTTCGCAAAAGCGGGGGACAATTACTGATATGGAACCAAAATGGATCCCCTGATATATGGATTGAAATCTTGGGTTTACATGTAATATGTGATATATTTACAACAATGGAGATACACCAGGGCCTCATGATCTGTAAATTGCTTGTCATTTTGTGCATTTAAGGAAACATTTGTTTTTTAAAGTTAATATTAATCACTCTCAAGATATAATATGCACTTCATAGCAGGTATATACTAGTATTACCCCGGTATATATATCTACTTTAGTGCGTCTAAAATGGGGTGTCAAAACGGATCAGGGCATAACACTCGATTTTCATATTAAAACTTGATAACTGAACCATTAAACACAATACATGCCATAGTTTGGGTTTTGAGATGATGGATATATGGGAAAGTCTCCTTCTTATTTTGGGGATTTATGAAGATTTTACCTCTTTATATTCCTATTAAGTGTGATTCCATTGCATCCCGTATCCGGGACAATAATGATTTGAACAAATTGAGATTTCATTGTATCTGGAAGGTCCACCTTAGTATTCCAACATGCTTCTTGTAAAGAAGATTTTTGTTCAAATCCCATTCTTGGTCTTCTTTGGCACGATTCTTCATGACCAAGGATTCTTTAAGGCAAGTTTGGTTTGGTCCAGTGGTTTTGACGGACGGATGAGGGACCCAAAAGATCCCTTGAGCCTTTGGCTCGAGTAAGTTACTGAAAGTGTGAAGCTTTTTAATATGAGTTTTGCTTTCGTTTCACTTTTGTTGTTGTTTGTTTGCTTGATGTTGATTTTTTTTAAACATTATTGCTATGAATCTTCATTTAAACCAATGATCTGCATTCAAATAAATAGAAAGGAATTGGTTCAAAGTGAATACACAGTACAATGGATCTTTACTTTCAATATCGAACTTTCTGCACCACGACTCGATAAATTTATACCATGACTTTCTTAAACAAGAGCAGGCTTATATTTCTTGTTATTGATAATCTGCGATAATTATCTAAGATTATAAATAGGATAATAAAGTCCGGGGGTGTCTTGCATACGCCTCAGTAATAGGGAACAAGAGATATTGACACTCAAATACGTCATAACAGTGTACTAAAGGACCCGCCATAAAATGAACAGATCAGGCCAGAGCAATCTATAATGACGATTAATTAGATTGTCAAACCTAATTATAAGCTTTTAAAAACACCCATTGCATAGATTCTTTGTGCATACATGATTTTTAAAAGTTACAGCCTTAAAGACTTGTCTTATCACACTTCTTAATAATATGCCAGTATGAACATACAGAACTTTCTTTCACTTTTAAAGATAAGAAATCCCCAGTTCAAAAAGAGACACAAATATAACCAATATAATATAAAGTTAGTACGCAGTTGACACATATTAAACGGCTCCCTGCGACGAGTGCTTTTGGTTTGCCTCAGTTTGGGACCTCAGTCCTATTTTCATGTCTTGCAGCGTGATTCGAACCTGGAACTTACAGATCATCTCCTTACACAGCAATTCAAAAGCAATCCTAAAGCTTCTTATTCTTTACGTATTGTTTCAAAGGCTTCTTACAGTGGGGGGGATCCAGGATTTTTTTTGGGGGGGGGGGAGGGGGGGGGGGGCTCTTTTTGGACAAATAAAAAGGAAATAACCTGCCCAAACCTGAAAGGTTTCTGAAAGGGGGTAAGAGAAGACACTTTCCTGAGTCAACTCTTTTCAAATACAGGACTTTCATTACAGTTTCAAGAGGGGTCCGTGTTTCCTAAGGGATTCAAATTTTTTTTCGTTATTTTACATAGATATTTAAAATTCCAAGGGGAGGATCCCGACCCCCTCCCCCAGATCCATATCTAGATCCGTCCCCGAGTAGTCCAGTTGCTTTGCAAATATATGTATGTAGTTAATTGGATTGTGTTACTATGCGGGGTCAACGGAAAGGTCAAAAAGGAAAGAAATAGTTGTCATCTTTATATTACATGTACCAAACATTTGCGATAAATTGACTGTTTTGAATGGGTAGGGCGATCAAAATACAAGATGCAAACTAATTTTAATGCCAAATGAAAAAGTTTACAAATCAAAAAACTACAAAGGCTTCTAGGAGAATTCTCTTTTTCTCCCCAAAGATGTTTCGAAGTGACATAACTTTTGAAAAGTGTGGATTCAACTATCCTATACTGTGTATACATGTAGAGAAATATATTAATTTTGTATGGTTATACAATTGCAAGGCAAGCAATCATATTTTTGTAAAGTAATAATAAAACATCCTGTGCAGATGATGCTTTGTCACATAGCCCGTCTTCATGAAGATAAATGCACAATTTATCCGGAAAATAGATGATTCCCAATAGCATGTCAACAGAGATGGTGATGCTATGGTAATGCAGAGAAATTACAAACTCAACGCCTCAGTCTTCAGAAAGCACAGAATTGTCAGACTTCGTGTCTCTGATTATTGTCTGTGAAAACAAAGCTCTCCCATCATTATTCTCTGCAGTTGTATGCAGTGTGATATAATCCTGATTATCAGTCCAATGTCCCTGGCGATGCATCCGCTCCGAGGGGCAAATAGTTCTTCATGTCAGGAGCGATGGCAATCCGTGCCTTTTTTTTTGGTACGACATCTGTCTCGGAGCTATCTAAGGAATTTAAATTCACCTAATTTTACAAATTAATGGGACTGAAAAAAAAAAGAGTCGTGGTCCAGAAATTATGTATACGCTTTGAAAATTTTCAGGTATTGGTAACTCTAAATCCCCCATTGTACCCGTAGAGAAACAGTAGAAAAACGTATATAAACTAATTTACCCACAAGGTTCTCTATTCCAAACCAAAAAAGAAGAGTTATTCTGATCAAAAACCCTTCAATCACTTTTTATCAATACACTAAAAATTCCACAAGGCAAACAAGACAAATAAATAAGGGTGAATTACGTAATCTAAGGATTAATATCATTTAGCACCTGCAGAGTGTAGGTATAAGTGTGACCTTATATACAGTACAGTATCCTTAACCTTATAGAAAACCCAGTGGTTTTAGTGTTGTTACAGAGCCAAGCGTCCTGTCACCGCGTCAATCCGAGATAGTCATCTATATCAAGCAGGTGTCAGTGGTGAAAGTCAATCTCGATCCCCATCATTAACCCTAACTTTTCCGTCACTTTAATTACAGTGTTATTTATTACAGAATCGATGAAATATTCTGCTGAATCAGATTGAATGTTGAAATAGCTTATTGTTCCTTATCATATAACGAGAGGGAATGGAGCAGTCAAGCCGTTTCTTGAACCATATTCAAATTACAGATGTATAGGTATAAAAACGTTTTTGATCCAGCATTTGAAATCCAGGTACTTGACAAATTAATCCTACCTTGCACTTTATATAAATATGTCAAATGTATTATGCCATAATATTAATGTTGGCCTTCGGTTCCTTTCTTATGTGATTATTTCTGGTAGATATGCACCATTTAAACAGATTTACTCTGCATTTACTTTGGGCTGCTATTTTAACACCTCTGTAACTATGCTTTAATTGTGACAGATTTATGGGTTAAAAATGTTGGCTGTATGTTTCAATTTCAGTTTAAAAATTCCATCTCGATTAAAGCGAGGCTTATCTTTCTAAAATGTAGATTCCTTAAAGTTTATAGACGACAAAAAATGTGGCCGCTATTCGGCAAGTACATTAAGGCTGAATTTAAGATATAAACTGTGTAATTGTTAACGATACAAGGAATATTAACTGGCAACTCCAAACATTTTTTAACAATATGAATTTATATTGATCATTTACATAAAGGTTAAACAATCTGAGGTAACATACAATGTATATTTAGATCCCTAGCCATGCCGGGAATTGTACATGTATAACTATACGATAGGGAATGATTTTTCGCGTGGTCATTTGCGCGAATTTTCTTTACCTGGGGATGATTCGCCAAAATAACACCCTTACCAGTTTAAATTTATATCTGTATATATATTGAAAGCTTTTATTTACATTTTCTTGCCTCTTCCACATTGATGTGATATAATTGCAAATTCGTTGCATCCCACACACTTGATTGTCAAGGCCCTTGGACCTTTTGCCTTTTTCAGGGTAAGTACAAAGCCCCTGCCAGATCTTTAGCCATTTATAAGGATATTGCTTGACAATACAACAGGACATAATCTGATGGGTTTTGTCACATATTCGCTTTAATTAACATAATAAGAATAGCTTGCGATCAGATCAGAGAATAATCTGACATCTTGCAAAGGAATGTGGGGTATTCATTGAGATAGCATTTATTCGGATTACATGAATAAGATGAAAATAAATTGTATGCTGATCGAGGTCACCTTTTTGTTCTTAACTTTTTCCTTCAAGAATGCCTTGGATTTTCATCTTTCTGTTACAAAAGTTTCATAATTAAAAGCTTTAGACTAATACGATCACGTTTTTCATAAAAATTTAAAGGGGTCCCAACACCAAGCCAATTAACACCGCAATAAGCCATTCACATCGAGTGTAAATATCACTTATACACCCAAAACAAACCTGGAAAGCATGTTTTACAGAAACACGAAGTTCAAGTGGAGCTCTTCAGCGCCGATCAAACGTTTGGTACCAATCTTCATCATAAAAACGCTTCAAAGAATAGGATTTTCATATTGTTGTTCTCTTGCCCACCCAGATCTTTACCGGAAAGAAATAATTATATTACAGTAGGCGACAAACGTTCCAGTCTGGCTTCGTACAATATATATCTCGGCTTTTCAGTCTCAAGTGTCTCTTGAAATAAACGCAACTTCCAGTCTTGCAACTGGAACAGTAAGCAATAGAGAGCAACTATTCAACTTGAATTCTTGAGACCCATTTAAAATAGTGTGAAAATGAATTTTTACTTTTTTCAAATCTGTTGAATATTTCTAGAATATGATTCTTTGATTTAAATATATTTTTTTTCTGAAGACAAGTAAAATGTTTTAGTAGCAAGGCTTCATACAACTTGATTCTCTGAGGATAACCATGATAACCGTCTTATTGATTAAGATTAACTCGAAGCAAAAGGTTCCTAGAATCAATGAAGACACCGAGTTGTTTTTGACGTGAGAAATCTTTGCCTATTTACCGCGAATACACAGTTCAATTGATTCTTATTCAGTGTGTCTTTTAGCTTCTGAGAGTGATACTGGCCACGAAAGGCAACATATCTTCTTCCCAGAAAAACAACATTGAAAGTCTTTTAAGCATTTATTTCGTATGTAAAACAGGTCTCTTTTGGGATTACTGTGCATTGATTTTTTGCTGCTGAATCGGCCAGAATACAAGACGAATATTACATAACATCATAAAAATAGTCGGAATATGCAAACAGAACATTGCTTGTTAATTAGATCAGTAGCAGACTTCTAGTGAGTAGCGGGGATCCAAGAATTGGTATTTTCAGTCGAGATATCAAGGCAAGTGTGAAAAACTGCAACTTCCGAAGCTATAGCAGCCTGCAGTCGGAAACGGACGGATTTTTTTTTATTGGTGAACATATTTTCTTAATTAAAATTTGAATCATTTTATAAGGACAGTTTTTTTTTTATATTATTGTTGCCACATAGCTGTAAGGTTGCAGGCTTTAAATCCCACTTTGTTGTTTCCATACAAAATTTCGACACCTAACTAATCTGAAGTAGTTGGCTGTTCAGTAAATTTATGGAATTACATAATAAAATTTAGAAAGCAAATTCATTAATCAGCGATTCCAGTATTATCGATTAAACAAGGTTTAACTGCTTTCTAACGGTAGAGCCTTCTAGTTTCCTACTTAGTCGCGCCATCTGTCAGAAAAATCAGCTAGCGTTTAGATCTCTACTCATTAAGTGACATGGAGGTCTATCGTTTGAAATCCTCGTGTCCATGATCGATGAGGGCAAATTCTTGTCGGACGAGCTTCTCTATTCGGTTCAATAAAGCTATCCCTGAACTACGGGAGAGACCCAGAGTAGAGCAAGGAATAAAAAATAATATAAAATTGAGCAAGAGTCATCGTAGGTTATATTTCTCGTTCAAATTAGAACTAGAAAGTTCAGTGTTTTGGTTCACAATCAATATTGTATATATGTATTAAAAAAATCTTTAAAGAGAAAATTTGACCAAAAGAAAAAAAAATCGAAAATCGAAAAGCTCCATAAGTCTGCTGAGCAGACGAAGATGGTGGGTGGCCTTGGAGGTCACATATATGTATTCTGTTAATAAAGACCGGTGAATGTTCATCGTGGCAAGAGAAAAATTAATATGTTATGCAGATTTACACAGGAGCACTAACTGCAGATGTAATATTCCTTTTTTGATCTTGTTAACCATTATGTTAAAGTACACGTCTACTTAATGATAAGGTATGCAGCAGATATTAAAAGTGTTAAATGGAATGTGATTAATTAGAACGCACCTGCATGAAGCGGAACTGACTTCCGTTAATTTATACATGGTCAACCTGTGTTAAGGACCATGGTTGTTAGACAAGCAGAAATACCCCTCCCCTTAATTTGCATGTTTGAAAGGATGAAAACCATCTAATTATAGAATTGATGTAAAGGTCTGAGCTGTAAAGAAAGCATTGTATTTCTTTTGAGGATTGCCAGACAGATACTGTTGGAAAAAGAATGTTCTAAAAGCAAAATGTGCTTCAAACAAATGACTTTTATGATTGAAAGCTTTTGAAATTAATAAAGGCAAAGAATGCCAATTACGTTGAAGTAATTGTAGTAATTGTGGTATAAAAGACGTGTTATTGGAAACATTTTTTCGGCAGTTCCCTATATGTGCCTTACATTGTGATATTCTGCACTTTGACCGTTTTATTACATGTAAATTTAAGTAAGTACATCATGTACATAAACCAATGTAAGAGGATAAAGAAAATTAAAAGTATTGTGTAAAATATATATAATCATTTACTGTATTTTATTAAACACCACAATCATTCAAGTCTGAATAAAGATCTACTTTAATAAAATAATTCAATGTGCATCCTTTCAACTTAAATCATATGACTTGTTAGAGAATATGAATCATGGTAAAAATCATTTTTCTTTAAGCAATTCTTAGGTTCAGTGAATAACAGATGCACTGATGTAGACGGACTTCCTGTTCGTTTTATTTTAAGGGTAAGGGGGTCCATATACCATCTTGTAAATGTCCAAATCATTATCTTGATGCTTTAAAATCAAGATATTTAGACTAGGTAGACTTGATTCTTTCGCACGCTTAAGGGAGAGAACTTGCTTAGAGAGTAAGGATTCTTTTTTTTTTTATTTATTAAAATGTCTTTGGGGGGGGGGGGCAATTTGGCAAGTAGTTTTGGTTACGTACGAAAAATAGATCCGGAATATGACATAAACTTTGAAGTCAAGCTGTTTAAAAAAATGTGTTCCATTAGTGGCTGTTCTATCGTTTAAATGACATTGTCTAACGTACCACGTACAACAGAGTTCATCAAGTATCGGGAAAAGGTGCAGATAACTCTAATGTACACATTACATAGAGTTCCGAAGGTCAATATGGCGGATGAAGATCGAAAAAAAGATTGGTGAAATGGTTAAAATTAAAGATAAACCATAATTGATTTATCTTGTATTTCTCAGCGTAACATCATTTATTTTCGAGAAATTTACAGCAAATAAATCTGTTTCTTTCAGCCATATCATCGTTGCATTCTACATAGGAGCTTTTTCTCCATATTATATATTATATTATAATATTGTACCAGTATTCTAACTGTATATAACTCTCGGATCAAAGCTCTTTGTGGACACAACCTAATGAACTTAACATTCTCTAACGGAACGGACCGAATTCGAATCGATATTGTCTCCTTTTTAACGGTACTCTTTGCTGACGATTTATTAGCTCCATGTCCGCAAATTTCCTCTTGTCGAGGCCGTTGAGTGTGGCCAAATGGTAAATGTATCACTAGAATTTCTCTAAATTATATTTAATGAACAGTTGAGAAATAATCAAGGTCGTGTTAGAAAAAATGTTCGAAAAACTTCAACAACTTGTTTCTTCCGACATGAAAGAGACAAATGACTTTGTGTTTGCTTTATTCTTGTTTCCGGGACAACGACCCTGCATGCTCCATCGTTTTAATTTAAATTAAATTTAACCAGTATTTTCACGATGCATTAGTGTTATTATTTTGTCTACAAGCAGATGATATTCTAAATAGAAATTTTATGATTAATGTATCCTAAACCCTGCTGAGAAAAAAAGCAATGGTCTGACTCTTTGTGATTGAAGGTCAGTGACTAGTACAGGGGGATGATTATCTGCCTATAAAAATGTCCTAGCTAGGACTTTACTCCAGTCAAGGTCATTCACACTGCTAACAACAAGGGGATTACATTCAAGAGAACTTGGGGTACCCCCAGAACTAGGTTAGTTGGTATATCATTCCAGAGATCAATGTTCCCCACCACTTTTTGTGTACAACTAGGAAATGATGATCGCTTGACAGCAGTAAAGTTATGTTTGTTTTAATAGAATAAAAACTACTGGGTATATCATTCCATTAATGCACCTGTCCGTTTTTTTAACCTTTACTGGAAAGACCGCCATTGCAATCTCTGGACTGCTTAGTATAATACAAATTTTATGTCATAAATTTCTTTCTACTTTTCTAGAAACCTACCAAGTATGGTTAGCCAACACCACAAGGACACGTGAATCTTGTAAACATGTATTGGCGAGCGCTATTTGCAATGACCTGCCAGATTTTTGAATATGATTTTCCACGTGAGTAATCGTGTTTACAACAGAACCTTAGAACAACACATGCCAGAAATTGAGGACTTGATGGACGAAGAAAGAACATGTCAAACCTCTTTATGAAATGGGGACAAAACGAAGTATTATGTGTCTAAAAGTACGCAAAACACACCAAAACACAACTCCACATAAACAAAATTGTCCTTCGGAGCTGCATATTGTGCACCAGAATAGTAGGGTCATGTTTTGGATGTTGACTTTTCTGACAATAACGATGCCTTCAGGTGCAAATTCTGTTCTTACTTCTATTATTATAGATATAAAACGATTAGTATCCCGTGATTACTGTCTTGTTAATGTCAATCAGGATCGAAGGCGTCAGAGTGCATGTTCCACTGGCAAGTATTGGATTCCAAATACAGATAATTATGCCACATTCATGCCATTAAAATAAACAAATTTGTTTACTTGAAGGAAAATCGACGCAGTAACTACAAAAGAGATTGCTGGCCCGGGTACTATCGAGTTCTTCATTCAGTCTGAATATTAGCTTGCAAGTCACGAACCCTTCTGTATTTGAGGCCACCTTTGTTTAAGTACATAAAACTTCCATTAAATAACTGGTTGTTTATAAATGCACTTACACAAATTCTCCAACATCTTCAAGGAGTGAAGTTTTATTACTGTCATAAACCGCTTTACTTAATTTTCTTTGTAGATGCTGATTGTTTTATCATTATTATTATGTTCTTGAAATATCTTATTTAGTATCACATTATTCCTTCATATTATTTTCAATTCAGTTTTTACTTGACTTAGCTTGGCTTATTTATGTCTTTCCGTGAGAAGAAACAGGCCTTAGAAAAGTCTTCTCTATTCTGATTTGTCACAAGCTGTCATGTTGTAATTTTTGAATTTACCGGGTGGTAGTAAATACAAAAATTACAATATGACAACTAGTTGTCAAATTGTAATTTTTGTATTTACTGCCACCCGGTAAATTCAAAAAGTACGATATGACACAAGCTTTCAAGGCGGCTTCATTTCATGGTCTGAATCTTTTCGCTTTTCTTTCTACAGTCCTTCTCCGTGTTTTGTTTGGTCTCCCTTAACTCCTTCGTCTTTCAGGTGTCCACATAAAGGGTATTTTGACAGGGCTATCGGTTCTCATTCTTAGCACATATCTTATCCATTTCCAGTTTTTGAAGTTCTTAAAATTTTCATTTTTCAGTTTTTAAACGAATGTTGTTGTTTTTTAAACGAATGTTCTACTTATAGGGTGGCAGCATTACATCTGTTCGAGTATAAATAGTTACTTTTCTCTCTAAAATATGGTAACCATTGTAAGAATATTGTTATGCGGTAGCCTGATCAAGAATTTTAAGAGTAAAGGGTAAGTGCATAGTTTTCTCACCAAACACCACTTCACAATTCGACAAACAGAAATAAAGACGCCTTAATCCATTCATCCCCTCCAAAATATGTTATATTTTACTGCTCTAAAACTTAAGATTCTAGTCTAGTCTTTATCAGAACAAATCTACAGTGGAATTAAAAAAAAGCTTATTGATAGGAATAAGAATAGTGAATAAAAGAAGATATTTTAGATGTCGGAGAACGGAAGGGAAGGAACGATATAAAGACTCCAAAGGTCAGAAATCAGTGGTCAACGAGAAACCGGAACAATGAGGCCAGCGAGAAACCGGAACTGAGAGACCAGCGAGTAACCGGAACAATGAGGCCAGCGAGGAACCGAAACTCAGAGGCCAGCAAGAAACTGGAACCCAGAGGCCAGCGAGAAACCGGAACCCTTAGACCAGTGAGAGACCGGAACTCGGAAGCCAGTGAGAAAACAGAACTCAGAGGCCAGCGAGAAAACGGAACTCAGAGGCCAGCGAGAAACGGAACTCAGGGGCCAGCGAGAAACCGGAACTCAGATGACTTTATTTGTCCTGGTTTCGCAAGGAATTCGGTGAATGGCTTGTTTTGTAGAGACAGAATGACTGAAGATATGAATGATTCTTTTTTTAACTTAATAGAGCGGATTTTGTAGTCATTGAAGGTGTTTGAGCACAATGGAAATTATCTCAATTTAGACCCACGAAATATAAAAATGAAACAGGACCTGTGAGACATGTATTCTGTAATGTAAAGTGGTTGCACGTTTGCTTTTTTTTTTTTTTTTTTTTTTTTTTTACCTGTGATTTAAGTTAATGCAGAATATGAACAAACCCTCAACTTAAACATGCAACCACTCTAATGAACATTTCAATAAAGAATTCGGATCTCATTACTTCCTGACAACTTATCAGGCCTTGAGCTGCTCCCATGGAGTTCATGAAAATCGAGTAAAGGGCCTTACTTGACCTTAATAATTCATCTTCAGCAACGGGTGTGCTTTACATTTGAGAAAAAATTCTTAATCTCTTTACAAATAAAGACTTCACAAAAGCAATCCAATTAAACTATAATACTATAAGCCTTGACAGCTAGAGGAATGGTCGCATTCTTCTTGCGCCTGTTGGCGTATGTACAAACAATGCACCCTTAATAGCTGCATATTAAGTCTTACTGTGCGACTTTTTTGCTTGTAGAGCCGTGTATTGGGTTAACACGGGAGTGACTAGTTCACATTTGTAAATACTTTACATACATGTACTTATACCTGTACATTGACAAATTTATAGTGTCAACCTGCGGTTACCACTCACGTGTCTGGCTAACTCAGGACCCCGTCCACGGTGTTACGGCCATCATCATTAATTATATCACAGAAGTGACTGTTTTGTAAATGGTTATTTGTATTATGACAACTATTAAAAATCAATAATCTATGAATTTAACACTTGATTTCAGGAAATTATCACATAATTTTTCCAGCGCATTTTTCTTTAATTAACTCTGGTCTATTCGCCGATCGATTTGCCTAGAACATACTCAATGTGAAGGAACAATATTTGTATATTTATACATATGATACAGTAGTTTCTATCCACCACTCGATCGATGCCTTGTGGCTTTTAGAGCCAATTGTTCCGAAAGTCCTCCGGAAGATTTCTTTCCTGATCCTAGCTACTCTCCTGGGTTCTCCTGGGTAACCAGACTCACCGGCCATTTCTGATTCTGACATCCTGCCAAAAATTATGATTTGATACATCTCTTTTATTCTCAGTTATATAGCTATATTTGATAGACCGAAGTAATCAATATATTGAAGCAATTACTGTGTATTAGGGCGAACGATGGTTAATTTATCTGACCGAGAAAGACAAAAGAGTACAGTAAAAATTATTACTGGAGGGGAAAATTGATGTAGCAAAAGGACCCCCCCCCCCAAAAAAAAAACTATTTATGCACCAATGATGTACTTTATTTTGCAAGACATAACTATAATTTTTGTATTATTGCTCGATATACGGTCATTATACTTTTATTCATGAATTCTGCAACGTGGTCGTAATAATGGGTAATTTGGGGAGGGACAGAAGTCCCTCAATATTTTGATCAGCTTGGTGACGTAGAGAAAAGATAAATAATTTTGGAATTTTTGTAACCCCCCCCCCCCCGCCCATATATATTACATGTACAACATAAATTTTCGTAAATTATCTCAATTTATTTATTATGACAATCATATTGTATTCATTGTTTGTAAAACAAGGAGAGGATTTATTAAGTTGAAAGAACTTGTATCCAATCCTTTTGTATGTATTATTACAATAAAATATGTTCAAATCAAATCACCACCCCCCCTCCGAAATCGATTATCTTTCGAGTTGTTTGGTATTGGTTCTGACATTTCTCTTTCTCCAACAAAATAGAATTTCAGTTTTCATGACAAAATAAAATGAGTGTATCGAATATAATTTAGTCTTTTGTTTCGTTTCTTTGTCCAAGATTTATCTTAGCCCCCACCCATCACCCATCATCAATTTTCACGACGATTTTATACAACCCAGACCTCTGGACAAATGGAAAAGTGGAAAGATAATATTGGAAATAATTTTAATTTCGTTGTTTGGACTTTAATTAATTGAGTATGATGTAACGTTATGTTGGAATCATAAAAAGAAAATTAATTTATCATAAAACTCTGTTTAATAGAAATGTTTGTCTATCTAGGATAGATAAAATTTATACAAAAACTTTTATCCATAAAAGAACACATTAACATGCTTTTAGGACACCTAGGTAGTTCATCATTTACGACACCAAGATGTCCATTTGGCTCGTGGGTACGGCTAATACCAGTAAAACATTGTTTAACATTCCCTTATCAGCAGAATCCTTCGTCAAGGTGCGACGTGAAATGTGTCAATTAACTGATCAGTTGGATGGCGATGGAATTTTTATCCTGAGGGTAGAAGGGAAGTGAGAAAAACAAATGTTACATGATGACAATAATTACATCTATTACCGAAAGTTTACGGTTTACAGGTACGGGATTAAAAAAAGTCGATAACGTTTTCAGGTGTCTGTCATGCAAAGTAGAGTTGATTAGAACCAACCGGGCTACTGGGTTTAAAACCTAACTCCGCCTACAACGTCTAATCAACATTCTTTGTGTTGGCCTGCGATAAAAATAGAGTAGGAGAGCATGGTAAATATCTACTGAATGAAACAGTGTGTATTGAGTTTGACCAAGCACTGGACGGGAAGGAAATTGAGCTGTGTGTTTAATTAGTCTGGGACGGAATTTTATAGTTCTCTTGGCATGTTGACAATGGATTTGCATCAAATAAATTTATAAATTACTGCAATAAGCGAGGATAATTTTAAAAAGTTTTGACAGTGTAAGTATTTTTTTGTATATATAGTATATTTCTAACTTTTGTATATGAGTAGTGCTGAATTAGGAATGAAATCAATGTAATGTATAATAAATGACTGTGGTAGTTGGTATATTGGCCATTACTATTTTTGTATTTCAGCAATGCGACAAAAAGCCTTGCTGAGTTTGTATCGATTTTTTCCTCAGAAGATTGAATCTGAATGTTTGTGACTGATTTCTAATGTGTAATGCACGTGTTCTCTCAGATCCCGATCAATATTTGGTCTTGAGATATCGGCATTATTCTGTCTGACTTATCTTCAAGTTATGATATCCCAAAATATTCAAAAATCTACATATTTCCTATACCATGTACATCATTTCATTTAATATGCAAAATTGTGTTTGAGGACCTCTTAAAATCCCCCATCTCATTATAATAATATCTGGAAATTGTCTGCAATCATTTTGTAAAACGAATTATCAAAAGTACAGGCTGTCGAAATGAGTTTTCAAAAAAAAAAAAAAAAACCAAACAAAAAAAAAGAAAAAAAAACCCCAGTAGTCTGTGAGAAAATACTGCAGACTAAACAGCAGAAGGTTTACAGCTACTGAAGACATTCTTTATCGCTCTATCAACACTGTTATCCCCATCGCTTTCCCATGGCTGAAATCCAACTCGCAGCAAAAATCGACAAAGGCAGAAAGGGTCGATTATTGAACCCTGCAGATAACTGCTAAGAGTCGTCCGTGAACTAAGGACACATATGTTTTGTCACAGGAGGGGAATGTTAAATCTGAGAGTCCAGGCCCTTCGAGCATCCCCCCCCCCGTTGTAGAGGTATCAGTTTACCCCCCTTATTTTATCTGGTCCCTTATCTCGAGGTGTTATCTTAATAGGCCGCTAACGATTAATGCTAATCTGCCCCTGATTGGTAGAGGAGATAGTGTGATATATGTATGTCATTCAATGGCTTAATTCACCGCATTGTTTGGAAGATTTTTTTGTCCGTCTCTGCATCTGCTGCAGCCAGGCATTGATCAGAGTCAGGCCGGGCTAACCGTCAGAGTGCGTTATACTACGACTTTTCTATAATAGCTCATATTTGTCACCGAATGTAATTATGTCAAACCTCTGGCGTAGCCTACACTTTTAAAATATATATTACGTGTAATTGTGCTAGGATCACGCAATTATTGCACTTGATGTTTTTCTTTGACAGCGTGAGGGAGGAATACACTCCAGAAAACAGAGGAATGAACCACTCGCCACGATGACACAGTGCCTACTGAAAAAGAAGCAGTTTTTTTGTCGGGAATGGGCCTTCAGCAAGATCAACCATTGTCTGGAGAGTCGGCCTTCGTCCAAGACATGTGGGGCCCTCATTATGGGGGGCCCAGGGTGTGGAAAGACTGCAATCGGCTGCGAGCTGGTGTGGCCAACTATCCCGCAGGGTAAGCAGACGCTGCTGAACAAACGTTTGTTAGGCTACCACTTCTGTCAGGCGCATGACATCGACAGTTTATCACTCTCCAACTTCATCAGTGGACTAGTCGAACAACTGTGTAATTCCGAGCTGATAGCCGGATACTGTGAAAGGCTAGAAACTTCTGAAGCCAAACGGTTACGCCGCCCCGCTGAAATCGAACGCAACCCCGATGAGGCTTTTCAGGAACTTGTGCTGAAACCCTTGTCTTCCATTGAGCCTCCTAATCATACATTATTTCTATTAGTGGACTCAGTTGACGAGTCGTATCTACAGTCACTGAACGATCGTACGACCGGAAGTAAAACGATAGCCGAACTTCTGGCCAACAATCACACTAGTTTTCCAAATTGGCTTCTCTTAGTGTGCTCATCACGGAAGCAGAGCAAATCTGTAACTCGTATGTTCACAGGTTTCCGGAAGATAAGTCTGGATGATCTCCGGAAGTCGCACGTGGTGCGAGATGTCCAGCAATATATTCTCTGTAGACTCGACCTTGAGGAGGACCTCCGCCAACACCTAAGTCGTGACACGGCGGAAATGCTCAATCAACTTCACATCAAAAGTAATGGTTGTTTTTTGTACTTGGAGAAAGTTTTGGACGGAGTTTCAGAAAAATTCATTATGTTACGGGAGATCCGCGAAATTCCGGGGACGCTTAATGGCCTCTATCTCTGGCTATGTCAGCGGTTATTTGTGCGGAAACAATTTTCTAAAATTCAGCCAATTTTGAATGTGATTCTCGCCTCCAGAAAACCTTTAACTGAGGAACAGTTATTTTCCTGTGTGCAAACGTCAAATCTCACGCTAACAAAGGAAGATTTTGACAAGCGCATAAAACTGCTTTCAAAATTATTAATTGAGGGAAACGGGGGTACTAAAATTTTATTTCACCACAGCTTTGCTGAGTGGCTTCTGGACGTAAAACATTGTACCCAAAAGTACCTGTGTTCTGCCGCGGAAGGTCACGGCATGTTAGCGATGCATTATACTGTAAACGCTGCAAATCTCTCAACTGCTGAGGTACAGGATTTCACTTGGCATCTGGTGAGAACCAGCTTCGAGGAACCGATTCAAACATACCATCTAACTCAGTGGTTATTAGTCAGTGGCGCAGATGTAGAGAACAGTTTATCTGCCGGTGTTCCGAAAGAACAAAAAGTAGTCAAAATTTTACTGGAAGCCGGGGCTAAAATGCCGATGGATGCCGAAGAGGCAGAGTGTGCAAGTCTTCAGGCCAGCATGATTGAAGAGTCAGAATCATGTGACCAGACTTTAGAAGATGTGGACCTCCAAATCAACGAGGTGGACGGAAACGGACGGACTCTCTTGCATACTGCCGCGTACGAGGGGAATTTAGACTTAGTGAATCTTCTGTTGACAAAAGGTGCAAACGTAGAGGCGGTTGATCGTAGTGGACAGACGCCCTTAAATTTAGCTTCGCGTCAAGGTCACGGGACAGTTGTGGCCACTCTTCTCAGTGCTTCCGCGTCTGTTGATTCTACAGACTGTGAAGGATGGACTGCTTTGCGGTCAGCGGCATGGGGTGGACACACGGCCGTCGTGTGTTTACTGTTGGACTCGGGTGCGGATGTAAACTATGCTGATAAAGATCAGCGAACGGCTCTGCGGGCTGCGGCATGGGGTGGACACGAGGATATTGTACTTCGTCTATTGGAGCACGAAGCAGACGTCAACAAAGCGGACATCGAAGGTCGCACCGCGCTCATTGCCGCAGCCTACATGGGACATTCTGAAATTGTTCAGCATTTACTAGAGTACAAAGCGGATATAAATCATGAAGATTGTGATGGAAGGACGGCGTTATCAGTTGCTGCTCTGTGTATTCCAGCCAGTGAAGGACACGAAAGCGTCGTCGGCATCCTTCTGGAGCAGGGCGCCGAAGTTGACCACCAGGATAAGGACGGCATGACGCCATTGCTGGTCGCCGCGTGCGAGGGTCACCGTGACGTCTGTGAACTGTTGTTGGAGTGGGATGCGGACATTGATCACGCAGATAAGAGTGGTCGAACGGCTTTACTGGCCGCAGCATCAATGGGTCACGCGAAAATTGTATATCAGCTTTTATTTTGGGGTTGTGCTGTGGACACGATAGACTCCGAAGGAAGAAATGTCCTCAGTATAGCTGCTGCCCAAGGGAACGAAGATACGGTGCGCCAGCTGCTTGAACGAGGTTTAGATGAAATGCACAAGGACAATGCTGGATGGTCTCCCCTTCACATGGCGGCGTATGAGGGACATCAAAAGGTAAATGTACAATATTGTACTTATTTAATTCATGCCCGGAGTATAACAACCTACATATTATAATCTAAGCTTGGTAACTGGTCCAAGAACCAAAAGAATGGTATAAAATATTTAAATGAGCTTTAATGATTTTGTGAAAATAAAAACTTGGTCTGCACCTTTGTGAAAATTGAAATAAAAAATATTGTATATATTTATGGACATTTATGAATGACCGTCATTATTTAATACCTATCCTTACAATATGTAAAGTAAGACCACGTAATACGTCATAAATATAACCTATGATTTATTATTGGTAGTACATCTCGGGTGAATCTACCTTTATCCCTGCCAAGTGTCCATTTCAACATTCCTATGCAAAAACATTTCTTTGAGAAAGGATCGATTTCACCACGGTTATTGGATACTCGTTACCGCCTAAGTGTTTTTGTCAATGTAAAAAAAACTTAGGATTGCTTTTTATTTCATTCAGTATTTTTTTTTCTAGTCGTCTGTGGTTTTTATACACCTAAGTGTCTTATTTAACCAAGGTGCACTCCTGTGTGACTTGCGGGAACCAAATACCAACCTCTGTTTACATTATGCAAAGTTATTTTTTGATACGCAATAATTGCATAATAGATGAAATGTTTAATTTTAGATCTTATGTAGAATCTATTGTTTTTAAAAAGTGGGATGGGGGTTCTAGAAAAATTATTTAAGGACATATTTTTGTTTATCTATTTTAAATAAGAAATTCTCCAGTATGGGGCGACAAATTCTAGTGGGTGACACAATATCAGTCCATATTTCAGCAGTAATCAGACCTTAGACGCAATTTTATCGATGCTTAAAAATTAACTTTCCTATTTATAATTCGGACATTTATTGAGTTCACAGTTCTACCTGTTCATATGGTATTGAATTTATATTCACCGAATTTTAAATTGTTAATGAACGATAATATCGATATTTATATAATGCTGTGGATTCCGTATCCATTTAGAAAAGAAATAATCAGATTTTGACTTTGAATGCAGAACAAAGGATTATGTAATAGCCAAAATTCCAAAATAAACATTATTGTTCAGGTTGACTGTTGTTAAAACATCTGAAGTGGCGACCTATACCACTAAATGTTTAAAACAAATTTAGGAGTCCTTTAATAAATTCTGACGTGTTATCGGCGTAAAAACGAATATTGTCAGTCTTTTAAGTTACATGTTCATTGTAAGTACTTTAACTCGACATGCACATGTGACTTTGATCTGTTAGGTATGTGCAGTGGTTGCAAAAAGGCCCTGATAAGGACTGTGTAAAATTCCTTGTTCTTGACCCAGAGAGGCCTAGCTCAGATGATCACATACCAAAAATGACAAACAGGAATTTACAGGGTCAGAGGTTAATCAGGCAGAGTTTTTAATTAGACATGTCTCAGTAGGAAAACAATTGTTTTTAAATAAAAGACCAACATGCTTCTGAAATATTTAATCTGAATTCAGAGTTGTCATTCCAGGACATTGAAACTTAACATTAGAGGAAGATAATTGCTTATCAATGGCGAGTTTATGAATAAAGTTAAAAAAAAAAGATAAAGCCCTGCCAAATTGTAATAACAAACCAACTTTCATTTTAGAGATACCAATCAGTTTAAGACACAATTTTCGTGTTTTGTGTATTTTTACAGGTCTACATGCAGAGTTTTTATCGGGAGGTTGATTCAGTGTCTGTTAGATCTTTTAGAAACTTGACAACTCACAGCTGATTTCATCCTCTGTTGTTTAATCTGACATATCTATCTCAGTTCATTTAACAAACCCGGTCTGGTAGGTCTAATTATATAGGACGATTCCCTGTGCATTCTGGTGATAGCAGGAAAATGTTTAATAGCTTAACGATTTTTTTATTCCACCTGTAATTAGAGAAGTAAATTAAAGAAATATAACTGAGTTTGCAACATTTTTAATGATCTGGAAAGCTGGCGAACCAGAATGGGAAAAGCAGGTGTATAGACTCTAAAAAAGTAGCACAGAATTGCTTCTGGTTGTAGAATTTGTGACTCAAATAAAAGTTACGTAATCGTTGCTGTTGCATGAGTGGTTTTAATTATCACAGCGCATGGTTTATTAAGAATATAAAACCTAACTTAAATAGCCATTTTATTCTGTCCAACCAGCTACTGATGTAAATTTTTAGGAGAAAAATATTTAGGAAGTAGGAATGCAAATAAAAGAGGGAAAGCGTGTAGGATTTTAGGGTGAATGGCGCGGACAGAGCCAGTGTGGTATGATCGTTATGTACAGACAACTAAAACAATTCCATTGTTTGCTTTCCACTCTCAGTGTTTCTAAAAACAGCTTTATTTGGCAGGATCTAATGAGTATACTTGTCTTGTTTGGTAATGGACAGCGAGTACACAGAATTGTTGATGAGTAGAACGATTGCCGGACATCTCATTTATTGATGAGCATTTTATCGATTTCTCTGTGTAGTTAAACTCACTATATTTACACAATTTAAGGTCTCATTTGCTAAATGTCATTAATGTTTGTAACTATGGGGAACGCTAAAAAGTGGAAAATAACATTCTGACAAAAACGACGTTTTATATGACGTTAATTTGAAGGCAGTCGAGTTGTTTTTTTTTATTGGGCATGTAAACAATTTCAAATTCTATCTAAATAAGGGACAGCGGGGCATCAGCAGATGTTAGAAATATTCTTTGTTTCTAGCTTTCTGTCCCAATCCTTAATTTTGGTATCAATAGATACTGGCCTCTAACATAAGCTTGTGAGGTCGACATCAGGTATGATGTAGCAATCAATCTTCCTGGAGGTAAATTAATTATCTCTCTGCACACCTGAAAGCCAGGTAAAACTATGGAGGAAAATTCGTATGAACCAGCTAACTAGTTCGAGATTTTAAATATTTCAGAATTAAACGACAAAAATAAAGCGCTATCGCTATTATTGAAATGCTTTCAAGATGCATATTGTAGTTTATATCACGGCTGATTAACTTCAGCTGTGGTCTAGGCCGGAGGAGGAAAATTTGGTCCTGTTTTAATTTCCCCTTACTTGATTGGACAGCTGAGATTGTTAATAACATGTCAAGTAAAAAAAAACGCTGACTTTGATCTCAACGAACGTGCTGCACTATGTTTACACGTGTTTGCATGTTTCACCACTCTTTGTATATAGCAGTTAGCAGCGATACATTAAATCGCCTGGACAGCAGGCTTTTACAGTATCTTTGTTAGAAATCCTGACGGTTTAAATGTAGATTACTGTGTTCTGTTTACTTATTTTTCTGACATGTGATGGACTTATTTCACCCAGATACTTACGTAGTGTGATTTATTCCCTTCTGTAGCCCTCACACTGAGTACAATTTAACCTCCCTCGCACCTGTTGGATAAGAATTATCTATCTCTATATTCACCTGTCAAATCTAGCTTTATTGTCTGTGCTGACGATGAAATTCAAATTGATAAAGTAAAGTAATCACCAGTAAAAATGAGAAGTAGGACGTTAAGCAGCAGCAGACGTTTTAGTCAGATTGAGGTTCGCGATGAGTCAGTTCAGGTGTGATTGATTGATCCTCCACAGGTGAAGAGGGGGTCACACATTGTCGTCCGCCAGGTCACACTTAGCAATAGTCTCATTAGCTGGTATAAGCGGTGCTCTGACACATTTGTGATTTTTCAATAAAAAGGCAATGACCCATTCTACACATGTAGACAATTTACCAAAAATTTTATATTGAATCTGTTGCGACGTTATTTTAAGGTTCATAAACCCTCTGCTCACTCAAACAAAATGTAGCTTTAACTTTTATGATTTTCCTTAAGAAATCTACTTTATAAGTAAAATACAAACAATTCTATCATAGCTTGCGGGCAGAATTAAACAAATAAGACATTTCAACTTGACAAATGTATAAAGGAATAATAGGCATTTATGTAATAAAGAGTTATCTCTCTTATCAGAGTATAAATGAACCTTAAGGTCTGACGACACGTTCCTCTGTTTTGTTTGTCAGGCTTTGTAATATATAAATCTTCTCATTTCTAAACTGTTTTCAAAATGTCTTAAAAAGAAAATACACCAAAAACTGTGATATTGACAATTCAAGTGATTTCGAATAGAATATTATAGGAAACACTATCCTCTGGTATTGTCATGTTGTAAATTTTGAATTTACCGGCAGACAGTTAATACAGATTTTTCAACCTGACAACTTCATGAGAGTATCTTGCACAAATACCTGGTAAGACATTAATTTTTTTTTTTTTGTGAGGAAATTTGTTAAAAAAGCAGTACTTCAATGACAAATTCTCGGAAATATTATTATTGAGGAAGCTGCGTCAGACCTAACAAAATAGAAAAATTATTTTGGATCTTTTTTATATAACTTCGACGCAATAAAATGCCAAGTTAAATCTTGCATATCTTTATGAAAAGTATACGACTTATGAATGCTTTTGGTTACAAGAATGTTTAGAAGTTGTATTGCCTGCTGAATTTGTCTGTTAATTAGTGGTTTTCTTTGTGGATCTTTGATGATAGACACTGACAAGAGAACATGGATCAGTTCTGGCAGATACCACTCTCTGTTGATCAACATTGTTACATCCCTGTCAGAGTGTGCTAACATTTCTTTTTTTTCTATTTTGGCACGTTACAAAGCTTTCGTTAAGTACAGCTTCCACCAAACTCTACAAATTGTCGGTAGATGTCGGTTATTGGATTCGCCTTGAGCATGTTCAAACCTCTTCATCTGATATATCAAGTTTTTATACTTGGTCATAAGAATGGCTTGATTTACGTACAAGCAATTTGAGAACGTTATTATCAGAAAATGGAGAAATACCATGGAATCTAGATTTTAATCATGATATCAAAATTTCTTTGTGTTCTCATTTGATAGACTCCGTATAGAAAGAGTCCATTTTTGTCTGAAGTTGGCACATTTTGCTTGCTGCATATATTTAATCGGATAGAATTGATCAGCCATACTTCACACTTGAAAAGACTTACTGCACACTTATGGGAATTATAGCTTTGTCAGATTAAGTAGATTAAGCCGATTTGCATTTTAACAAAAAAAAAATCTATTGGATTTGCCAGCACCAACTCTTTTAATACAATCTATCTGCTCTTTTGCAGTATTAAATGAAAAAAGAAGTGTAAATCGGTGCGTTCTTTTCAAAATGAATTTAAATGCTAAAAATAAGGGGTCTACATTTAGAAGAAATTTCCTTATAACTTTTCATTCGTTTTCTCATTAATTTGAAGTAAATGACAGTTTACCTGAAGGCCAAAGTAAACAGACGATTACGACACCCGGAAAACAGTTTCCCCTCGACTTCCTGTGGATAATGCTAATTTGACATTAAAGTCTGTCCCCTGCCGTTGAATTAGGTCAGTATGTTAACTGACAATGCACGCTGTTGATCTTGAAGGATATCCCATAACCTGATAACAGTAACTGCAGTTTGTCATGAAAGTTTGCAGTTTTCTTTGAACAGCTGCTGAAAAGTGCAATATATACATGTATAGAATAGAATATGTTTATTCACCAGTCAAGGGCCCTCAGGAGGCATATACAATTATTTCAGAATGATTACATATAAATAATATTAAAGTATATTGTAATATGAAAGAATATAAATCATATCTATGTTTCTGGGTTTTTTTGATTGACTTTGCATCAGGCTCCTGTATATATGCTATGTACCCTCATCCCCTTTGTTTGTGTCCAATTCTCAGAAAACGCACCGGTTTACTTCTGTAACAGTTGTGATGCCGCGCATTAGCTTAGGCTAAGTAATTTTGATATGGAGAGTTTGATACTTATGCATTATGCCTTCGTGAAAAAGCTTTAATGACGTATTGACAACACCAAGTTGTTCCCCAACTCTTTCATACATACATGTATGTGGACTTGTGATTGGATTTGACATTCCGGGTCAATTATCCTTTGTATAGAGATAATAAGCTTGATAAATCACCCTTCATTATCTTTTCTTTCATTCATAAAGGTGGTTATCATGTCAAGACAACAGACAAACAACAGAACCTGGGGTATGGGTAAACAGTCCTGTGTAAACAGTAGTTATCATATACCACAAATACTGTGTATTGTAAACATAACTATCACGTGATACATGTACAACAGTGGAGCCATATCAAAGAGTACAGTGTTCTTGTTCAGTTCGTCTGTAAATATTTTTTTTTTGAATGCTACTCCATTTGTGGTTTTGGTCCGATTTCAATCATACATGACATAAATGTCGACTACATCATATTGAATGGTTCTGTTTATAATTTTTTTTAATTTTAATGAACGGTGTTCACATATTTTTTAACAACGAAATGGTGAATTTAAATTATTCCAAAGTGCAGAATGAAGATGAAACACGGTAAAATGGTAGACTACAGCAAAGATGCATAATTCGATATCGATTTTTTAATATTTGATTATCGCTTATGTCATGGTTACAGAAGGTAAATAATCTATGGTCCTTAAAATTATTTCAAACTGTTACACTTCCCGCAGAAATGAAATGCGGTTCAGTTCTAGAATACATAAAGAAAATCTTTCTGATTGTAGTTCGTTAGAAGGTGTGTCCTTGCTTACAAAACATAAATAAATCTATTGAATTATTTCAAAATCATATTTCTATTTTAGTTTTGTCTGATTTTCATGAAAAATTATACATATGTAGAATAAGCAAAGTAACAATTCTGTAGAATATATAAAATTGTATTGTCGTGGTGGCTGGAAATGGAACTATTTTTATAAAAGATTCATATGTTGTAAACTTACTTGCATCATAATATTTAGGTCTATAGCTTCATCAGAAGTTTGATTTCCTCTGTTTTGGAGCAAATCTTCGAATACTGAAACCGTGCTGTATATTAAGAGTGATTTCATGCAGTGTAAATGCAGAAATGATGCAGGATTAAACCGAAGAAAATGTAAAGTGAACGATATTATACATTAAACTTGAACAAAGTTTACAAAATGCACAACACACTCCAGTCTAAGTAGATTGCATGTCTATTTGTTCTTTTTTCTTGTTTGTTGGTTTCGTTACCTTCCTGTTGGTATACAACGCTGAACTCTCCTGCTCCCCGGAAATAATTAGATTCCCGCCCAGCTCTAAAACTTATTGATTTTTGTTACTGTTTTGCAGAATTATGCCTTTATATAATGTGCAAGCTTGTTTAATGGTGTAGCTTTTGTAATAATGATGAAAGAGCAACAGCAAACCTAAAAAAAAAACGCTATTTCTATTTTTTTAAAAGCTTTTTAAAATTTGATTAAAAGGCAAATATTTGTTCCTTGAAGTCAATTAAAAAAGCTTCTTCGATTGACAGTTACACAAAGAAATCCTAGGATTATTGTGTTTAATTCAAAACGGCATTAATTCAAGTCAAAACTGTTATTGGTTTTGACTGTACTAAATATACCCCAAGAACTTTTCCATTGATCAAATTTGTATCCCTTGTCCAAAGATTGAATAGAAGATTAACTTTTGGTTAAAACCTCAAGGTGCTTTCTTTACGTAAATGGTCATAAATGGTATGAAATAATGATAAATTTTACTTCATTCTAAAATAATTAATGATTATTAACGTCTTGTGGGATTTAAATTAGGAAAAATTCTTTAATGACTCTCATAATTTATTTTTTGCAGGTGGCAGAGTGCCTTCTGGAGTTCTGCGCAAAAGTCAACGAGAGCGACAACGATGGCCGACATCCATTGGTTCTAGCTGCACAGGAAGGACACCTAGCGGTGGTACGCTGTCTCGTGGAGCATGGCGCCACAGTTGATCACAAGTCACATGACGGGAAGACTGCGCTACGAGTGGCTGCTCTGGGCGGTCACTTAGATGTTGTCGAGTGCCTCATGTCGTGCAACGCAAATATTAATTACAAAGACTTGGATGGAAGATCTACTCTATACCTATTATGCCTTGAAAACAAGGCTGATATGGCTCTTTTTTTGCTGGAAAATGGTGCCGATGCTGAATGTACCGATTTAGAAGGAAGAACGGGGCTGCACATTTCAAGCTGGCAAGGTCACACTGAGGTTGTACAGCATCTTCTGAACTATGGAGCACAGGTTAATGCCGTGGATAACGACCGGCGATCTGCTCTTCAGTCCGCGGCATGGCAGGGACACGATCAAATCGTCCGTCTCTTACTGCAGAAAGGTGCCACCGTGGATCACACTTGCAACCAGGGCGCCACTGCTCTCTGCATTGCAGCACAGGAAGGACACGAAGATGTAGTCAGAACTCTCTTACAATTCAAAGCCAATCCAAATCACGCAGATCAGTTTGGTCGGACGCCGGTGAAAGTTGCAATAAAAAGTGGACATTCCAGTGTGTGTCGGTTATTGGAAGAATACGGCGCTGTTGCGCCAAGCTGCAAAAGCAGTCGAAGTAATTCGTCAGCCTCCAGTAACGACACTAAACCTACAAATACAACCGGTGGCGTAACTTCAGGGGTCATAGTTAATGGCAGCCAGCTCAATAGCTCGCCTTCCGATTCCCCCGACTCAACCTTTGACCGACGTAAGTCGTACGCTTCTAACAATTCTTCCAAGTCGTCCAGTAATTTTACTTCTTCTACAAATCAGAGTGCCCACAGCTCCAATATGCATGGAGGTAGTGACTGTCTGACATTTACACAGCAGCTTCAGCAGTGTTCAATGAGCCGAAACCGACCGCGCCCAGCCAGCCGTGTCCTGTCCCCGGTAAGTGAACCTCAGACCCCCGTACAGTCCCCTCCTCTCTCGCCAATGGTTGAGGTTCACAATGAATTGAATAATATCCACAGCCAGATCTCTCCTTCTACCGAAAGAAATTTAAACCAGTTTGCACCTGTGAAATACTCAAACAACAAACAACAGGAAATAACGGCAACCATCAATATTATCACCAACCCAAACGCCGAGTTCGCAGACGACCCGGTTTGGCAAATTAACCCTTTACATTTCAAGAATATCAAAAGCGACCTTGAGAAACTTCGTCTGAAACAAAGTCCGGTGAAGGAGCAGCCTTCCAAGCTCATCATGGGACAGAGTGCGCTGCGATCACCGGAAATGAGACGGAAGAGAAACGGGATAGTTACGAACCCAAACGTAACAAAAAGTCTCGGGATCAACAGTCCCAATATCGGTAAACTGTCCAGTATTGACCACAGCCAATGCAAACTTAATGGGGTTAACGATCCTGTGTCAAATGGAATCATGCCTGCTCCGATGTGCAATGGACATCAAGGCGCAGTTCGACCCAACGGCCTACCGCTTAAAAAAGAAACTCCACTCTAGAGAATTAGGATATATCTGTTTGTATCACTATATTCAGATGATTTTTACCTTTAGTTAACGTTCACAAGAAGTATAGATATTTATTGTAAAATTGCAGTAATTACCAGACAAATGGACGATGTGATGAACAAGCTGGTCTCTGTGATATTAGCATACAGAATACTCTTTTGTGGATTGGAGGTGACTACAACAGGCGAATCACGTGGACAAGCTTTCCTATATAACTTCATGCTGGATGGTCGGCGTACAGACCTATTGTTTTGAAAACTTCATCTGACATTTCTTTCAGTGAGCATGTGTTTGATAAAAGGTGCTTCTATTCGTAGTGAAATAACTTTGTAACAAAGTATTTAAAAATATTATCCGAATGATCGCTATGCAAACTATTCAAGCTGAGTTCCTGTGCAATATCATTGTCAACAGACTGTAACATTGTATATCCATGAGGGAACGATCGTTAATTATACCAGTGCTAAACTTTTGATGCGGTATGAGTCCCATTTCACTTCAACAGACACGTTTTTTTTGTTGCTTGTAAATATAACTGGCATCAGTGTTTTCGTTTTGTAGCAAAGCTACAGATATCACTACAATGTATCTTTTTGTGCTATGTTATAGCTATTTCGTGCTACATTAACACGCTTTAATTACTGTGTATTGTCTAGTCATTATGCCATACCTGATGAATTCCGTCTGATCAGCTGTATATGTGGTTATGTTGGAGATACTTTGTTCTCATTTGATTCTGCTTGTTGATGATTGTTAATACACTGCTTAAATTCATATTTAAAAAAATGTAATAAATGATTTTGAAATCTTTTGATTTGATTTATTTGGTTCTCAACACAATGAAAACTGTGGAACAATCTTGGAACTGTTTGTCTGTCCGTCCTACGTGGATGAGATCCAAGGATCTTTGTGATATATCCAATCAGGGGAGAAATTAGACACAGTAAAGTAGACACACGTAAAGATATGAAAATTAGACTTTTCATGATTGAATATCATCACATTATCATAGCATCCTTGGGTAGTGTAGATTCTAAATTGATCAAATCAAGGTAGGGTGGGCTAATTTTTACATTGAAATATATAGGAAAAATCTTTGAAAATCTTTTTCTCATGAACCACTGAGCCAGAAAAGCTGAAACTTATGTTGAAGCATCTTTGGGTAGTGTAGACTCTAAATTGTTCAAATCATGACCCTCGGAGGTAGGACGGGGCCTCAATAAGGAATCAAAGTTTTACATTGAAATATATAGGAAAAATCTTTGAAAATCTTTTCCCCATGAACCACTGAGCCAGAAAAGCTGAAACTTATGTGGAAGCATCCTGGGATAGTGTAGATTCTAGTTTGTTGAAGTCATGTCCTCCGGGCTTTCGCGGGGCCACAATAGGTATTACAAGGGGGAAAATCTGGTGAAGAACAGCAGGGCCAAAGTTACTCAGGTGAGCGTTGCGGTCCATGAGCCTCTTGTTTTTTAGACCGATGTATAGATTTCTTACACAGATATATATTTTATATAAATGGAAATGTAGCAAATTTTATATATATTTTTTCTCTCTCTCTCTCTTTGAAAATATCATAATGCTTTTATCGTATCGAAATCTGTCCTAGTGATCCCAGACCGCAATCAGGACATACGTAAAGAAAGACAACTCAAGTATGAATACATGTACACGAGTCGTCATATGGTAAATTGTAGGTTTGTTTGTTTGTTGTTTAACGTCCCTCTCGAGAATTTTTCACTCATATGGAGACGCCACCACTTGCCGGTGGAGAGCTGCAAATTTTTGACCTATACTCAGCACTCAAGGCCATTGAGCAGTGAGTAATCTTTTTCGTGCCAGCACCTACTGCGACACGGGACCTTGGTTTATACGGTCTCTTCCGAAAGACCTGTCTCCACGTCCCACAGTGGAATTCGAACCCGCGACGTAAGGATCAACTCCTTACTCTGCGACCCTAGAGCAGACGCTCTAACCACTGCGCCACGCAGGCGACTTAAATTGTAGGTAAAATATGTGTTAGATGAGGTCTCGAAGCCTTTGAACAGTAGAAAAACACTTTTCTCTGTTCCGAGGCACCTGCAATAAATTGGGATTTGTTCTGACCCTAAAGAATGTGGCAATTTTAATAAATGAAAGTGACAATTCGATATTATAGCGTGATGTATTACACTTTGTAATTTTATAGCAAAGCAAACAAAAATAAAAGAAGGCAATTTACCTTTGGCCACGTTTTTTTAAAATTCAAAATTAAACAATCTTGATCTCTGTTCATTAGCACCAGATATGTGTACATATTGTATGAAGCGCCGTTTTGGTACTTATTGCCATTTAGTGATATCACCTATTCGAATAGGTGATATCACCTATACGAATAGGTGATATCACCTATTCGGATAAGTGATATCACTCATTCAAATTGAATAGGTGATATCACCTATTCGAATAGGGGATATCACTTATTCGAATAGGTGATATCACTTACTCGAATAGGTGATATCACCTATTGGAAATGAATAGGTGATATCACCTATTCGAATAGGTGATATCACCTATTCGTGCTGAATAGGTGATATCACCTATTCGAATAAGTGATATCACCTATTCGAGTAGGTGATATCACTTTTCAATTTGAATAGGTGATATCACCAATTCGAATAGGTGATATCACCTATTTGCATTTCTTACAACAATAAATAATGAATGCTCCCTTCCTCAAGGCTATCTAGATTTCCATTGAAACCATTGCAAATTCGGGCTGCCCAGTTTTCCCCTGTATATGAGTCCGAGACATTTTAAATACCATATGTTATCGACCCCTGTAAAGTTATATAAATTTTATAAATTATACCAAGCTGGGGTACAACAGAGTGGCAGACCTTTCTCTCTTTATAATGTTAAGTGGGGCATTTTCTGTATGGAACAGTTGTTATGCAATTTTCACAATTTTTCCTATATTATACATTATAGATAAGTGTTATAAATAAAATTTGTGAGCAAAACAAACAACAAGTTCTACTTGAGAGCTTAAAACTAAATGCGAAGCTGTAATCCATTGTCTCCTAGAATGCTTAGTTACAAAACGAAAGTGAAAGTAAATGAGAATTATAGGAAAAACTCCTACATAAACAAATACATGGGCGCAGACATTTTGGACACCAAAGTTGTGCGGAGAAGAAAATGCTACCTGGCACGTGATTGGTCATTAAGAGAAAAAACTTGTTATGTATTTGACAAGTGAAATAAAGGTGATAAAAATCTCATATCAAGACTTAGGCTCCTTTGAGATATATACGTGTAGGAGTTACAGGTAAAAGTTTGAAGGGAGGGATGCACTTTGGTTAGAGATTTTCATTTGGTGCTGAACGCACTTAGTTGTAAACAAATGGAATTTGAAAGTAAAAGTGCCGCGGAATGGTATATTTTTTCTGGCATGTTTTGTTTAACAAGATCTCGAACTTTCACGGCAAGAAAGTCATTTGCCCAAAATTCAATATACTTTGTATGGAAGTCTATGGGAAAACATTTGGTGGTGTTTGTCCTAAAGACTATAGTCTTGGGAGCAGTTGTTATTTCATAAATAATTTGAATAGGTGATATTACCTATTCGAATAAGTGATATCAGCTATTCAAAATGATTAAGTGATATCACCTATTCGAATAGGTGATATCACCTATTTGAATTGGTGATATCACCTATTTAATTTGAATAGGTGATATCACCTATACAAATAAGTGATATCACCTATTTAAAAGGAATAAGTGATATCACCTATTTGAATGGGTGATATCACCTATTCGAATAAGTGATATCACCTATTCGAATAGGTGATATCACCAATTTAAATTAAATAGGTGATATCACCTATTCGAATAGGTGATATCACTTATTCGAAAAGATGATATCACCTTTTCGAATAGGTGATATCACCTATTCAGAAACTGGATAGGCGATATGACTTATTCGAATAGGTGATATCACCAATTGAATAGGTGATATCACCTACTTGAATAGGTGATATCACTTTTTGGCAGTAAATACCAAATCGGCGCCTCATAATATTGCGACTCTCAAATGTCGGGATAAAAGTCTGTTAATAATGTGTGTTTGTTGTTTAAAGTATCTCGAGAATATTTCACTCATATGGAGACGCCACCACTTGCCGGTGGAGAGCTGCAAATTTTGACCTATACTGGCTCGGCACTTAGGGCCTTGAGCAGTGAGGGATCTTTTTCGTGCCAGCACCTCCTGCGACACGGGACCTCGGTTTATACGGTCTCATCCGAAGGCCTCCACGTCCCGCAGTGGATTCCGGCGAACCCGCGACGTAAGGATCTACTCCTTACATCGGGACTCTATCTAGCAAACGCTCTAATCACTGCGCCACGCGGGCGACTGGCTCGTATATAAAGCACGTGTTAAGATTGTTTATTAAACACGTGTTTAGATTGTTTTTATTTGTCATGTGTAGAAAATGACAATGAGAAACTATGGAGGGGTATCAGTGCCACAATTCTTTTTTTTAAAATGTTTTTATCTTCTATTTTTATTCTAACTTCTCCTTTTTCCAAACGAAATAAATTATTTAGTTTTTATTTCCTGTTTTTATTCTAATTTCCGATTTTATGTTAATCTTTTTATTTAAATTTCTTATTTTAATTTTTATTTCTTGTTTGTTTTTTCAATTTTGTTTTATTTTCTTAATTTTATTTGACGATATGAATCATTATCCGCTTATACACGGCTTATACATGTCGAATCTAGAGGGGCTTCGGTTTTAAGGTCTCCTTACGTAGCTGCTACGTTTGGCAGGCACTAGGAACTTCGGACAATCGAACTCCGACCTCCTAATTGCTTACGAAGTTAGCACCCAACCACTAGGCTACTGTGATCAGTGCCCTAGTTTAAGAACTAATGTAATATTGCAATAATAACCAGTGTTCTCCATCATTTCAAAATTATCTGAGGCGCAAGACGTACGCGAGGTGCTTATATTCGCCGTCATTTCGAGACCAAATTCGCGAGGAAACCACTATATAACTCAGAGCTCTCTTGAATCACTGGTTTTTTGTTCTGTTTTGTTTTTCTTTAAATACATACGGCAGAGTTGCCCCTAAGACCCGGGGGCCGGCGAATTTCCCCACCTATAATGATGTAATCCCCTGGTTTTTCTGGTATTCCCCCCTCAACCCCCTGTTAGGGGAGGAATCCAAAACCCCCTTCTAGTTTTTTTAAGTCCTCTCCAATTTCAATTCTTAGGGACAACCATGATACGGTAATAATTTTTTTGGCAAATTGAAATATGAATTTAATAGTTATTAAAAACAATTAATGGATATCGAATTAACAAAGTGTTTAACAAATATTATAATGCTTCCAGTATATATGTGTACTGTGAAAAAAGCAACCCCTTCTCTACACTCAAACATCAACTTACATGTACATACGTACTTTTAAACAAATATTTGCGTATGAAAACCGAAAATAATAGACCACTAATAAAAAGTTTTAAGTTTTTAATCCTGATTTTTTCCTAAATAATAAAAGTAACTAATTTAGGTGTCCTTGAAGGGCAGAGGAAATTCTGGTACATGTAGGTCACATAATCGAGCTGAGCATGGAGAACCTTGATATCATATTTTAAAAACAGTAGATGGAGATCCGTAACATTTTTCAGGGGAGGGGGGGGGGGCTCCAAAAAACTTTTATCGAGCAAACAATAAATGAATAAACTGCCAAAACTCCTCCTTCTTCGTGGGAGGGTGAACGATGTTTAGGATCTTTTTTTTCACTTTTCAGTAACTTTTTTCCAATGCAAGAATAGTTGGCCACAGTTGACACTTCAAAATAAGTGTGTGTGGGGGGGGGGGATGCAGCCTATAAATAAATATTTCATATTAAAACAACTGAAAAAATTATTCTCCACACAAAAGAGTGGGGAGGCCAACCTTCTTCCCCCCCCCCCCCCCCGTACTTCGGCCCTGAGCTTTGTTGAAGTGAAGATTTTTTTCAGTCCTGCTTTAAAAAAATAAGTTGATGACGATATCAATACGTTTGATTTCCATTAGTGAACTCTTCAAAATTAGAGGCGCGTTTGGTCGTCTGACTGGGACAGCATGGCGTTGCGGATATTACAAAACATGCCAACCTCAATCCAATTTTAAATGTATTTGTCATTCCAATTAAAGAATAGACGAACTAAAAGACATATGTAAGAGAGCGAGAACCTTTAATTTATCATCCATTAATAAAAAATACAACATTTCCGAGGCATGTGTATTGTATTTAAATGTACCATACGATAAATAGATACATACCATCAACAATAGATATAAATTGATATCGTTGTCATTTCTACTCTAAATGTATATAAAGTCCACAACAATAAAATATTTCATCTGCATTTTGTTAGGATTTGTTCATCGACATTCAACATATTGTTTACTTGTTTATGTTACGTTTGTCCCAGAAATCCCGCGAGATTTGTACATTTTCCGACTTTTTCACAAAAGAGCGCATTAAGAAGTTTAACTCTTCAATAGTGGAAATAGAACGTATTTAAAGAGAACTGATATTTGTGTACCATCAGTGGGTAATAAAAAATGGCGGTCATATTTATCATATTTTAAACATCAGGCTCTAGGGCCATAAAACTTAGACGATCTCAGTTTCACTATTACCAAAAGAAATTAATAGTAGAAAAGGTGAAACAGAGAATAAAAGTGAGCTCATCTAAGTTTCATGGACCCCGAGCCAGGTTCGTAGGCACGAGTGGGGTGAGGGTACCAGTATCTTCTTTACAATAGAAAATAAAGCCATTTCCGTTTGTGTCCCCTCAATAATTTTGCCGGTAAATAAAGAATTTTGTCGATAAAGAAAGAAATCAAAGCTAATTTATCGCTGTGCCCCCTCAACAGTAATGTCTGATTTTTTTTTTCGGAGGAAGGGGGGGGGGGGCTCGTCAAGAAATTTGTTTGGTGCCCCCAAATGATATTGCTTCCTACGGGCCTGAAAAAGAGAGAATGACATCATATAGTTTTAAAAACACACACACATTTTTTTCGTATTCCAGGGACATATTTCTACTTTTCGTAGACTGTGCGCACAAGATCTCTATGTTCACGTACATAAAAGGCTGTATCGCCCCTTTTCGTGTGAATTTCATTCAGATTCCTTAAAGTCGTATATTATATTGGCGCATTTTTTTTATAAGTTCAGACTAACTGAAATTAAAAAGATCTTTCTATTTGTTTTATTACTTTATATAAAGATAGGACTTTCCTGTAAATTACATAATTTAAATCAATCACTCACGTTTCAAAGATATTAGAAATTTTAAACAATAACCGATTTATTTACCGACTCCACATTTAAATAACAGACACAGTTTAAAGTCAATTTAACTATGGAAACATGAGGTTATTCAAGTTCAAAATCAGTGAAAATTTTAATTTGAACGTAAATAATATATATCATGTTTATCTACACTCAATCTCGTGTTTTATTTTTTAGCTCAGATACGCCATATATATCGCCAAACCCCTAAATCCGTCACTACCCTAACTCCGTCGCTTTCGGGAAATTCCGCGCTGTTTGTAATGGAATGCGATTTTGACGTCATTTTTTCCATGCTGAGATTTTACAACCAAATACCGAGAAACTAATACAATCAAGTTCAAGAATGCGTCAAAAATAAATAACAGTTACACGTGATATATTGTATCTATCATATTTTGTGTGAATTCACAGTAAGCGCTTTTTCCTTTATGCGCATCGATACCACCGACATGTGCGTCAATATGCTTTACATGTCAGTCACATTAACGAAGATCTTTGCTAAAGGATTAATATGACATACCATGTTGAATACGGCTAAAAATAATTTATTTTTCGACTCAATTTGCCCAAATACGCTACAAGTTGGAGATAACGTAGCATATTTTAATTGAAATCACAGTTATTATGTATCAATTATTTTTTCTGTTGTTACTTTTCCTAAAATACAATTTTTATTTAAATACTATTTTAAATCTTCAAAACTAATGTTCTATGTTTTCAAGTTTAAGATGAAAAGAGAAAAAAAAATAAAACTGGAAAAAATTCTAATTAATACCGTTGACATATTGTAAAGGGCCCTGGTGACGAAGTTAGGATTCATAGGACGTAATGTGCACGAATGTGATACGCGTTCTATTTATAGTAGTTTCGTATAAGCCCAATAACTGAATTTTTTTAAATAGTTCTGAAAACATTGTTTAAGTTTATTACTAAGTGTAGCAAACACGAAACAAATCAAAAAATAATTCAGAGAGTAACCTGGCGTGTTTTCCGCTTATGGTGACGGAGTTTGGGTAGTAGGGGATAGCTTTAATTTAACTCTCTTAGTCCTACTTTCTAATCCCGTTTCTGCTTATAGTTCTAACAAAAACAAAGTATTAAGTTAGGTACGAAGAGGTGATCAAAAAGTTCGCAAACTAACTCTATATTTACAAAACCACAATTCAGATCAAAATGAAATTAGGCACACATATAGTCATAAACATATTCTAAAAATAGTAGATGTTACGTTATGTTTGATTCAGGTTTGTGACGTCACAATGTAAAAATGACGTCAATATGTAGATGACTTGTGACAAAAAATGGTTGACTCAGTCGTACTCGAGCACAAACGGCTTTAAAGTTTAACGTATATCTTGGAAATCCCTTTGCAGTAGCATATAATAATTTATACATGGTTTATGAAGACAAAAGACTTGCCAGAAGTTCAATCATTAATTGGATTGATTGTTTTAGTGAAGAAAGGGAGATGGTCAAAAATGATTTTTGTTCTGGTGCCCAGTGAAAGTAAGCTGGGGAAGAGATATCTTTAGTTGAGCAATTTGTTATGAAAGATCGCCAAGTTACAGTTAGAAATATAATCGTTGAATATAATTATCAAATCCCTAAAATATCGTTTATTTTATACTTTAAACATATCGGATATGATAAAAAGAAGGCGCCCGTACTTTATTCTCAATGGATAAACGACGCATGCACAAGACAAAGGAGTCGGGTTGTGATGGTCACCATGCTCATTCTGGAAAAAGATATCCATATCCACCCATCCTATTGCCGAGATTTGGCCATTTGTGACAAATGAACTATTCTTGTTATAAAAAATAACTTGCATGGTTAGAAATATAAAACTCGGAAAAATCTTCTAGCTACTGTGAACAGAACGCTACGGAGCATGTCACGTGACTGTCTGGATCACGCGATTCGCGCATGGGCAGAACGGTGGCAGATGCGCATTAAAATCGGTAAGGACTACTTTAAAAACTAATAAACACCGAAACCTAATTTTATTACTTATATGGAAGTAATTCAATTAGTTCGCGAACTTAATTTTTGATCACCCTCGTATAGTGAAACATAATTTAAAATTTAAGATAGAATCAAAATACAAAATGAAGCAAAATTGTCAAAATAAAAAAAAATTGTTGGAAAATATAAATAAGAAGTTAGAATTAAAATAAGAAATAAAAAGATAAATAATCTATTTCATTTGGAAAACAAGAAGTTAGAACAAAAAAAAAAAAAAAGAAAAAGAAAGAAAATAAGAACACTTAAAAAGAATTACGTGTACACTTAACATTTGTAGACTTGTGAATTGTCTTTGAATGTTTTTTATTCAGATCTAGAGTATTCAGAGAGGCAATATATATTCCGAGGCAAAGTTTACAACATAAAAAATAAACACATTCATAGTAATAGATACATATAGGATCTCCCATGATTTGCGGTTGGATATGATTTTTATGCAACGATTTGTGTGTGTGTGTTTTATCCCCGAACCTTGGCGAGGGGATAAAAACACAACGAATTGGATAAAAATCATAATTATCCAACCACAAATCATGGGAGATTCTTTTAATCACGTTTTATACATTGATATCAATGTTTTACACTGTTTTTATATACGAATCCACATTATTTTCACGCAAAATCCAATTGTGACGTCACGGCAGTGGGATATGAAAAAAAATATCCGATGAGTGATATTCACGGGATAAAGGGGTAAACATGTGATAAACTCAAAGTGAACACAGTTGTATTTTTAAAACTACATGCTAGGATGTCGCAATTACCTACTTACATATGTAACATATATATGGAACTGATACGATTGCAAGTTTGGATTTACAAACTTAGAAGTCTGGATTTTTGAACACGATTACCCAGCATATATTTCTCATGAAAACAACTTCTTTTCATCAAACCGTCACGATAGCTCAGTCGGTAGAGCGCTCGCTCCGTGATCGGAAGGTCGTGTGTTCGAATCACGGCCGCGACTGACCTAAGTCTGTAAAAAATAGGTAGCAACTGTTCCTTCGCCAAGCGCTCGGCACTTTGAAGTGAAAGTTGCAGGTCCTTCGGATGAGACCTTAAAAACCGAGGTCCCGTGTCACGGTAGGCGTTGGCACGATAAAGATCCCTCACTGCTCAATGGCCCTGAGTGCCGAGTAAAGGTCTAAATTTGAAGCCCTTCACCGGTATATGGTGACGTCTCTATATGAGTGAAAAATTCTCGAACGGGACATAAAACAACATACAATCAATCAATCTTTTCATCAATCGGTATACAGGTTTTTCAAACTACCTGTATAAACCTTACGCAGTGTGCTCTCAAATCCCTTACGCGGGCTTTGTATTTTTCTGCAACAGCTGCAACATGAATTCCCGTACTAACAACCAAATAAAGCATTTTATTGTTTAAATGATATAATACGTACTTAAACCTACTTTATATGACTATTTATACAGACATAAATATTTAAAGAGAGATTTTGTATCCTAGAACAAAATTTCAAATTTTGAACAAAATTGAATTTGAGCATAGGGAGAAATGGTGTTCATTCTGCTGATTTGCATATCGGCCATTTTGGAACTATAATGGCGGCCGAATTTATAAAGGTTTATATAGAGAAAATACAAAAAATCGCGAATTTTTATATTCTAACTATTTCGGATAAAGTTCTTCCGCCGATGGTTTGATTCTTATTAATATCTTCTACCGGAAATGACAAGATTGTTGATACCAAAGTGAAAGTTGCGACCGCCTTTTTGATTTGAAAATTTGAAGCGAGAGTATATTGTTTTAATGAAGGAAAGAGCACAGAATTGGTGTTTTTATCATTTTTTATGAGGAAATGTAAGTGTTTATTACAAGTTGACAGAGTTCTTCCGCCGATTAAGAGGTGCAGGAGAGAGCCTATTTTTATAAAATACATATGTTTAACCATTCCATGAGGAGTTACGACCGCCTTTTTAATTTGAAAACGGCAATTTTTTGCATTAGTGTGACCTACTTTATATCGTGAAAACGGTGTCCTGAGTCGTCAGCTGTTATTCACAAAATTTTCTACCCAAATAACTATGACGGAGCCTTGAAGAAAAAACAAAACGAAACAGGCTTGCAGGTTTTAACATAAAAATTTAAAGAAATGGAATTTCGACTTTATTCAGTATGTTATGAATATTAATGAGAAATAAATTACGTGGAAGCAATCTCATGAATAAATTGCACACAATTTCTCCATTTGGGGAAAATTAGGCTTATCTATTGTGTACTACCTTAAACCAATCACCACTAATGTAACAATTGCGAATTGAATACATTCACTAGGAAGGAATATGACTAGTAGACCAATAAGAAAGGATTTTAAAGTCAAAGCAACGTCACTAAAATATTGATAAGATACACGTATGAAGACCTATTCAGATCTGATCTTAATCCCGCAGATCTATAGCCCGCTGGTTTAAAAAAATATAAACTTTTTACCTGCAAAAATAAGATGAAAATGTCTAATTCAAAATATGAAATTTGTATAAATTATATTTGTTTTTTTTTCTTTTGGGAGGGAGAATTTGTATCATAAATTATTACTTCTTTCTTTGCTTTTATTTTAAAAGACGTTTCCCTATGTCTTTTAGAAATAATCTAGAAATCTTTCAGAAATAATTAAAGGTAGGAATCTTATCAAACATGATCTTGTAAAACACGGTATATTACGACATTCAAAAATAATCTTAAGGAAAATTATTCCTTAAAGATTAAATAATCAAAATATAAATACTTCTGTCAGACTTAGTAAAAAAAATATTGTCCTGCTTTTGATAAACAAAATGGTCAACAGGGGATGCTTACTCCTCCAAGGCACCTGATCCCATCTGGGGACTGTGTTTTACCGTAGCGGGTTATTTTAGCGGGGTGCTAGTTTTGGCTTATTTTGGCATTTTGGTAGTAGCCCTCTAAAATTTTAATCGCTAATATATTCAGTACTCTTTTTAGTGTTCATCTGAATTCAAAAGAATTGAAACCCTGTGTCCGCTAAAATAAATTACGCCAATCGGAAAATTATTGGCATACGTTTGAGCAGGCAAAGCGCCAAATTTTACACCCGACAAGAAAACCCGCTATACGGTATGTCCTGTAAAGAGATTTTGTAAGTATTGTTTGTAGACTTAAATTGAGATCAATCACTGCTCGTTATCTTCACCTAAAACATCTTCCAGATCTAACTTAATAATTTATAAAGTATAATGATCACAGAAGATGTTTTGGTTTGTCACAAGTTTTGGTTTTATTCTCACTTCTAGGAACATAATGGTACTACTGTGTATCCGATACGTCTGTAAGAAAAGTTTTGTATCCTCAGTCCCATGTGGATCCAAATCGCTAAAATACGACAGAAGGTAGCAGACATTATGTTGAGCCATTCCGAAGGCATCCATTTTGTGTGCCGTTCGCAAGATATAGTTATACGTCGTGTTTTATTTTTGCTTCAGGAAGGTCGACCCTCTACTCACCAAAATGTTTTGTTTTTGTTTTTGTTTTTTTTTTTTGGTTTGGGTTTTTTTGGTTTTGTTTTGTTTTTTTTGTTTTTTTGTTCTTTTGTTTTTATTTTGTTTTGTTTTGTTAATTTTGAAATGATGACAATTTTATAGTAGGAGAAGATGAAAATGAAATTCAAGCAAATAAAGTTTTCACAAAAAAGGTTAGAAAAATCAGTATTGCAGATAAGATTTTTATTACAGAAACGTGACGATTTATCAGTATAGTCATGGTTCTAAACAGTTATTCTTCTTTAAACATAGATCACATTAAAGATGATACAGGTAAAACTAGTGCTATCCTGATGAGATACGAGATGATAAAGGTAAAACTAGGACTCTATGTTGATACAGGCAATACTAGTACTGTGCTGAAGTGGATTATTTTGTTAGATTGGAGATGATACAGATACATTGATGAAAATAATTTTATAACATTTGAGATGATACAGATACATTGATGAGAATAATTTTATTACATTTGAGATGATACAGGTAAATCTAGAACTATCCTGATGAGAATGTTTTAGGTGGATTACTTTGCCATGGTGTGTTGTCCTCAATGAACAATAACCTGGACACTTTCATCTCTTTTTCCTCACCACAGGCGGGACAATATGTAAGTGAGTTACCGAAAAACAAATAATAAATAAAGTTTAAAAAAGATAATATAAAAAAATAGATTGATGCATAATCAATTTTCTTATTTTCTTTCTCAAAATTTGTTTGTTCCATCTTAAAAACACAGTACCAGATCCATGGAAGAAATACATGTATATCGATTCTCTGAAACAAAAAGCCTACAGGTTAGTATAAAGAACTGTAGCATTTATGCTGAGATAAAAGTAAAACAATCCATCAGAAATTTTCTCTTTTTTTATTGATTTTACATATGTTGGTATATGTCTGTGAATTAAAAAAGCTTCGTTTACATACAGACTTCGTACTCGAAATTCTTACAAGAAAGACTCTCCATTGCAAAATACTGGAATGGTACGTATATTTCTATTATATGTACATGTATTTAGACACTTTAAAACGTTAATTTAAATCATTATACCAACTCTAAACAGAATATCTATAGATTGTAACATTTTAATTTTTAAGAATTTTTTTTAAGATCCACACCAATATCAGGATCTTTTCCGGAAATATTCCGTGTTTCTGGTACCTCTAGATGGTACGACACCAACAGCTAACTTAAAAGGTATCACATTCAGTATCAATATTTCTCAAGCTTTTATTGTGTTTTATATATAATTATACAAATGAATAATTAATCTGTTTTCCAAAAAAAAAAAAAGATTCCATCATGATTTTCTTTTCCCTTTGAAAGAATATAGAAATAATTTTCTGAAACTTCGGAAACTAGTTTTGATTTGCGGGCCACAGGATGACGTCATCAGACCTTGGCAATCCGGGTAATATTAAATAGATATTACAAATTGAATTCTGTCGACTTCTGTAAAAGACTCATGGAGATTTTTTTCAAACTAAGAATTTTAATTTAATGATGACAAAATGATGATGACTACTGGTTTCTTTTAATTTTAATTTAATTTAAATTTTAATTTAATGATGACAAAATGATGATGACTAACAAATACTGGTTTTCTTTCAGTCATTTTGGTTTTTATGACGACAAAGAAATTGTAGCAGAAATGAAAAAGCAGCAGGTGACACTCCCTTAATTGTTTTTTAATTTTTTTTATTTTGGATCGAAAACACTTTACATGAAGGGAAGGGTTAGGACCTTCACTTTCCCAGGAATTCGTCACTCACAATGGTACACTAATCGAACAGTATTCAACAATGCAATTATATTATACTGCCATTCTTAACATAGGATGAGGATCATATGCACCAAAAGTGTAAGTGGCCATGTGGCGAAAATATTTCTTTCATCAATGAAAAAATACAGCTTACTGTTTACTTATTGAAATTAAAGCTTTTACCGTCAGATTTTGTTTCCAGTGCGATGACCGTCACGGTAGCTCAGTCGGTAGAGCGCTAGCTCCGTGATCGGTAGGTCGTGGGTTCGAACCCCGGCCGTGACTGACCTAAGTCGATAAAAGATATGTAGCAACTGTTCCTTCGCCAAGCGCTCGGCACTTTGAAGTGAAAGTTGCGGGTCCTTTAGATGAGGCCCCCTGTCACGGCAGGCGTTGGCACGATAAAGATCCCTCACTGCTCAATGGTCCTGAGTGCCAGGTAAAGATCTTAATTTGAAGTCCTTCACCGGTATATGGTGATGTCTCTATATGAGTGAAAATTTTTTGAATGAGACGTAATACAACATACAATCAATCAATCAATCAATCAGTCAATCAATCTTTCCAGTGCTCACTCTAAGAATCTATACTAGATGGAAGTTCTTGGTGAGAATGAGTTACAAAACTGACGCGTCCAGATTTAACGCTAAGATGGGATCATTTATAAGTCTGATGAAATTAAACCCACCAACGTCAAGGGTCCTGTGTCAATCGATCACATTAATCCTTTGGTGATAAACAATGTGTAACACGTGCATTTTAGGTGTCAACTGATTCCTTTCTGTTTATAGTATCTGTCTACTTCACTTTGATTGGTGCTTCTTCATGAGAAAAGCAAGCCCAAAGATATCGAATGAAATTTGTCAGGGGTCCAACGGCAAGGAGTTGACACAGGACTTCTAACGTTGTGAGGATGTAAACCCACTTAATCAAAAATGTAAACCCACTTAATCAAAAAATTGTGTGTTTGTAACAGAAATTCAGATTAGGATTATTTAAGACGTTGTACGCCTCATAACAAAGAAAAACTTATCACTAATATAAAGTTTAAGAGCCGTTGCCGTAATGAGATAAATACTTCAGTAGTTCAAATCCCTTTTGCTCCAAGGGTCATAATAGAAATTCCAAAACTTTTTTGCACTTATTCCGTCTACTAACATGAAGAATTTTATTCATAAAAAATGGACACCTTCACAAATGTAAGAGAATTTGTGACATGCGACTGACGGACTGACAGGGAATGAGGGACAACAACAGAATGCCCACAATTCCTCAAGAAAAATAACTCAGTTCACATGAACCTGAATTGAAGCACACTTACAGCTCTGTTTCTGATGTTTGTAAATAATTGGAGTTTGTTTGTGAATAGGGTATTAAATGAATGAAAAATGTCATATTATGTATTTACTGTTTAAATAAAATTTCACTATGCAGCTGATTAAGGTGGGACCCAAAATTATCCCAAAACTTACACAACAGAAGACTATTACACAACAAAGAAAAAAGTGTTCACACAATTATTTCTAATAGTATGGAGGATTGAAAGGGTGTGTGTGAAAACAACACCTACCTTTTTGGAGCCAAAAGTCAAAGAAGATGGGAGAACAAGGCATGCAAAAAGCCTATAGCTTCAAATGTACATGTCATATTTAATTTATGAATTTAGTATTTGAAGTAAAGTTTTTATCATTGAAAGATGTGAAAATATGACAAAAACATAACTTTTTTACGGAAAATTCTTTCGGCCAAAGTCATTCTATGATTTTAAAAAAAAATAGTGGCATTCTTGGGTTCGAACCCAAGCAATAAATATTGTCAATTTTTCCTTCGAGACTAACGCGTTAACCACTACGCTATACTGCTCATACCAAACATCGGCATTTAAATCATGTTTGTGATATGACCCTTGACTAAATGGACTATTTCTCGAAAAGATACGAAAGTTGTGCCCTAAAAGTCTATTTTTAAGTTGTAGTGGGTATTTGCTCCACATATTTCTAATATGCATATTTTTACGCATACTTTGCGAATAATCTTTCAAAACAATGAAGCGAAGACCCTCTAATGGAAAAAATCTGTTTTAGTATGAAGAATTGATCATTTTTTACCTCTTTGGTGTATATGTATGCTATTCCATACATGAACAACTTCAATCTTTGTGAGATTGTTGCGATATGTGGAGATTTTATATAAAGTTTACCTTAATGTTAAATGAATAAAATATCAAAGAAAATTTGTCATAATTGAGATTTAATTTTTCACTTTTTTTATTTCTCACACAATAGGCATTTTGCTCCCCTCGTTCGCCCTTCTTCTTTGATCGGGGTTAGGCTAATACCCGCATTAGATGGTGCTCAGACAGTAAACCCCGGAAAAACCCCCTCATGAACCATACAATCTTATAAGATATATAATGAACACAAATATAAAACTCTATAGGTATTTATAACACAAAAAACATTCATATACATAAAAACACTTAAACTATTTAGTGAGTAAATAAAAGATTCCTTCTATCCATCCCACGCAGACCATTAACATTAAATCAAAATCGGTTAAAGGTGTTTTGAAATATCAAACAGGATATATTGTTGATTATAATGCGAGGATTGCTACATAATGATTTTAAATGTTAGGAAAAAAATACAATAAATTGAAACAGGTGTTAATAAAGTATTTATTCTCATTGATATTGGACAGTGTAACCTTTCCTAAGATTATTATAGTTATACATACATTAATTGTTAAGTAGAAGTATAATAAATTAGCAAAAGGATACTGTATGTGTCAATGTAAGAATTTATTAGTTTCATTCTAATGAATATGCATGCAACTGCAGACAAGTTATAGTTGTCTCCATGCAAACTGTAAAAGAAAAAGAATACATTTATATTAGAATTTGTTTATGTATGTATATTTAAAAAAAATATTTTATGCGTTACACATCATACCCAGTAAGTAAGTAAGTAAATTTTATTCATAGTCGGACTATATACATTTAACAAAAAAAAAAAAAACCCAAAACATGAGCTTTAAAGCTCTTTTATCGACTAGTAACATAGAAACACATTTAGCACAAATAAAATGTACATATACATATAAGAGAAAACATATTTAAATTTCACGTAGACAGAAGCACATAAAAACACAACAATGGAAGAAAACACATCGGTAAACACACATAAAAGAAGACATAAAAAAACACATATTGTACAACAAAGATCATGCACACATAAAAAGGGGGGGTTAAGACAGCACTTATATAGTAAAATCATAACTTAAAACAAGCAAACAGTTAGCAACAAAGAGGGAGACATTAGGTAGGAGGCATAAAAGTATGTAGTCTGCAGGAACTACATTAATTTACAATTTAGTTGAAATGTAGTTTGAAAATTGATTGTAAGAGAGAATTTCCTAACTTCATTTGGCAGAGAGTTCCAGAGCTTTGATGCCTCATACCTGAATGATTTCATTCCATACCTTGTTGTTCTTGGTCTTGGGACCTCTGCAGTATTTGTATATCTAAAGTTGTATGAATTTATTTAAAAAAAAAACAACTAGGTCTTGCAAAAAGACAGGACTTAAACCTTGGATAATTTTAAAAGTTTCTAGAACAATGGCACGCATTCTTCTAGTTTTCAGGGATGGTAGTTTAGATTTATATAATAGACTTTCATATGAGCTTTTATAATCTTCATAGATAAATCTTAAAGCCCTTTCTTGATTTTTTTCAATTTTACGAATGTTCTGCTCTGTACAGAAGTGTCATGTTAAAGGGCAACAACTGAAGTTTGTCATCATAAAAGAATGATATATTGTAAGTTTTCCTATCTTAGTTAAATGCTTTCCTATTCGTTTAAGAACATTTAATTGCCTTGCTGCCTTTTTTACACATATTTGTAATATGTGTATCGAACGGCAACCTGAAGTCAATGGTGATGCCTAGAAGCTTAACCTCATAGACAGAAAATTTTGATTCGATCTAAATCAAACACAATGTTTTTACTCTGTGTTTTGTTACCAATAGAAATTGCCTGAAAATTTTCAGGGTTGGCCTGTATTTTATTTGAAGAAATTCATCTAATGAGAGATCTGCTGTCATATTGTAGAGCTGCTCCCACCTGTTTTATCTTAGTAGATGTTGCCAAAAAATATCTTAAAAATTCTCTAGGTTAATTTTCAAAATACAATTTTAAAAACTCTTTAATTAAATCCACCTGGTTAATGAATTTTTCATGCAAATAATATACATTTTCCCTTAAGAGCACAATATTTTAGTGATCCCAATATTTTTATTTAATTTTAGCTCTTAATTAATTCATTTTGGCGTGAGAAGAGATACCATACAGATAAAAAAAAAAAAAAAGAATCCAGTCATGTGAGATATTACATTTATTTTAATCGACACTTTCAACCTAATGAAATACACAGGTATCTTTGTGGAGAATGTGTCTCCATTGTAAGCCATTGATTGTCTACGAATCGTGACAATACGCTGGCAGATTCGATAGAATTAAAGTCTTTCATTTTTAATATATAATCCTCCGTCTAAATAACTCCCGCTCTTCTGACAAAATCTATTGATAGTACTGCTTAAATATTTAACTGACATTTAGATAAATTTCAAACAAACTGCACTACTTCTTGAAAGTATATGTGCAAATCACTTGTGAAGCAAAAAAGAATTTTTTTTTAATGTTTCAAGATGGTGACACTAAATATTCTTTTCACATTGTTAAGTGCTGGACTATTCTGTGGTAAGTACATTTTACTGGTTGTTCGTCCCAGTAGGGTTATTCTTATAAACAACATTCTTCCGATAAATTTTAAGACAAATTAAAATTTCGTAGATGTCGTTCAATTGTAGCCCAAGAAGAAGTTGGTATTACGACGGTTCATGGACTTTAATTATCTTAATTTGTTTAATTTGTTTTGTTTTCAAATGTTCAAATGTTTGATTCCAAACCAATGTCTTATTCAGGCTAGAAGTCAAGAACAAAACAGGAGAGATATTGTTTTGATGTCTGTTATTTAAAATACTTTTTTTTAATTACTAACAAGTTAAAGGCACTTTAAACATGTATATTCTGATGATAAAAACAGAAAATGCTTGATTTAGGAGAGAGAGGGGGGAATCGCATGTGAACTATTTCACAAGGCTTGTTTATAAATTGATGGATTTGAATTTACAATTCGAATCTTTATTTTCACACTTATAATGATAGAATTTCATTGATATAATGTTTCCGCATCGGTATCTGTGGCGCGCTGTAAAATGTAAGAAAATGTCAGTAAAATGTAAGCTACAAATTTTTTTTATAGCGCTCAGAAAATATTACTTTAATCATGGCAAGCATGTGTGTGTATTTTATATGCTGTGTTATAAATTTCTAGTTTTAAATCATTGTCTTGTAAGATAAGTTTTTTTCCTAGATCAAAGTTTTGCTGCTTTTTCGACCACACACGCTACCAACATCCACAGTGCAATTTTCACCTCTTCCTACAATTATCTAGTAAGGCCCTCCGATCTCACCAGTGTAAACATGGAATTCGTCATCTTTGCCATTAACCAAGTGGTCTGTATTTTTGAAATTAATGTTACTTTTATGTACATGTACCTATATGTTCCTACCCTTTTTAAGCTCTACTGGTTAAGACAAGAAGTGAGACAAGAAGTGATCAGTCTGTCTGTCTGTTTGACACTATTTTTCTGTAAACTATTTTCCAAAATGCAGTTTTGAACCAACTTTAATAAGACTTGGTACACAGGTAGAATACACTATAATTATACATTGTTCCATTGACCGTTGCCGTGGTCAGTAAAACTATAAATTTCTCCTTGAGATTTGTTCAGATTTCAATCATCTTGGTACACAATAAAATTTTGATGAACAATGCTGCAGTAATTAATGAAAACAGAATTTTGAGCAAAATCCTTTGAAATGCTACACATCGTAGATTTTTTTGTTAAATTTCTATTAAACCTTTTAAACACGTACAATACATGTAGCTTAACGGTGTTGCCATAGTTACTAAAAATGTTTTAAAATCTCTCTAAACGCTACTTCTTGTATGATTGAATTGCAACAAAATTTGTTACAAGTTTAGAAAACATCAGGATCCATAATTTCGTAAAATGTAAAGCTAAAAAAAGTATTTTAAGTCTAGGTAGGTACCATATGTTCTTTTCCTTTCCGTTCATATAACAAGTAAAACAAAATGCAGTGGAGGTACCTTCTCATCAAAAACTCTTGGCTTGTTAACTGTCTCTTCAGCATATAGTTCATTATTTAATTGTTGGTAACCTTTTTGTATAGTGTAAATTTCACGGTCTTGACCTACCATACATGTAAATCTTATGATAAAAGTAAAACAGACCACTGCATTTTATAAATTTAATATTGGATTATTTAGCTTTAAAACCCGTCAACAAAAAAATAAAATTGATGTAAAATAAGAAATATTATTATTTTTAAAACAGGATCTGAAAAACCAAGTAATCTCCATGTCCGGATGGCTTACAGTCGTACGTATAATTATACATAATTTATATATTACATGTTTTTAAAATATATATTTTTTGTGGACAAAAGTTTATATAGATGTATAAATAATGCCAGAATTTCATTTTTTCTTTTCACCAGAAATGGCAGGATGACCGACTTACGTGGACTCCCTCATCATATGGAGACATCGACCTGATCTACACTAAGCCGTCCAAAATCTGGAAGCCTGAACTTATCATCGATAATTCGTAAGTATATAATCAAGCTTTTATCATCGATTTCGGAAGAACACAATCAATTTTTTTTTATCACCGATAATTCTTAAGTATTTATTCCAGGGATGGCAATCGAATACAGAATTGCCAATCGGTTACTAGTAACCGCAAGACGTTTCGACCGATTAATCGGTTAATCGTATAAAAATTTCTCGACCTATTACATCGTTGTAAGCTCTACTCAGATAAACAAGGCGATAAAGATGATACAAGTCAAAATATTTTCGGTATTTTATTTCAATTTTAAAAGGGGAAAAACATGTACAGAGAAAAATTAAGAAACTAATGAAACATTCCAGAAGTCTCATATACATTTAAAAATAAATTCAGTGATGTAACGGAAGCTTAATTTGCATTGTCACTATACTCGAAACTCAAGTCTGAACTATCGCGTAATTTACAATGTTTGTTTAAAAATATAATTTGAAAGGTAACTGCAAAGGATGAAAGAGGTAAGGTACACAATATAAACAGTTCACGGTACTTAACTTACTTATCTAATAAATTCATTAATGAAACACAGGACAGGCTAGGTAACGACATGGTGTTTAAACAGCAATTTACATCTCGAAAACTGACCAATTATTCCCATGATGTCAATCCAGAGAGCCTTAATTAACTCTAAATCAGCTTAAAGAGATAGGAGAATGTGCTATAATTTCATATATATATATATATATATATATATATATATATATATATATATATATATATATATATATATATATATATATATATATATATTAATTTTTTGATTGAATTTTTAGGAAATTTTGTAATTTACACAAATTTTTTTTCCCGACTAACCGATTACAGATTTTCTAACCGATTACTATCGTTCCGACCGAGTAACCGGTTAATCGATTAGAAATTGCCATCCCTAATTTATTCGTAAATACACGGCACAGACATACGGTGGTACATTTAGAACACGTAATTATTTTTTTTTGAAGATACCAGGAAAAATTTCTCTCGTGAAAACGAGATATTATCTAGTGAAAACGACAAAATATCTCGTGAAAACTACATATAATATCTCGCGAAAACGACTTATTTTCTCGTGAAAACGACATATTATCTCGTGAAAACGACATATTTTTTTCGACTTTAATTTTTTTTTTTTACATACATTAAACAACCTGATTTAGTATTTTGCTATTCGTTGTCAAATATGGATGAAGAGTATACAAGAGAGGATGTCATTAAGGAATGCTTTCATCTTGGTTTTAAACAGACAGGAATAGTAAATATTCTTCGCACACAATACGGCATTATAATTTCTATTCGTCATTTGAGAAGATTACTACGTAGATACAATCTTAGGAAAAAAGGACAAGTCTGGTATTGTTGATGTTGTCTCAGCAGCTTGAGTCTTCGGGACAACAACAAGGATACAGACTGATGCATTTTATATGTACATTAAGTAGTCTGTCGGTAAGTATACATGATGTCAGGGAATTGTTGAAAATTCTTGATCCAGAAGGAGTATAGATTTACGGAGTAGAAGGAGACATATTCGCCGAAGATATTACTCCAAAGGACCTAATTATATGTGGCATATGGACTCATGATAAACTTCACCCGAACGGGATAGCCATCAACGGATGTATAGATCATGGATTTTCGCGATATATCATATGGTTAGAGGCCAATTACACAGCAAGTGACCCAAAAGTAATACCGTAGGGGGTTATTTCATGTTTTCTGTAGAAGAGCTTGGAGGATTTCCCGAATTTATTAGGGCGGACAGGGGCACAGAAAATGTCGTCGTAGAGCAACTTCAAATCTTTTTCCACGAGAGTAAAAATGCCGAGAGGCCACCCGATCACTTCAGATATGGGCGTAGTACTGCAAATCAGAGAATAGAAAACTGGTGGTATTTTCTTCGACGGTAATGTACGGAGTTTTGAATATCATCTTTCAGGAGTTTAGACAGTCTGGTTTATTCAATGGAGACATAATAGAACAAGAACTTATTTGTTTCGTCTTTACAAATATAATTCAGGTTAGTGTGAAGTTTAAAGACAATTGTATATTTATCAAATTTGTCCTACCTCTATAACTTTGACAATGTACTGAAATTATTACTACATTTACAATGTGTATTCTACTGTATTTTTATCAGAAGGAATTGAACGATATGAAGCTTCTTTGGAATTTGCATCCAATTTGAAGGTCAAGAAACAGAACATGTACTCCATGGACGTCCAGTTATATTGTACACATCACCGGAAGAACACGGCACGAGGGATTATTTGTGCCGTTTTAATGATCAGTATTTAAACGCATGCAGAAATGAATGTACTTTTAAACACCCTAATTTAAACTCGAGTGATCCGGATGTCGATAGTGTTTGTCGCACTCTAATGGAAGAAATTGGCTGGCAAATGCCAGTCTGTGCTACATCTGGTCGAGAATTGTATGGAAAACTAAGAGAAAAACTTTTGAGAATGCTGTATTGATAGAGGAAACATCACCAAACATTTGATAAACAATAAAATCGTTTTAGTGATCAATAGTGCATTATAAATAATTGTACTCTGACTTATACAAATATACATCTGACATTTGTAACCGATAAAATGTGAATGTACAATTATAATTATTTTGTTTGTTTTTTTTTAAACTGAACTGAATGGAAAAATAATGTTTAAATTTAAAAAAGAAAATCTAATCATTATTACTAATTATATATGGCTTCAAGACAAGGAAACGCTAATAAAGATGTGAAATCTTTGAAACTTTATAAATGTATTTTTTTTTTTTTATAGAAAAGTAGCGACATGCATTTACAGGGGCAGGGTTACGATTTTGGTCAAATTTAATGTTTTTATTTTTATTGTTTACAATTTAATAATGCATTTCTAATGAACAAACAAAATTTGAGTGTCGGTCGTAGAGTTTTCACGAGATAATAAATCGTTTTCACGGGATATTTTATCGTTTTCACGCGATAATAAGTCGTTTTCACAAGAAAATATCTCGTTTTCACTAGATAATATGTCGTTTTCACGAGATAGTATGTCGTTTTCACGAGATAATTTTTCGTTTTCACGAGATAAATTTTCGTTTTCACGAGATAAATTTTTCCTGGTATCTTAAAAAAAATAATTACGTGTCCTAAATGTACAACCGCACAGACACTTGTTTTGGTAATAAATCTTTCAACCCATGGTATAATAATTATTACACTATGGGTTAAAAAGTCTGTTACCACGATAAGTAAACTTGTTGAAGAAGAAAGAACTAAGTTTGTTAAAAACTTATCAGTAAGAGATTGTGATATACATGTGATACACATGCAAGTTTGAAATAACTAATTTTAAACTTTTGAAGTACAGTTACTTAGTGGCAATGTATATATGTAATTAGTTCACAAAAGTACATGTACGTAATATGACAGAGTAAAAACATGAAAAACTAAAGGTCAATTACAATTAAATCGTGATAACAAGACTTAAGAAAAGACAATGTTGTAGAAAATAAATATTGAGTATGTGAAGTGTTTTTACTTCCTGATAGAGAATCAGTAGCTTTATTTCGACCGCTAAAAATATATTATACTATAATTGTTTCCTTTTTATCAGTGTTAGTGGTATGGACCCCATCGGTCATGATGATCTTCTTTTTCGGGTCAAGAACACTGGCGAAATTCGCTGGGATCCTCCTGGCCTCTACGACGTCCACTGTGAAATAGACATCACTTACTTCCCTTTTGATTACCAGACCTGCTACATAGAGGTCGCCAGCTGGGTGTACAGTATGGACAAGGTCAATTTAACAAAGATCCACGATCACATATTGACAGAAGATTATCATGTGAATGGCGAATGGGACCTAGACTCCACCTTTGTCAAGGAATCCTTCCTTACAGAAGAAGGAGAGATGTTTTCTTCGCTGAAATTCGCCGTTGTTTTGAAGAGGCGGCCGGGGTATTACATGTCACACATCATATTTCCCGTTCTCATTATCTCTCTGCTAACCAATATCACGTTCCTGTTGCCGGCAGACTCTGGGGAGAAGATCTCCTTTATTTTGACTGTCCTTCTGTCCCTGGCTGTTTTACTGACTCTGATTGGAGACAGTATGCCGACTACGTCACTACACACATCTATTTTGGGTAAGTGAACAGAACACCGCTTTCTGTATGCGAAAATAAAAGTACAATATGGTTAATATTTACGAAATACAGTAATTCAAACTTCTTTTACAGCCGTGTATCTATCAATGGTATTAACAGTGTCTTCTTCTTTTACAGCCGTATATCTATCAATGGTATTAGCCGTGTCAGGCATTGTGATTCTGCTTACAGTCCTCAATCTGCGACTTTACCTCAGAGTCGACCAGAAAGACATACCCAACTGGCTCAAAAGATTCACAAACTCGGTTCTACTTCCTTTTTCTTGTCAGTGCTCAAAGGTCAAGGAGAGCTCGAAGGTCGAGGTCATCAGACAGAATACAAACATGGTTCACGTTACAGATCTAGACGACGCGGATATTGTCACGGTGGAGAACGGCCAGAAGAAGAAAAAGACATTGAAACGAATGAGTCAGAAGAAGGCAGAAATTCAGGAACAAAATTTTCAAACCTCGGAAAAAGACAGTGACTTTCCTTACCTCTGTCGAGATATTTCGGGTTTTCTCGATTGTTTCTTTTTTCATCTCTTCAACCTGATTATTATCATCCTTACCGGAATTTTCTTATCCATACTTGTATTTGGTTCCAAACCACACACATCACATTAGTTAAAAGTATAGACACAAATTTGAAGCTAATTTGAAGATTATATCCTTCAAAATTTTCTATTCATGACTTACATGCTGAAAGAGCATTTCAGACTGATCTATCATAAAAGCATGCTTAAATATCATTTTTTTAATCTCCAAATTATCAAAACTATGAATTTTGAGTGTATTTGATTGTAATACATCTGAGCACATTCACGAAATACGAGGGGTGATCAAAAAGTTCGCGAACTATCTCTATATTTACAAAACCACAATTCAGATCAGAATGAAATTTGGCACACATATAGTCATACACATGTTCTATAAATAGCAGGTGTTATGCAATGTTTTGCTCCATGTTTGTGACGTCACAATGTGAAAATGACGTCAATATGTAGGTGACTTGTTACAAAAAATGATTCAGTTGTACTCGCGCAACGAACGGCTGTAAAGTTTAACGTGTATCTTGGAAATTCCTTTGCAGTAGCATAAAATAATTTGTACAAGGTTTATAAAGACAAAGGACTTGCTAGAATTCAATCATTAACTGGATTGATTGTTTTAGTGAAGGAAGAGAGATGCATGGTTAAAAATTAAATTTGTTCTGTTGCCCAATGAAAGCATGTGTCCTTAGTTGAGCAATTTGTTATAAAAGATTGCCAAGTTACAGTTAGAAAAGTAGTTGAATATCTAGTTAACAATAATATAATTATTAAATCCCTAAAATGTCTTTTAATTTTGACTTTAAACATATCATATATGATAAAAAGAAGGCGCCCATACTTTATCCACAATGGATAAACGACGCTTTTAAGACAGAGGACTCGGGTTGTGATGGTCACCATGCTTATTCTGGGAAAGGATATCCTTATCCATCCATCCTATTGCCGAGATTTGGCCATTCCTGACAAATGAACTGTTCTTGTTATAAAAAAAATACTTGCATGGTAAGAAATATAAAACTCGGAAAAATCTTTTAGCTTCTGTGAACAGAACGCTACGGAGCATGTCACGTGACCGCCTATATCACGTGATTCGCGCATGGGCAGAACGGTGGCAGATGTGCATTTAAATCGGAGAGGACAACGTTAAAAAATAATGAACTCTGAAACCTAATTTCATTTCTTTTATAGAAGTAATTCAATTAGTTTGCGAACTTTTTGATCACCCCTCGTATATATTGAAAAAAAAACAAACATCTTTTATATTTAACAAAAGTGGGAAATTTGTGGCGTAGTACTAAAAGATTTTAAAACTATAATCAAGAAAGTAAGGAAGCAAAACCCCAACACAGTTCAGTGATATGTGCAGTGTTAGCAAATCGAACACTCCCGGTAAAACGTAAACATAAACGATAACGGAACTCGAGTCCATAAAATAAATAAATGTACAGATGTTTGTTGTAAGGTTAAAAAGAATGATATTATCACTGATCATTGAATATTAAGAATTTTCAAGTAATTTCAATTCATTTGACTGATTTTTTTAAAATAAGTAATTTAAATATTGTAAATAAATGCAATGCACCTTAGATATTAACTTCTTTACATCATATTTCAATTAGGAATTCCGAAATTTGAGAAATATGCACAATTATAGGTCTTTGAATATTTGAAGGGATAAATCGCATTACTTAGTTGTCCTGGAGACCCCCCCCCCGCAAAAACCACCTATTCTGACAATAGAAAAAAGACTAATACAACGACAGATGTGCAAACTTCGTTGAAATTCTGGAGCTCGAATTTACGTAATCATACTTAACTTTAATATGTACATGTTGTGTACTTGTTTTGTTGTTTGGCATTAAAGTTAAAAATATCTAAGTTTTGTTGTACAAACGTGTTACCCCTGATTATGTAATACACAATCAAATTGAGTCTATTACTTCTTTTATAGGTGAATTAAAATAAGCATTAAAGCTTCAAACACAATTTTATGCCAAGTCGTATAAAGTTTGGTTTTGTTGTAAAGGAGAAGGGCAAACAAGATGTGCGAAATGCCTATAGTTTCAAAATCTAGACAGTATTTAGAGTAAAGGTGTTATTATTGAAAGGTATGAAATTATGACAAACAAAACTTTTCTGAGAAAAAATTCTTGAGGCAAAAATTATTTTGGGATTTTTTTTTTTTTTTTAAAAAGTGTGATATTCTTGGGGTTTGAACCCAAGCAATAAAAATCCTGAATTTGATCTTTTCTTTGAGACTAACAAGCTACATGTAACGTACCACTGCGCTACATATCTCATGACAAATCATGCTTGTGATAGGGCCCTTGACTAAATGGACTTCAAATATTTCTCGGAAAGATACGAATGTTGTTTCATAATAGTGTATTTTTAAGTTGTAGTGGGTCTTTCCATGTTTTTGTTGACAAAACTTTTCTGAGAAAAATTCTTTTGGCAAAAATTATTCTAGGATTTTCAGTTATCAAAAAACATGGAGCAAAGACCTGCGTGTACTCTTACGTCTATACCTTAAAGATGATTCATGGTTGAATTCGACTTTTCCACTCGGCGAGCAATGCTTGACGCTGTTTACGGAGATAAAAGAAAATAGAGACAAACATGCCATATTTGGTTGTGTAGAAGACACAGGTATAAACAGTTTGCCAGTGCATGTCCTCTGAAATTGTAAATGAGTGCGATTCTGAGGGAGGGGGTACTCCGTGTAATTCGGAGTTGGATGCCTTGTGTTATTATTATACTATGGGTCAAAATTCTGTCAGAAACAAGTGCCTGTGCAACAGGTACCCTGACCCAGGGGCCATGAAATTCACAATTTTGGATGGGGCAGTCTTCATCATCATAACTATGCATTCAAATTGTTTGTTTAATACCGCCATGAATTTCACAACTTTGGTAGAGGGCTCAATGCTTATTACAATCATGCCAACAGTTTGACTTGATGTCCAGGAGATAAGAAGAAGATTTTAAAGATTGCATCAATTGTAGTGGTTTTGGCCCCACCCCTCAGGCCCCATGGAGTCAGGGAATTCACAATTTTTGTTCCCCTTCACCCATAGATGCTCTATGCCAAAATTGCACTACTGTAATGATTTTCCCCATAGATCCCCCCCCCAACCCCTGACGTTCCCCTGCCAGTCCCTGACATTTACCTGTCTCCCCCTGACTTTCTCCTATGATCCCTTGTCGTTGTCCCTGACGTCCCCTGACTTTGCCCTAACCCCTGATGACTCCTGACATTCTGTGACGTCCCTGTCAACTCTCTGATGTCCCCTGCCTAAGTCCCTGACCATCCTGTCAACTCTCTGTCGTCTCCTGACATTCATTATGACCCAGAAAAGGGATAAAATATGTTTTTGTTGCTACTTACTTGTGAGAAAATTGATACCTTACTCTTAGCAATTTTCAAGTTTTGTGAAAATATAGATTTAATCATTACGTTTGCTGTTTGATATATCTTTAGTAATTTTTTTCAAAATATGATTGTATTGATTGTTTAGTAACTTTTCAGATAAATCTTAATAAGAATAAATGCCAGTTACTTTAAAAAGAATAAATTACGAATTTATTGCGTCTTGTGTAGCATGAATGGCATGTAAATATATTTTTATTTATTTATTTATTTTTCATTTATTTATTTGTTTCTTTATTTACTTAATTTATCCATGTATCTGTTTATTTATTAATTTGTCTTCTTATTGATCTATTCATTTTTTTTTCCATTTATTTATTTATTTCATTTATTTAATCTATCTATTGAATTTATTTTTACATATTTGTTTTTTTTAATTATCAATAAAACAAAATAATTTATTTCATTTTTTTTTTTATTCATTTTTATTTTATTTATTTTAATTTATTGATAAATTTACTTTAATTAATTCAATGTGTGTCGTTCTTCATAAACAGTCTCTGGGTAAAACAAATTATGCTTCAAACTATTTTTAAGCATATTCAAATTACTTTTAATTCTTTTAATTTCATGATGGTATCAAAATCATCGTCTCATTACGCACAATATGAATCTGGAATTTGTTTTATTGCTCCCTTTTACTTTGGTTAATAAAAATGTCCTCAAAAACTTGTCACGGCTGTGAAAGAAATAACAGCTGCAGAGTGGATACGGTCGTGCTGCCACAGAATAAACAGTGTGGCCAGTCAAAAGAACAATAGGCGTCTGGTCTGTGTACACAGAGTCACTGGTCAACTATCAACTGTTACAGATAACTTTCATAAACGTGCAGTTTTTTAGGAACAAGTTTTTTTTTCTCAACAGATCAGAATTACTTTCACAACCGTGCAGTTTTAGAGGAACATTTCTATTTTTTTTTATACCAAAGTAAAAGCAGCAATAAAACTCGAATAACAAAATAAATCCAGAATTCAGATTGTGCGACGATTATTTTGATACCCATTTTGAAATTAAAGAAATTAAAAGAAATGTAAATATGCTTAAAAATAGTTTGAGGCATTGTTTGTTTTTCTTTAAACTGTTTATGTGGAACTACACAAATTAATTAAATTGAATAAGATTAATTAATTAATTAAAATAAAATGCATTAACAAAATGAATAAATAAAGAAATAGCATTAACTAATTAATTAATTAATAATTGAATAAAACAAATGTCTAAAAAAAAAAATGAATACATTAAATAAATAAATAAATAAATAAATAAATAAATAAATAAAGATATAGATTTTGACACTAATTATTTGTTTGAAGTATCTTTAATAAATTCTTCAATATGATTTATATGTTGATTATTTGGTAGCTTTTCAGATAAATCTTAAGAAGAATAAATGCAAGTTACTTTGAAAAGAATAAATTATCAATTTATTGCGACTTGTGTTGTATGAATGGAATGTAAGTCTAGTTTTTATTTATTTATTTTTTTTAATGTATCTGTTTATATATTAATTTGTCTGTTTATTTATCTATTAATTTTTTTTTATTTATTTGTAAATTCCAATTATTTTATCTGTTTATTTGATTTATTTTTACACACTTCTTTTATTTCATTATTAATAAATAAATTTATTTATTTAAAATATTTATTTATTTTATTTCATTTATTTTAATTAATCAATTAATTTGATTTAATTCAATTCAATATTGTGTAGTTCTTCATAAGCACATACATATTCCTGTATATGTCAGAAATCAGCCTACAATTCTTGCAGTCTCTCTGACACCGAGTTACAGTCCGTTAGGGCTGCCTCCGTCCCGTGAAGCCTCTGTTGCAGTATGGGAAGACTCCTCTCCAGCAATACTTTGTCCTGTTCCTTCACTCTCTCACACAGTTCTGAAACGTATAATATTGGGGGTTTCCATTTTGACTCAAGTCTGAATATAAGCAAGTTATGGTCCACACTACACACACCCCTACTTATGTAGTCGAAACCTTTTATTTTCGGTGTTTTGCAAAGTGTTATACCTGAGGAGTTCGCAGTAGCTCTGGAGAGATTTAGCGAGACTACAGCGAGATAAGGTAAATTATTCAGGGAAATGTGGCGAGGAAGTGACTATAGCACGTGGAGACATGGTAAACAGAAAAGTTATGTTCAGTTTTCACCACTGTATAATATCAGTTAAGTACTTCAATCTCTCAAGAATTCATTCAAATTTCAATAAGTAACGTTATTCAAAATGACATTATTTTCTGCAGTTATGTATTAAAATTTCTTTTTGGACAAACATACTTGCATGGGAACTGAGACTATATTTTTGGCGTCAGATTAGCAAATTTAAACTGACAAATCAGCGGAATGAGTTGAATTGCATTATGGGTTACTTCGAATACTACAGGAATTTTACGCTTGAAAAAAAAACAAAAAAACTGCAGGCGATCGGAAAGGAACAATGAACATTTTTTCCATGCATTTCGTAGGTGAAAACAAAATGTCCATTTTTATTCTATTATTTCCATGCTCACAAATACAAACAATTCATTTGTTAAATGAACGTAGAATTCTATATTATGTTTCTCTAAGCCATACTGAAGGAGATTTGCGTCTGTATTTATTTTTCGTACTATCGGTGAATATAATTGCCAGGTGGATTCCCTGGCCAAAGACACATGTGTTCACGGGTATTGTATATAAAAAAAACCCCTTTGTTTTCCATTTAAATACCTAAGAGGTGCTGCCCATTCTCCTTATCCTTGAAGCGCTGGTGTTCTGAACGTCGATATATTCCTTCGCCAAGCGCTCGGCACTTTGAAGTGAAGTTGCGGGTCTTTCGGATGAGACCTTAAAAACCGAGGTCCCGTGTCACAGTAGGCGTTGGCACAATAAAGAACCTTCACTGCTCAATGGTCCTGAGTGCCGAATAAAATTCTAAATTTGAAGCCCTTCATCGATATTTTGTGACGTCTCTATGAATAAAAAATTCTCGAACGGAACGTAAAACAACATACAATCAATCAATCAATCAAATTAACAATGTTACAACAAATTATAAATACCCGTGACAATTTTCTTTGTTTCTAATCTTTGTATTTTTTAAGAATAAGAACAATATTTTTTCAATTGGTTTTTTGCAGTCCATTTAATTTCGGATTATAGACTGACCTGAACCACGTGTTCGAATTAAATGGAAATATGTAATTGGCCAGTAAACGTTGCTATTCATTCAATGATTGGACAATTGTTCGTGGTAAGATTCGCTACGAGCATTAATAATAATTATATAGCCATATAATGTAAAACAAAAGTTTGTCATTGTAGAAGATATTGCACATTTTTTCTACCAGAGTATTGGGCGATTTTGGAAAAAAAAAATGTCGCTACTTGGCTCTAATCTTCGCCGTAAATTATCACAAAAGAGAAGATTGGGTAGATTGTGATTTTGAAGGTCAGACGATAGTATTACGTTCCTCAAATATCTGTTTTGTATATCTTCGTAATGTATGAAAAATACTCAAAATTTTAATTACCTTCTGATTTCTTTTTTTTTTTTGTATGTTGTTTAACGTCCCTCTCGAGAAGTTTTCACTCATATGGAGACGCCACCACTTGCCGGTGGAGAGCTGCAAATTTTGTCCTATACTCGGCACTTACGGCCATTGAGCAGTGAAGAATCTTTTTCGTGCCAGCACCTACTGCGACACGGGACCTCGGTTTATACGGTCTCATCCGAAGGACCGGTCTCCACGTCCCACAGTGGGATTCGAACCCGCGACGTAAGAATAAACTCCTTACGCCGCGACTCTAGAGCGAACGCTCTAACCACTGCGCCACGCGGGCGACCCTTCTGATTTCTAAACCAGTTTCTAATCGTCTATAAAAACTTCGAACACTAAAAAAAATTGATATTGGCAAATTAAATTTTTTCCCAAAAGGATTATATAAGAAAAATTACCCTCTGGTATCTTGCACAAATGCCTGGTAAGGTACCTCAATTTTTTTTAGTAAACATGTTAATGTAGCAATACTTCAATGACAAAATCTTGGAAAAAATTATATATTATTGAGAAACGTATCGTCAGTACTCAACCCCCTTTCTTTTTTAATATCATGAAAATCTTTCAGAAAGGTCTGAAAACACATTTTTCATAGGACGTGTACTAGTATTTAAAAGAAATAGATTATAGCAATTTTCTGTTTACTGCCAATTTTATTTATAAAACCGGTTCTACCCTATAACTTTTGAATGGGTTGTCTTGAATTTAAATCACAATAACATTAGTAGGGGTGATATGGCAAAAGGTATCTGAACATTTTACATACAATATTAAATTTTGACTTGGGAGAGAAGAATTGTATTTTAAATCATGATTTCTATAGATGTAACATTATAAGGAATCCAAATTGTTCTTGAGGATATAAGGATAGTCATCATTATTTCTTTTGTGTATAGAAAATATCTTGAAGCTAGACGTTTAATGTTGAATGCATTACTTGTAATTAATAATGTAAAAATGTTAAATGTGCATAAACTGTTATGGGGAGATGAATCATTGAAAAAAAATCAATGAAAAATTTTTTTTTGGTATTGTTCAAAAATTTATTCAGGATACTGGTCGTTTTAATTAACACTTATTTGTATTTACTATCTCTCTTGAAACTATTTAATATGGTTATTGTCGTCATTATAATCATCACTTTATCAATTGATATTCCTGAGCAATAATAACTGTTTTTGTTCTTTTATGTTCATGTATATTATTGTAGAATTGTAAATCTTTGCAAATGTTGTATGGCTATTTAGATTTTATGTATGGGAGAGAACTATCTTAGTTTTTAGAACTTGTGTCCAATCCCTTTGACATACTGTCAATAAAATATGTTCAAAACATTTATGATTATATGTGAATAAAGCATCAATGTAAAATCATTCTTTTATAATAACTGGTATATGTACATATCAGATAATTATAGAATAATGTGTCATTAAGACGTGTCAGCCAAAACCAATATTATGCCGGACACAATTATGGGTTGTAGGCCTATTTGCAAACAAGAACATTATAATTAAGCTACCAGTATTTGCGAAATGCTAACTTTTAAAAAGAGATTGTTGGAAGCCCTGTAACATAAACTTTGTCAATACCCTGCAATTGATCGTACTCAGAACATGCTTTTGTTGAATCATTTGGGAGACATAAACACCATATGTATGTGGAATAATTATGATATAAATAGGGGAAATTGACCATGGGAAAGCTAAAACCAGCGATCGATCCCGATTGTCAGCGATTACATATACGTTGGTCATTAATTTCTATAGTCAGTAAAACATCAATATAAAAGATTATTCGTTTCTAGTTCATGAACAATGTGATTATCGTGTCGCATGTGAATGAAAATATAACTATTATCAATTGATTCAATTCATAAAACTTTGCCCATAGTGATATATATACATATAAAGTTAAAACCACTATTCTACATGTAAATGTATACAATTTTAATTCTGACGTTTTTTTCCATTAAAATCTGGGCTCTTCCACCCTCTGATGCTGCACCCTTGTAATGTGCCATTGTTCTTAACAGAATCCTCACTATTAAATATTCTTTCCCGATTCAGAAACTTGCATCTATTAGAAATTTTAGTATAACATATTGTAGGATATACATGTACCTTGCCATATATCTTTTTTCCCTTTCTCAATTCCGTTGATGGCATTTTCACAAAGGATATGTGTCTGATTACGTACTGTTAAAGGTCGGGCTCAATGTAGTGTGAATCGGGCTCAAAATTCAATACTGTTAAAGGTATGTACCAACATGGCGGCATTTTTGAGAAGTTCTCGTTTTGATCTTTAGCCTTTCATTAGTATTCATTTTGTAAGCATCTTAGTTTGTTCTTTTATGCCGTAAATTTAGCATTATGTAAAGTTATTTATATGGATAAACAGGTGAGTTCTTAATAAAATCGGCGACTCGAGTAAATAGCAATTCACTATTCATGTAGAGTGTTGAATTGTCAAAACGATCATACCACGGCCACTGGATATTATTTTCAATACTGAGTATGTGCATATATAAAATATACATGCACATACTCAATATTTACACTAATTTCCATTGTTTGTGGATCATCCGATGAAACAACAGATAAAGGCATAAAAAGAAAAGAAACGTATGTAAAAGACAAAAAAAAAAAAAAAAAAAAAAAAATCAAGTTAATCCTTTTTGTTAATGTTCAAAGCATCAATGTTTGTGTATATAGGGTTATAAATGTGTAACAGGAAAGGAGAAAATGTATGGCTGGACTTGGAATCAAACCTGGGACCTCTGCATCACTGGTCAGGTGCTCTCCCAACAGAGCTATCCAGGCCAATATCCACTGCCCAAATTATTACATTCCTCCCTCCTTCAATTATCTTCGCTCGCTTAAACACAATTCAAGTTCTTTTTGCCCTGGCAGGACTTTCACTGGCAATTCCAACGGTGGTCAGTGGCATCAAATCTGTAACAGGTAGGGAGAAAATGATTGGCTGGACCGGTAATTGAACCCAGGACCCCTGCATTACTAGTTAGGTGTTCTAACAACTGAGCTAATGAGCAATCCAGGCCAATATCCACAGCCCAAACCATTACAAATGTATCTAAACTAAAGAATTCTTTCCTAACATCTTAGAAATGGAGAAGGGAATCTTCGGATTGCATCCCATTACAGTTTAGTGCAGAGAACAGAGTGATTATCCAAGTCGGTAAACTATTTACCTGATTATGAGAAGAAATCATTTTAGATTATTATTCAAATCCAATCCAGAACTATTTACATTTTTTTTTTTTATAATCTCACATTTTAAGCACTAAGAAAAGACCAGTCACAGTACATAAAACATGAACCAGACAAGACGCACAAATGTATCAAAAATATGTGAAAAGAATTTTTTTAAAAATTGAAAAAAAAACTGCTTTTTTCCTGTCAAAAGCTATTTCATGGACTAATGAATATTTTATAATTGTCATGATTGTAGGGAAAATGTGTATTATTACCCTAAATGAGTAGTCCATGAACCAAAATTCGATGTTGCAAGTGCGAATTAAAAAAAAATATGCAATTGTATATTAGAACCGTTTGTTTGAATGAGACAATGTTCAGATGATTTAAATGGCTTCTGTATTAATGAAATGTAGTTGGTTAAGTCAAGAATACCATTGACTTGCTGAAAACATTTCTTCTGTTTTCTCTGACAACAAACATGCAAATCTGAAACATTGGATATATTCCTTATTAGGTCTGCACAATAATATCGATATTCCGGTATATTGTGATTTGTTAACAAGAAATGTCTTATTGCGATATGTTTTTCCAGTAATGGTATATCGGTAAAATGCTTAGGCTTGGAATTTCTAAAGTAAAATATGAAATTTAAGATGCCAGAAATGCTTTCAATCATGCCAAACAGTAAGGTTGCTGTTGTGTGGTTGTATTTCATTGCAAAACTGAAGTGAAATCAACAAGAACTTTTTTTGCTATAATGTATTTATAATACACATGTAAATTTTTCACACTGATAATAAATGGAGGTTAATAAAATAAGAAAAGAGTATTTTAACTCTTATTTAAAATATTGCAATACCTATCACAATACAGTTTAAAATATCACAATATATCGCAATACAAAATTCCCAGCCGATACGAAGCCCTATTCCTTATAGGATAGGGCAAATTTTTTTTTTTTATAAGTCAAAGTAATCCTTTGCATTCAAGGTTTGGAGGATAGCCACTTGGGTACCTGGCATGTCAAAGAAACATTTTTTGAAGTTCTTCATATTTGTTGATATATGGATCCATTGAATAAAGTATTTTTCTCTTAAAATCCAAATCTGATCAATTAAGAATGTTAAGCATTTTTGTGAATTTTGAAAATTAGCTGACTATTCATTTATCATTTTCAGTTTTTAAAATTATTTTCAATTTGCAGTTGGTCATTGAAATCTGAAAGGAATGCATCATGTCAGGCAAACAAGAGGAAGATATTGCCAAAAAACTTCATACATGGTCTGTTCAAGAGATGTTATTCAGTCCCCAAGGAGTCCATGCCAACACCCCCATTCCTACAGTGGAAAACTTCAAAGAGTAAGTTAGCATTATAGAGTATTATCCTTCAGAATAATACAGTAAATCTCATTGGTCTAGAGCTTGTCACATGCAGGGAGACAATTTGTGATGTCTCCCTTGCGTGCAAGTTGACACCTGTGTTGTCTCCCTTTCGATGAAAATAAAATGCCATAAGCGAGATAACTCTGATACATAATTAATGTTTATATATGCGGAATAGGTAAACAATAAATTCGACTGATGTTGATGTCAAAGTTGTCTGTTGACCATATTTTGAAAATTGGGGGTAGGAAACAAAAGAGGTTTTCCTGATACATGTATTTTACACTTTTTTTTTTTTTTAAAATAAGTTTATATTCTTCAGGATAATAAAACTATTATGACTGTTTAGAAAGGAGACATCATAAATTATCAAGTCTGAGTAGGGCTGTCATCTTTGAGAAAGCAACCCATCTCAGGCCTGTTCATTATTGATGTCTCCCTTCTAAACAGTTCATAATTGTATATTATATTAAATCTGTGATATCATGTGGTCCTCCTTGTATATAATGGTAACAGTACCTAGCAATAATAAGGCTGCATTCTGAAAGAGAATGGATTCGGCTGTTGATAATACATAACATGTATGGAGATTGTGTTAGAAAATATTGACAGCAGCCCTGAGTTGAAAATGTTGAAATTCAATAAATCTGTATATAATGTATAAAATTAAATAAAAGGTAGTGTTTTTAGTTGGAATACTATGAGTATAGAGATATTCAAATCAGTGATATAACATGATTCTGATTTCTATCTAGGATATGTAAAGGACCGCAAAAAGACATCTGGAAGTTTATTATAGAAAATGTCCACTCTGCACAGTAAGTTACAGTGTATCAGTTGTAAATAGAAAATGTCCACTCTGCACAGTAAGTTATCAGTTGTCTTAATGAATAACCATTACAAAATGCTCAAAGAAACAAAATACTTTATACTTCATAGAAAATTAACCACAGCAGATATATCATAATGATATTATAAATAATTATTTTATCCCTTGACATTTTGAAGGAAAATAAACAGTTTATAATACTGCACATAATATATCAATGATGTTTGTTTTACAGAACTGTTAGAAAAGTGAAAGGCAATATTGCATTGTATCCTCTTCTGTGTTTAAATCATTATTACCATACTGCATTTATTGGAAGTAGAAGTCTTTATTTAAAAATATTGTATGATTTTTGAAACATTGAAATTAGGAAAGACCTCTACTGTATTTATTTGAAATAGAAGTATTTTTTAACATACATGTACTGTATGATTTTCTGAAATATTGAAATTAGGAAAGACCTTTATATAACATGGTATTTCATGTCATGTAGCTTTGTATAAATGTAATAAAAGTGTTAAACACAGAACTGTTAGACATCCTTAATGAAGAAAAAGAAAGGGGGCTAAACCAAAACAATACAGAGTCAAGTACAAGTCAGAGGAAAAACTGGATGAGCCAAGACAAAGTCTTCTAGACAGAAGAGTTCAACTTACAGGGGAGATCACTGCAGCACTGAAAGACATTTCTCACCTGGAGAATGACCTCTGTAGAATGGAGCATGAAATTCTGGACACCGGTCAGTATTTGTTTGGAGTCACACATAAATGTAAATTTATTTTCTAATCAGATGTTGAACTTCTGGTCTCGTCCCTTAATGACTCAGTCAGTCTTATTGAATGAAAATGTATGGGAAAAATTGAATTGAATCCTTCATTTCAACAGATAAGGATTGCCAAATGAAAACAGACTGGATTTCAAACACTAGGAGGAAGTGTGCTCTACTGAAGACATACTCCTGCCAGTGTGATAGGATGGCAAGGGAATTTGAAGAATACACAAATCAAATGACAAAAAAGATGAACACTATTACTAAAAGAGCCAAGTATGTTAAATGAATAACATTTTCCTATTTTGGTCTTGATTGGGTTAAGTTTTTCTTGTTCAAAAGTACTTGAAAATAGAACTTTCAAGATGAAAGATGCAATTATCCTCCCTCATTGCTTCAGTTTACAATATACTTGATAAATGAGAGGTGGAGAAAGATAAAATTTAAAAAAATGCCTTAATTTTACAGCTGCATATGACATGTCAGATGAACTTAATCTTTATATGCTAGGAAAACCACAGAAAATGAGGAATACTACTCCCGTAAGAAGAGCTCTACAGATGAGGATCAGAGTGGGGTATCCTCAGGTTTGGAAAGTAAATGTAGCGTGAGTATGAGGGTCAATGGATTAAACAATAAGTTACATGTGAATTCCTTTTATTAAACAATCTTCAATAGCACTACTGTTTAGCTGACTGGGACAAATTGAAACCTTATGTTATTCCCTCCTCCTTAACACTGTAAGGTAAAGTTTTTGGAGCAAGTCAATTTCCCAGGTGACTATGAACCCTACTTAGACCATAGTGCATCTCGAGATGCACACAGCCAGAACTGCTTCAAGTGCTGAAGATGCAAACTGCCAGAATTGCTTTAAATGCTGCATCTGACCTATATTTTCTGCATGATTTGCCAAGTTGTTGGAGCAGGTCTATGCCCAAGTTACTATGAGAACTTAATGGACCAAACTTGCGGTGAAATGTCTCTTGAGATACATACATATATACATGTACTAACCACCTTGCTTGAGATGCTGTATTGATGGGCAATAAGTTGTTTAATGTTAGTAAATAACTTTTGTGGAGGTGAGTTTTGTAATCTTTGACTGTCGTTGTGAATGAAGAAAAGATGCACACATGTACAGAAAAAAATCTTGGTTCTCAATACTGTATTTAGGGCAGGGCAATGTAAGAATTTTTTGTCTTCATTTACTTTTACAAAGGCATTAAATATATTTTTAGCATTGTTCTGAAAAGGATTAATAATCTTGCAAAACGGAGCATTGATATGAATGTTTCTAATGATTTATTAACATATTCAAATTAATTTTCTTAGAGAGATGTAAGAAAGACATGTGAATATGTTGGGAAATTCCTTCTTGGTGCTTTGCAAGGAGAATTTGGAACAGATAAAAATGTTTTGTAAGTATCAACATATACATACGTGTATATGAATCATAATAACAACAACTAATGACTTAAAATCTCTGCCTTTTATACATGTATTGAGAAAGAAAATTATTTCACTAATTGTGCTCTAAACATGATATCAGCAGTAAAATTGTATATAACAATAACCAGTAAAAATGGAGAACTGGGCCCCGTTTTCAAAAGAACTTACGACTAAGATAAAAATGTTATTACGCAAATTACTTTCCTTTCACATTACCGGTACTTTGAAAATGGTTTTAATCTTTTTGAAAAGAATTTAGAAAGATATTTTTATGCAAACATTTTTTAACAGAAACATAAGTTTTTAAGATATTACAATTAACTAAACTTTTTGGGCTTATTCGTAAGTTCTTTTGTAAAATGGGCCCCTGATATCTTTGGTAATTATTTTTACATGTATTTAGTCATCAGAAGAAGCAATTACTGTGGAAATACATGGAGGAAACATTTTCTGACCACTCTGTGCAGCAGATTTATAATGCCTTGGTTACCAATACCCAGAATGCAGCATTCAACATGAGAGACCAGGCTTCAAAAGTAGACATTAGAAAAGATGCTGAAAAACTAAGGTAGATTATGATGGTTGGAAATAATCAATATTAAAAAAAAAACAGAATATTTTTCTGCCAAAGAACCTGTATATTTTGAAAAAAGTACATGTAAATTCAATGTACCAATGCAAAGATCAGAGTGAAGTTGGTTAAAAAGGAGGAATAAATACATGTATGTATGGTGGATTAAGAGTATCAACTGTGTGATTTAATATTACATAAATTTCATGTTGCAGATTTAAGTATGAAAATTCTGGGGAGTTGACAGACCTTTCTAAATCCCCCTCATTGCTACAAAGTGTTCATCAGCTGCTGGAGGTATGGTGTCACAAGCTTCAATAATCATATTGTAGCTGGGTTGTTCACATAGCTAAGTAAATAATTATAAACTTCTGATGAGTGAAAAGGATACAGATGCAAAAAAATTCTATTAAAATAGGAAAATATATACAGATTGTAAAAAGAAAAGCATGATTTACGGATGGAAATTGAGTGCTTTAGATTCGTCATGAAAATGAAGCCAAATTCAGAAAACTGAATAAAGTGAAACATATGGATGAAATGATATTGAAATAAAGTTTTATAGTAACAGTGACACCTCAATCTAAATTGTGTACATGAATGTTCTTTATTTCTTCACAGGAAAACCGAATGTCTCAAGTTAAAAGATTCATAGAAACAGAAAAATATTTAAATAGTGCATGGAGAAATAATCACCAGCTAGAGGAAATGAACACAAAAATAGACAGCCATCTCAAGAAAATGTTCCGAAATTCACGAGATCTTAATCTTGCAAGGTTTGTTTAAGTTAAGATGTCAGAGCATATACAGTAGGCAGTGTTTCAGTATTTTTAATCTAAAGGTATCAACATATATAAATATATTGCACTGACACTTGATTTAAATATTTAACATTTTTTGTGTAATACATGTATAATTGTTTTTTCAAATGATCATGAAGTTATGAAGTTTAAAAAAAAATCTTATGAGCAGCATTATGCAATGTAAATAATATAAACGTATTTGATGTAATGGTAATCATATTTTAGCTCCCTGAACATTGATTCTTGCCTGCTACTTAAGTATAAGCTGCCATATGATTTAAACAAATACATATAAAAGCTTTGATGCAAATGTGCTAATTTATGATTATATTAATCAGTTGATGAGGAAGATTGTGCTAATTTTTGAGTGAGCTGATTTACGTGTACAGTATTTATTTACAGTAGGTTCAATTTTTAGCTCTTCTGAGCCAAAGGCTCAAAGAACTAATGCTATGGCCATTTGTGCGGTGTGCGTAAACTTTTTAGAATATGGGCCATAACTCAGAAACCCCTTGGCCAATTATTGTCAAATTTGTCACAGGGTATCCTTGGCCCAAGGGCACCCGTTTATACTTAAACTAGGGTTGTAACCCTAAAACAAGGGGAGATAATTAGGAAAATAGAAACAAAAGTACGGGTTGCTAAAAAATCTTCTCAAGAACCACGGGGCAGATTATCACCAAACTTACACGAAAGGATGAGGATAAGTTGTAGATTAAAATTTGCACGAGGATTTACCCTGAGGCAAAGGGCGTGGTCTCAAGGTCACTTCAAAGTTGACCAAAAATTACATTTTATTAAAATATTGATATTTTGCTTACTATAAGGACTAGGATCATCAAATCTTGTCAGTTGAAGCATCTAAGGACCTCATATCATGTTGACTCAAAAGTAGGTCACAGTGACCTACTTTTTAAATTTTGCGGCCATTCTTTTTCAAAATGATTTAGAGGCATATTTTGAACAATTTAAGGCCTATGATCATCAAACTTTGTCAGTTGATGTATCTTGGGTCCTTGGAGAACGTCCACTAAAAAGTAGGTCACCTTGACCTACTTTTTGAATTTTATGGCTAATCTTTTTCAAAACAATTAAGGTCAGTAATTTGAATACTGAGAGGTTTAGAATCATTGAATCTTGTAAGATGATGCATCTTGGGGCCATAAAACATATTTATTGAAAGTAGGTCACAGTGACCTACTTTTTGAACTTTGCAGGCATTCGATTTCAAAGCGTTTTAGAGGCATAATTTGGACATTTTAAGGCCTATGATTATAAAACTTTGTAAGTTGATGCATCTTGGATCTTTAAAAAAACATCAACTGAAAAGTAGGTCACCATGACCTACTTTTCAATTTATATGACTATAATTAAGTATTTCAGTTACTAATTGGTTTAGAATCATCAAACTTTGTCAGTTGATGCATCTTGGGTCTTTGAAGAAGGTCAACTGATAAGTAGGTCACCATGACCTACTTTTGAAAATTTATGGCTTTAATTAAATATTTCGGGTACTAATTGGCTTAGAGTCATCAAACTTTGTCAGTTGATGCATCTTGGGTCCTTGGAGTACAACAACTGAAAAGTAGGTCACCATGACCTACTTTTGAAAATGTATGGCTGTATTTAATATTTTCTGGTACTATTTGGCCTAGAATCATCAAAATTTGTCAGTTGATGCATCTTGGGTAATGGGAGTATGTTGACTGAAAAGAAGGTCACCGTGACCTTTTTTTCAATTTATATGACGAGAATCAAATATTTCAGGTACTAATTGGCTTAGAATCATCAAACTTTGTCAGTTGATGCATCTTGGGTCTTCGGAGAACGTCGACTGAAAAGTAGGTCACCCTGACCTACTTTTGAAATTTTATGGCTATATTTGATATTTTTGGGTTCTATTTGGCTTAGAATCATCAAAAATTTGTCAGTATATATATCTTGCGTCCTTGGAGTAGGTTGACTGAAAAGTAGGTCACCGTGACCTCCTTTTCAATTTATATGACTATTATTAAATATTTCAGGTACTTATTGGCTTAGAATCCTCAAACTTTGTCAGTTGATGCATCTTGGGTCCGCAGAGTTAGTCAACTGAAAAGGAGGTCACTGTGACCTTTTTTTTTTTAAAATTTTATGGCTTTATTTAAATATATCAGGTACTTATCTGTCAGTTGACGCATCTTGGGTCCTCAAAGTATGTCATCTGAAAAGTAGGTCACTGTGACCTACTTTTTAAATTTTATGGTTATGATTTCAAAAATATTTTAGGTACTTATTGGCTTAGAATCATCTTGGGTTCTCAGACTGTTTCATCTAATATGTAGTTCATGATGACCTACCTTTGGAATTTCAAGGCTTTATCTAAATATACAGGATACTTACAGGCTTCAAATAGAAGTGATAGGTTGTACAGTTTATCGGAAGAGCGATTCAAGGCCCTTGGGCCTCTTGTTAAAATATATGAATAAAAATGATACTATGTGAGCAAAGTTGCTTATAATTAAAGAGTCTTTTTTTTTCATGATTAAAGTTATCTTTAATTCTATGTTGACAGAAGTCTGGTAGATTTAGAGGTGGATCTAGCTGCAAACAGAGCGAAACTTCAATGTTTATCACAAGAGGCAACTCTTTTACGTGAAAATATTGCAGATGCATTGCGGGAAAAGGAAATTTTGTTTGTGAAATATCACAAAATACAAGATTTTAAAGAAATAGCGGTAAGAAAACTGATATAGATAATGGATTTCATTTCACAAATATTGTGCAGTTTTTGTCCACCCAGAGTCATAGCTGCTTGAGTGCTTGGTTTAATGTGCAATTCTACATCCAGACTAGACAGTCAAAGCAGATTCATTGATATGTAGTTGCAGTAATACTGGAATTAAGCTTTTTGTTACAGAACAAGAAGCAAGAATTGATCCAAGTCATTGTTAGACAAAACATGCATGCAAAATCTCGCCTAGAATCTCAAAGAGAAGAGGTAGGATATTCTAGTCCAAAAACTTGCAAACTTTTTGTCAAATAATGAAGTAAATAAAATTCAGAGGATATGATTAAGGTCACCTGAGCCAAAGGCTTATGTGAGGTTTCTGATCAAAGTTTATGTACTGTAAATAATTTTAAAAACCTTAGCTTTAAAGTTTGGGCATCAAACAGGGTTTTTTTTCATTCCTTCTTTGATCAGAATGATTGTGATGTAGCCCTTAGGCCTTCTGTAACTGTGATTTCATCAAATAACTTTTCTTAAAATTGGTTTTACATGATAACATTGTTAGCAATTGGCCACATTCTGTAAGCACAGGTTTTAGTATTGTTAAATTCTTTTTCAGAAACTGTTTAAGATTTACAAAAATGAGCATTTATCAATATAAAATGACTTCATTAAGATACTGAAGTACATAGAAAAGTCATCAGAAAGTCACCATATGGAGACAAAGCTTCTAAGAGATGATCTTCATGGATTTGTCAACAAAGAGGTGGAAACGTTTGCTACCCTGGACATTCCTCAGCTGCTGTTCTGTGATTCTTCAGACAGGTCAGTCAGAACAAGGACCCTGATTGGTTATCTTTATTTCCTTCCAGACCTCCATTGATTTTAAATTTTAATGAATCAAGCACTGTTTTAGATGTCAGTAATCTTGTAGATCTTTATAAATACTGTATATGTAGTGTATAGAATTGATGATGAAATGGAAATTAAGTTATTAATCATGCTTTTCAAAAAATTTATATTATTTTTCTCGCAAGGTAATGTAAAACTTGCAGTCAGTAGTCATGTAAGCTGGTATAATGTACAAGTACCTGTAGCTCTTTATTTTAAATTACTGTTGCCCTTTTCACAAAAAATCTTAAGTTTTTGCATAAGATTTTAACTTAAGAATCTCTTATGACAAATCTTAAGTGCGTTTCACGAACGCATTCGTAGCAGATTGAACTTAAGATTTTACTTACGACAGACTTCATCCCTAGCAACGACTTCAATATGCTATATAATCCTTAAATAAGTGGGTAAAAATAAAATTAAAACTTAGTTTTCAACATTTGTCAGCATAACAAACATTATTGACAACAAACATCGAATGCAATCGTTTGTGAAGCAGGGAAGTTAAAATCTGACGTCACAATCACAAGTCTGACGTAAAAGTAGGTCATATGAAAATCTTAAGTGAAACTTACATCGTAAATATTTTGTAGTGTATTTCATTTAATTTTTCAACAATGATTGTGAAAAAAATATAAAATATTATTGGAAGTTGCTTTTAAAAGTTCAATTAAAGGTGTATTTTGATTTTTGCGGTTTTATTTTTACAATAAAATCGGTTTTAAAATACTTAAGAGAGGGTTGGGGCTCTCGTAAAGTTACGACAGATTTAGCACTTACGACTTTCTTAATAATTTTTGTGAAAATGATTTTTATCATAAGTTTTAACTTAAGATAAAAATATGTCGTAAGATTTTTTGTGAAAAGATCCACTGAATTTTAATGAAGCTGAGTCTAATTTGAGTGTCTTTGTGCAGCTTTTTAATTTCATCCAGTCGTATGTGCGATGTAACACCTTTCCTGAGTATTGTGATTTTAATACAAAATTAACATTATCTGTAACATGTATGGGTCTGAAAATATGCTTTTACGACAATAAGAAGAAAAAAAAATGCTGAAATGGCTCCAACAACATCACTGTTTTCCGTTTCTGAAAGCAATGCATGATGCTGAAGAATGACACATGACTTGTTTGTGTATTCAAGACGTCCATGGACATTTTACTAAAAAATTTTGACAGAACATCAAAAGAAACATTCTAACAATCTAAACATTGTTATTTTTTACCAAAATAATTCATCTGCACCGATAATTCATCTGCACTGATATATATATATACTGCAATATGGCAATTTAGAGGTATTGGGCATAGAAAAAATAAACTTTGTAATAATTCCTAGACCAACCTAGAAGGTCAATTTTTTTTTTTGAAATTTCTTAATTTGGTGACATTTTACAATAACTTTCATGTACTTGACTGAAAAAGAAATCTCTTGGGTAGAAATACAAAAAATACGGAAAAAATTTGGTAATTTGGCGTTTTTCCTACAAATTCCCATAGGGTCCAATAGTAATACATGTATCTGACAGCTTTTGAGATGGCCCCCTAAGAAATCGGGATGGTAAACATTCAATTATTTAATCTTAAAACAATAAATATAATAGTTAAAATTAATTCAAGAAAGTTTATAAAAATATCTAGAGTAGAAATAATTAGACTCTGCCTCGTTAAAAAATTATTTAAACATTTTGCTTCTTTTATTGACTGAATACTGAATTTTTGATAATTGATCTTTACAGGGCATTAAAAATAGCAGTCAGTGATATGTCTATATACCAGACCAGTCCACTAACAGCCAGGGAATCTATTCATCACATTCTCCAGCATCTGGGATTTAGGCCTTATCAGGTTATTTTGTCAGTTAACATGAATTGCCTTTTTATGTGCATGAGATCACACCTCAGAAGACATTATTTTTGTTCTGTATGTGGCTCTGTTTCTTTGTTGACAAATTTAATCTCACTCATGACTCCAACAGTAAAAACACTGCATATCTAGCCTGATGCTAGCTTATGACCAGAGGATATGTTATGACCTTAAAGCAACAATTTTCAAACAAGGTCAAGGTTTGGATTTGAAGTGTGCAATACATGTTTAGTTTGTAACTTTGTTATATAGAAGAAATATTATAAGGTAACACTTGGCACAAAGTAGTCTTTGCTTGGGGGATTTGATAGGGCTGACCTAAAGTCATTTGAACAAGGTCATGGTCACAGGAATTGGATTTGTGAAATTTGTGTCAGGTCCATGACTCTGTGATAAAAAAAAATTTGAACCTAAAATTTGACAATGCTGCGTATGACCATAAAGTGTGACCAAACTGGACAAATTTGTCCCATTACCCTTGAGCCCCACTTATGGGCATTAGTGTTGCTCAAACACATCTTGTAGTTTCTATTTTATTCTTGTGCAAAATTCCTGTAAGAAAAGCTAAGGAACTAGAATCTCCTTCTCTATGGTAAATTTAGTAATCACTTATGATTAAATAGTACTCAATCTGAGTGATAAGGTTTACTTCTGAGTCTTCCAAAGCTGTTATCTGTTGTAATAATGAACTTTCTTACACTGATAATTCTCACTTTAACTGTACAGGCCCCTGAACTGTTGATATTGAGGTGCATTGAACTTAAAAGAAAGATTAATCAACTAGAACTGCAGTCCTCACCACTGAATGTGAAAGGACAGGATGGAGACAAAGTAAAGCAGATAGCAGGTACAGAGTCTATTTCAATCTTACAGATTTAGTGCTGATAGTAATGTAATATATAGTGGTAATGAGCCAATCTGATAAAAATCCTAGGATCTGCTTACATAGATCACTACACAAGGGATCTACATTTGTAACAACATTCATTTGAGTTTATCTCAATCCATTTGAGTTTATCTGAAATTAACATTATATGTACAGATCAACTTCGGTATATCTCGAACACTGATATCTCAAATACCATGGATATGTCAAAGCGAATCGGAAGTCCCAACCTCTTATTCTTCAAGTATTTAAACCCTTGATATCTCGAATACTGCAGTGGCAGCTGTTGGTTGACCAAATGCATTCAAAGAGTCACACCAATTATATAAAAAACAATGCACTTATTGGCTAAATGAATTGGATAAAGTCAATTGGGATGTTGTTAGATCCTCTGTGTTGTGTTCTGGAGTGGATCAAAGGATCTAATTTTTAATCAACTGGGTATATTTTAGTTTTATTCTTATTGCTTGATCATGCTGATTTCACCACATAACAACTCAAGAACATCATATATATTGTAAAATCTTTATTTTCTATGCAAAAAATTACTTAATTGTACATGAGAGTGAAAGATTTTTGTTAAAATGATACTCTGAATAGATGCAGCTGTCATGTTGACTTTGCTCCTTTGGCTATTGTAAATTAGTAACCTGTCCTAAATTTGAATTTGTTCATGTTTTATTTTTTCGTTAAAATACAGATAAATTAGTATTTTATAAATGTTAGTAGTTTCTAATTTATCTACATGTGTATGTGTAGTGTGGACCATAACTTACTAATATACAGCTTTGAGTCAAAATGGAAACCCCCAATATAATACGTTTCAGAACTGTGTGAGAGAGTGAAGGAACAGGACAAAGCATTGCTGGAGAGGAGTCTTCCCATACTGCAACAGAGGCTTCACAGGACGGGGGCAGCCCTAACAGACTGTAACTCAGTGTCAGAAAGACTGCAAGAATGGTAGGCTGATTTCTGACATATACAGGAATATGTATGTGTAGAAACAATTTGGGATCATAATACTGTATACAGGGATATTTTTGCCCCATGTTATTTTCACCCTTTCACACTTGCAAACAGTTTTTTTTAACTCGCCTACAGTTCTGTTTGAGAAATTATACTGTGTTCTTTGAATTCACCCCATTTTAAATTCGCCCACCTGTGAGTAGGGCAAAAGGGGCAAAAATAAAACTGGGCCAAAAATTTTCCTGTATACAGTATACATTTATTGACTGGGTTCAAGGCAACTTGCATTTTGGTGGACCCTAGAACCAAACTGTTTGCCTGAGGCTGTTGGGCCGAAGCCAAACAGGTTCGAGGGGTCACCAAAATGCATTTTGACTGAGAACTCAGTCATAGCTTTTGTTATACCCTTTATTTTCTGACATACATGTATACTGTGCAGACTTCCATGGGGCAATCTTTAAGAAAATGTTTGTTTGCCCTCTCCCAACAAACTGGCAACTTAAAACTTAGTAACACTCATTAAATTCATTTAACAAATTAGGTGTATGACAGAATGTTGCCTTTTTTTGCTTTATTTGATGATTATTTGATAATTTATAATACTGATGACGGCCGAACTCCAGAAATTCATTTAACAAATCTCCTAATTTAAATTAGGTGGGAACAGCCAGCTCAATACACAGTGCCTTGGGTAAAGGTGGACCAGAATACACTCCAACAGTGGCAAAATAGGTGGACTGTTCTCTCTACCAAGTACAGACAACTGCTGCTGCAAAAAGCTTAATCAGCTGTGAATTATCTGCAATAGAACTTCCAGATTTCTCGTTGGTGACTAACTTTTGAATGCTAGACATCTCTTCATACAGGAAAAGTTTTCATGTCATTTGTTGCTTTTCAGAAAATAAAGAAACAAAAACTGATTTCACTCAGATTTCTTAACAGAATATATTTTTTTTTTATGATGCTTTATTGTCGGGGATATTAATTTCGGTCTGTTTGTCCATCTGTATTTCTGTCTGTCTATATCACTTTCATTTCCATGCGATATCTCGAGAAGCCTTTGAGCTTTCGCAATGAAATTTTACATAACTACTCCCTATGGCCTAAAGGAAAACCCTATTGATTTTGAGGTCAAAGGTCAATGTAATAAATATAATCTTTTAACACTTTTCGTTTCCGTGCGATATCTCGAGAAGCCTTTGAGCTTTTGCAATGAAATTTTACATAACTCCCTGTGGCCCAAGGAAGACCCCTTTTGATTTTGAGGTCAAAAGGTCAAAGGTCAAGGTTGTAAATCCATACATTCCTCCTGTGTGTAACACTTTCGTTTCTGGGCGATATCTCAAGAGGCTTTTGGGCTTTTGTAATGAAATTTTATACCATAACTCCCTATGGCCTCTCTCGCCCCTCCCAAAGTGTTCCGCACCGTTTTTTTTTATTGTATTAAAAGTCGCCTGGCACTATTTTTAGCACAGGAGTATGTGGAGAGTTATTAGATATAATACAGGTTGTCGGCAGACTTTATATTCTAATTACATTTATTAGAACTGTTTAGTAAAGGCTAAATTAGACACCATATGTGTTGTAATATTTTGACAATATCGAACCTGAATATAAACAAGTATATGTGACCTAATGTTTGCATTTAATTTGCATTACAAGCTAATTCAGAGAATTTGTGTCCCACGCTTCTATACTTATATAAATTAATAAATTTTGCAAATAAACTCCGAAACGGGAGCACCAGAGTTCTTACTTACTCCTCTAACAATACACTATATACAAGCTGATGTCCGTAAACTATATTGAGATTTCACTCCCATAGTAAGTATCGTACATAAAATTAAAAGTCTACTTTCATTTTCTATAAACAGCCATGAAATAGCAAAAACGTGAGTACGGTGGCGTTTCCGGTTGGCGGATCTAAGTTACTGGCAATTTTTAATGAAACTGATAACAAGCAATAGTTTATTCATTTCATAAAACGTCATCACTGAATTATTCAATCAAAACTTGATTTAAATGATGTAAAAGAAATAAGTTGTGATAACCGAGTAAAAAGGGAAATGTGCGAATTATTTTCGTCATTCACCGATCTTAATATTGACGGAAGCTTCTAGAACATCAGATATAGCATCGAGCCCGATGTTAAAAAGAAAAAACGAGGCGATAATAGCTGTATGAACATAAAAAAATGCTTTGTGTGAATGGTCATTGAAGAAAATGGTAAACCATTGATAACATTATAAGTTGTTATATATCGAAAGGCTATTACATATACATGTATGTAATAGGTTTTCCTAATAAATTTATTGGTAAAATTAGTATATTTCCTTGCTGACTGAGAGCATCGTGGCAACGAACCCGAAGAACAATTTGTACTGCGTAATAAAGTTGCTTACATGAAAAGAGAAAATTAATGAATAAGGTATTGTTCAAATACAATTAAAGCTGTAAAATTCTGTGCTTTAATACATTTCAGTTTTTTTCTGAATACAGTATCAAATACTTGGCCTATTCACAGGGCGTTAAAAGCTCATTTTTACACATGTACTAGGGTCTTAGTTTATAAATATGTATGTACCTTATTGATTTGTAAAAAGAAAGTAAAGTACATTTTTTACATATCAATAAGGTACACACATATTTATAAACCAAGACCCAAGTGCCAGTGAATTTTTACTCCCTCCTCCCAAAAACAAAAATCATTTTATCAGTAAAATGTGCATATTCGCTGCTTTTATCCTTGACGGAAATGAAATAAAAAGCATCTGAAAAGTTTTTACAAAAAGGGGGGAGGGGGAGGGTGGAGACTGACGTACATCTACTTCATGCGGGATTTTGTACAAAGTATTTCTTCCTGCTATAAGCCTGTAGGCCGTCAGTAGAAACTATACAATATATTTTCTGTTGGTAGTGGTGTAAATTCAATTCCCCGCGCTTGCACGGGATTTCATCTAGTAGGGAAAAAAAGAAGAGCATGCGCAGATCTTGGGGGGGGGGGGGATCGGATCCCCCTGGATTTGCAGAATTATTAAATGTATACGTGTATATTGAAGCAAATTAAAAAGCCAATATGGATATAAAGATTTGATTGCTCATTCTTTAATATGTGTATAGAAGATTCTTTTTATGTGATATAGAATATTTATCACACTGTAATAATGATTTTATGAGATGTTTGTACACGCCAGACGTCGTAACTTTTCATTTCGTATGTTGAATACTATCATTTAGTAAATCAAAAAAAAAAACAAAAAAAAAACAACAAAAAAAACCAAAAAAAAAAAAAAAAAACGGGATCGTCTGGGATTTGAACCCGGGACTTCTAATTGTCAAGCAAGAATCATACCCTTAGACCAAAGACGCACTTGATTATACATCAAATTAAATGCAAACATTAGCTCACATATAATGTTTATATACACGTTCGATTTTGTCAAAATTTTACACAATACATGGTGTCTAATTTAACCTTTACTAAACAGTTCTTAGATGTAATTAGAATATAAGGTCCGCGGACAACCTGTATTATATGTATTAACTCTCCACATGCTCCTGTGCTAAATATAGTGCCAAGCGACTTTTAATACAATAAAAAAAAAAACGGGGCAGGACACTTTGAGAGGGGTGAGAGAGGCCATAGGGAGTTATGGCATAAAATTTCATTGCAAAGCTCAAAAGCTTCTTGAGATATCGCCCGGAAACGAAAGTGTTACGCACAGACAGAATGTATGATTTTACGACCTTGAACTTTGACCTTTTGACCTCAAAATCAATTATAGGGGTCTTCCTTAGGCCACAGGGAGTTGTTGTGTAAAATTTCATTGCAAAAGCTCAAAGGGTTCTCGAGATATCGCGCAGAAACGAAAGTGTTGCAGACAGACAGAAATACAGACGGACGGACAGACAGACCGAAATGAATATTCCCCCCCCCCCCACGTGGCGGACAATAAGCAATCGCCTCATTGGTCCAGGGGCACAAGTCTTGCTTAGCATATGGGAAGTCCCGGGTTCAAATCCCAGACTATCCGGTTTTTTTTTTTTTGAAATTTTTTTTGATTAAATGATAATATTCAACATATGAAATGAAGAAGTTATGACGTCTGGCGTGTACAAACTTCTCAAAAATCATTATTACAGTGTGATAAATATTTAATATAAAAAGAATCTTCTGTACACATATTAAAGAATAAGCAATCAAATCTATAATTATATCCATATTGGCATTTTTGCTTCACTGTACATTTAATAATTCTGCAAATCCAAGGGGGGGGGGTCTGACCCCCCCCCCCCTTAGATCTGAACATGCTCTTCCTTTTTCCTTAAGCAGGGGACACAAATTCTCTGAATTAGCTGTCTTTTTTTTTAAAGTACAAAATACACTACAGAAAAGAAAATGAACAGTGAATAAAAAGTGGGAAAAAAGTGAACAATTTCACAAAAGAAAAAAAATGTTGATTTGTCCTCAGACTGGAGGAACATCACATACAGCTATGATTATTATCAATACCACTGTTACTATTAAATTTATGATATTGAACAAATAAAAGAAGAAAGTGTCCAGAAAAGCAGAAACTTCTTTACACTGGAATGGAAAATGCACTTCTGTGTGAACTGCTGGAGTTTGTGAGCGATGTCTCATCATACGCTTCAGTGATTTTCTTCCTTCATTGGTTTCTTGTAATTCTGTTTTGTCATCTACGGAATCAAGTTGGTGTAACTTTGTGTCTTCCACCTTCTTGCTTTTGCAATTAATTTTGAGAAGCACAGTGAATGTGAAACATTGAAGCCATTTTGGTACGTCTGTTTGATCTGTGTTGAGATAGAGGCGAAGGTTTAACACTGTGATGAATATACCCAGGGCGGCCATCATCAGTATTATGGATTTGTAAATTCCTGTTCAAAGAAGAACAAAATTTGCACATTATATTCAAAGAGTAAATTTATAAAGTACAATGCAGTTATGTGAATGATTTGCAATTTTTAGATCACCTGAGGTGATGTACTTCTATCGGTTTTTGTCCGTTGTCATAATTTATGTGTTGCCAATCATGCCTCAATTAAGATTTTAACAATTTCAGCTTCCTGCAATGTCTGAGCAAATTTTGATAGCATCTTTGGAGAAATGGGAACAGAACTTGCAAATATAATGATCTCTACCTCCCTGGGACCTGAGGTTTAAGGCCAAAACCATCAAAATTAATCATTGTTAATGTGATCTTCAAAATTTTATTTCTTGACATCAAACACTTGAACTGTGCCATAATTATAATCAGCAATGAGTCCTTTACCAAAACTTTGAAATTTACATCTCCTGGGTTCAGGAGTTCAGACTCAAGTGTGGGGACTAGGTGGTAAATACTATAGTATTGAAAATGTAGAATATATTATAAAGTCTACTTTGTTTTCATGGACAGCATACGAACTCTTTGTACGATTTTAACAAGTACTCGGTTCCTTTTACCAAAATTGTGAAATTCATGGCATTCTAGGCGTTGTTCAGGCTCTATGGTGGGGCTTAGTTGATCATGTATTAAAACGAGACCCAAGGGCCTTAATGATCACCTGAGTATAATGTAATGATCTATAGATTAAAACAAAATAAGCTGATAAAGCTATGTTGCCCAAAAGCAAGAGAAACAGGATGATCAGGGATCAGCAAAATTTTAATTTAGTACTCAGCAACAAATCTTAAAGTTGATCTGTTTATTTGCCTTACTTCCCCCATTTGTCAATATCCTCATGCAGACAAAACAATAGTTCTAGAGCACTGTTAACTAACACATATCATTCCCCCTCACACTGGCCTCTCTTAGTCTATAAAGATTATTTATTGTACAAAGATATAGTATTTTTGTCCCATTTTCATTAATCTATTATTTAAAAGTTTACCTGACCATTAAAAAACTATGAAAGTACTTTTGTATTACAATATGTAAATATCATAAAATTTCTTGTACAATTCTGTTATTCAATTGACCTTACAAATTACATTATTTACAGTGATTAGCTATATTATAGGTGAATAGCAAAGGGAATAACTTCTTTCAGTAGAAATTAATAAATTGAGTAAAGGGTACAGAATTTCAAAACCTGGTAAAAACACCCCTTCTTATTACTACTTTATGTACACTATTTGCCTCCTAGATGCCCAGGAGCAGAGATGCCCGGGAGCAGAGAAGAAGATTTTCAAGGAAATAATCATTTTCACTATAGATTCAATATAGCTTTACCCTAATACCAAAGCCCCTGACCCAGGGGCCAAGATATTCACAATTTAGGATGAAGCACTCTTGCTCAACATAACCATGCATTTAGTACGTTTCCTTATTATCAATGGCCAAAGAAGAAGATTTTCAAAGAAATAATGCATTTCTACTACATATTCAAACAAAAGGCCCAAATGCCTTAACGGTCACCTGAGTATAACAATTTAGAGGATCCATAAGCTGATAAATGAAGCTTTGTTGCCCCAAACCAAAAAAAAGTATGATAAGAATCAACAAAATAATTGGTCTAGTATCTATCTGTCCCCCATTTATCACTATTACCATGCAGACTAACAAAACATCTATTTTTTAACCCCATATTATCACCTTCCACATTGGCCTCTCTTGGCCTTTGAAGAACATTTAAAAAGATAAGTTATTTTTGTCTCATTTTTATTCATCTATTATTTCCATGTCTACCTGATCATTAAAACTAGGAAAGTAAATGTTATAATTGCATAATTCTCTTATTCTATTAACCTTTCAAATACATTATTTACAGTGATTAATTATCAAAGGTGAATGGCAAAGAGGAATAACTTTGCTCCCTAGAAAAAAGAAATAATAGAGCCCTGGCCAGGACCAGAACACTTGACTAAATGGTCCAGATGTTCAAAATTCTGGTAAAAATACCCTAAAAAACTTTTAATCTGGCTGCCTCCAATTTGCCCAGGAGCAGAGAAGATTTTCAAAGAAATAATGCATTTTCACTACAGATTTAACACAGCCCTACCCTAACACCAGAACCCATTACCCAGGGTCATGAAATTTACAAATTTGGAAGAGATACCCTCATCATCATAACTATGCAATTAGTTGAAGATTTTCAAAGAATTCACACATTTTCACTATGTTATCAATAGACCCCCCCTTTCGGAGAAACACCCTGGGACCACAAGTTTTAAAATTTTTGTAAAAGCAACCCTGCTCATCATAACTATACACTTGTTTCTTTGCTTTATAACCAGGAATAGAAAAAAAATATTTTGAGAGTAATTATGCATTTTCATTATATAATCAATAGAGCCCCCCCTCCCCCTTCACCAAAACCCCTGACCCTGGGGTCATAAATTTCACAATTTTGGAAGAGGCATTCTTGCTAATCATAACCATGCACTTCCTTTGTTTAAATAATACCCAGGAGCAGAGAAGATTTTTCAAAGAATTTATGCATTTTCATTATATAATCAATAGAGCCCCGCCCTAACACCAGAACCCCTCACCCTGGGGCCATGAGATTTACAGTTTTGGAAGAGGCACTCTTGCTCATCATAACAATGTACTTAGTTAGTTTGTTTCATACCAAGTAGCAGGGAAGAAGATTTTTCAATGAACTAATATATTTTCACTATATAATTAACAGAGGCCCGCCCTAACACCAGAACCACAGACCCTGGGGCCATGAAATTCACAGTTTTGAAAAAGACTCTCTTGGTCATCAGAACATTGTACTTAGTTAATCTGTTTCGTACCCAGGAGCAGAGAAAAAGATTTTCAAAGATTAATATATTTTCACTATATAATCAGTAGAGCCTCACCCTAACACCAGAACCACTGACCCTGGGTCCATGAAATTCACAATTTTGGAAGAGACCCTATCACTTATCATAACAGTGTACTTAGTTTGTTTCATACCCAGGAGCAGAGTAGAAGATTTTCAAAGAATAACTATATTTTCGCTATTAATCAATAGAGCCCCATCCTAACATCAGAACCCCTAACGCAGGGGCCATGAAAATTATAATTTTGGAAGAGGCAGCCTTGTTCAAAATAACTATGTACATTGTTAGTTTTGTTACTCTGCTCCGGGGTCATGAAGTACACAATTTTGGAAGAGGCACCCTTCCTCATCATAACTATGCATTTAGTTTGTTTGCTTAGTACCCAGGAGCAGAGGGGAAGATTTTCAAAGAATACATACATTTCTACTACTATATATCAGGTATTTTCTGAGGTTGTCCAATTTTTGCGGAATTGTGGGACAAATCCAAACAAATTACAATCGCAAAATATTTCTTCCATTTTAATTCAGATATTTCATATACAAGTCTGATAAGTAGTGCGTATGTCAGTCAACCTGGTTTAATGTTATTTCATAACTTCTTACTCTGTATTCTGAAAATAAGAATTAAGCTTATGAATGTATGAAATAGAAAGGTTTTGAAAAATAGTTTACTAAGACTAAATACAAGATAGTACAGCTTAGTAACAGTTCTCATGCACCTTTGATCAATATGCCTTTAAATGAATTTATAAAACGTAAACATGGCAGTTTACACTTGTTCCTTAGAATTTGGCGTTCATATCCCGTAGAACGCAGAAAATAATTTGCTACCTTTCATGGATCAAATCGCAGAAATTCCCAACTGCAGAAAGTACCTGTTATTGGTATACTGAGTATATAACCTTACACTCATTAGAGGTTATTACAGCCCTAACACCAGAACCCCTGACCCTGGGGCCATGAAATTCACAATTTTGGAAGAGATACCCTTCCTCATGATAACTATGCATTTAGTTTGTTTGCTTAGTACCCACGAGCAGATGAGAAGATTTTTAATGAATTAAGGTTTGACGACACGTCTCCAGAAGCAGAGAAGAAGATTTTTCATGAACTAATGCATTTTTACTTTATAATCATTTGAGCCCTGCCGTTACACCAGAACCCCTGACCCAGGGGCCATGAAATTCACAATTTTAGTAGAGGGCTCAATGCTTATTACAATCATGCCAACAGTTAGACTGCTTGATGTTGAGGAGTAAAGAATATTTTAAAAGATTGCATTAATTTTAGTGGTTTTGGCACCGCCCTTATGCCCCAGGGAGGCAGGGACCATGAAATTCACATTTTTTTAAATTCCCATTCACCCATAGATGCTTTTTGTCAAATTCGTTGAATTGGTTGAGTGGTTTCATAGAAGAAGTTGAAAATGTTCAAATGTTAAAGCATGACGGACGAAAACAGATAGCAATAGGTCACCTGAGTTTATTCAGGTGACCTTAAAAAAAGTACATCTTTGAAAGTTTCCTTCACTCTTGAACATTATTCAGTCAACCTATTTCCATTATTATGATAAACACTAAGCCCTCTACCAAATTGAGAAATTCATGGTCGACTGATCTGTGGTTCAGGCTTCAGAGTGGGTCTCAATTAATGATTATATATTGGAAAATCCATTACATTTCTTTACTTATGGACATCTAGTTGACAAATTGTTTTACATGATAATGATTACTAGTAACTCTTATCCCTTTCCAAATTTTGTGGCCTCTGGCCCATGGTTCATGTCCAGGATGGTGTGAAGTTGGTCATATCTTGAAATTATTTCAAAGTAGCATCATTGAAAATCTTAATTTATTCATGGACATCCAATTGGCAATTTGTTTGCGTGATTATTATGAGCAGCTAGCCTTCTACAAAGAGTATGAAATTCATGTCCACTGGGACCAGGAGTTTGGCCTCAGAGTGGGCGTAAGTTGGTCATATATTTAAATTCATTATTCAGTTGGTCATATATTTAAATTCGTTATTCACTGTACATTATCTTCTTTAATACTCCTGAACATCTATAAGACAAGCTACAATTAATATGCTAATGATTATAGTGTCCTCATCAAAATGTAAAACCAGAGTTCCAGTTCCGGATAGGGCCCAAAAGTGGGGTAAAAGATAGGGTCCGGAGTCCGCATACTAGTATAGCTCTCTCCTACAGAATGGGAGAGGATCGTAGATTTTGACCGTGGTTTGCGACGATGAAAAGTGACCAAAGCTTGAGAAATTAATGATACTCAGGGGGCCTTTAAGGCCAAGAGGCCTGTGTTTTAAATTGCAAGCAGTCCAAGTCTGAAAAAAATGAATTCTAGAGAATATTTTAAACTCATTTTAAAAAGATATATAAAGATCTGAAGATTTTGTTACGATATAGGATGAAATGAAAGGAATTTAAAGAATTTACCTATGATAGGAGTATGTTTTGAAGCAGCGGGCATGCTTTCTCCTACGAGCATTAGTAACACTACCAGAGCTAGAAGGACTGTCAGAGTATAGGAAATCTTTTCTCCAGAATCCACTGGCAAGAGGAAACTTAGGTTTGTGAGCAAAGAAATAAGTATTACTGGGTATACAATGTTCGCCAGGTAATACCCTGGGCGCCGCTTGAAAATGATCTGGAACTCCAGCTGGGAAAATTTTTCCTCATTTTCTTCCAAAATCCGCTCCTCAACTTGCGATGAGTATAAGATCCACTCTCCGTTTTCGTTGAAATCCTGCGAATTGACCGTGTTTCTAGATTTGTTTAGGATCATTACCTCTGTTGTGAAGGCAAAGCTAGTGACTTCAATCTTGCACATTTGGTAGTCGAATGGATAATAGGCGATATCAATATCGCAATGGGTGACAAAAAGTCCTGGAGGGTCCCAACGAACCTCGTCTGTATTCTTTACTTTAAAAAATAAATGATCGTGACCAATTGGGTCCATCCCTCCAACTCTGAAAAATACATTGTTCAATACAGATAAAACTGGGTTTTATGTATTAAGCACATTATATCAAATTGTTGGCAGAGTCTGATGAGTTTCCTCGTCGAATATGCCATTAAATTGTGCTTGGGCAGTTCAAGCATTAATTAAGACAGCCTTTAATACAATAGAAAAAATAGAAAAAATTATATATATATATATATATATATATATATATATATATATATATATATATATATATATATATATATATATATATATATATATATATATATAGTTGTTATATATATTATAGTTACGAGTTGTCAATGATAAGTTCTGGTCGCCATATTTTGTCCTGTTTAGTGTAGATGTATTCTATGTCGCCGTATGACGCCTTTGTCCATACCAGGCGAGGATCTTTCCATTTCTACAAGTAACAGATCTCATTAAAATTCATCATCATTTGCACAGTCTCGTGAATTCAGAGACAAAGATTTAGAAAAAGCAAGTCACTCAGGTGACCTATTACTATCTGTCGTCGTGCCTCGTCCGTTAAGTTACGAGCTTTTTAGCATCTTCTTTGGAAATACCTGAGCCAGTTTTAGTTATAATTAATATTTTAAAAGGTGAATTTCATAATGTCTTCGTTCCTCGGGTCTGAGGGGTGTGACCAAAATCAATCTTTAGCCCTGGATATCAAACCAAACAGTCAGTCAGTTGGCATGATTTTGATAAAGCAAGGAGCACTTTATCAAATGACAAAGGTGATATAACAAACGGTGATCGATCTAAAAAAATCCCACAAACAATTCAAATCTGTAAACAGTGCATAAATTCCAGAATTGGAATCAGGTGCCCCGGAGGAGTAAGCATACCCTGTTGACTGGTCACACCCTCCGTGAGCCCTATTTAATGATCAGTTTGACGGAATATTTTGTAGTATTAATGACCTAACAATTGGTATGAAAAACATGTATGTCAGGCAACATTCGACCCAATGCTAGGCTATATTTGCTAACAACGTCATTATTACGACAATCGAATTCACGAAATGCTGATTTTAAACGTGTTTGTTGAAATCACTGTAACATCAACTTATTTGTTAGTAGCCAACCTGGTTTAAAAATTGATCATACTCAGAGCAAGCTCTTGAGTATTGAATAAATTGGAATAAAATATTCAATTCAATATATGTAAAATCAATTATATAATCAATAGAGCCCTCCTTCCCGCAGAACCCCTGCCACAAATTTCACAATTTTGGAAGAGGCACCCTAATCATCATAACCATACACTTCGTCTATCTGCTTTAGATACAAAGTGAAAAAAGAATTTTTTTAAAAAAGATTCATGCATTTTCACAATATGTACTCCAGAATCTCTTACCCTGGGGCCACGAATTTCACAAAATTGGTAAAGGGCTCAATGCTTATTAAAATCATGCAAACAGATTGACTGCTTGATGTCCTGGAGTAAGAAAGTAGATTTTTAAAAATTGCACTCATTTTAATGGTTTTGGGCCCATCTCTAAGGCCCCAGGAGGCATGGACCATGAAATTCACACTTCACTCATAGATGTTCTATGTAAAAATTGGTTGAAATTGGTTCAGCGGTTTAAGAGAAGCTGAAAATAAATATTAACGCACGACGCACGTCGCACGACGACGGACGAAAACGGATAGCAATAGAGTGTCTAAGGTCTCAAACATTTCCTATCTGTGTGGATCAATTAAGGTTTTTAGCACTGAGACCTGAACAAAGGCTCAAGAAGCTTTTAAGCTCAAATTAAGTGTACCTGGCATCCATCTGTCTATCCGTCTGTTGTGTGTCATCTGTAAACTTACACATATTTTCAACTTTTTCTCCTAAACCACAAGGCCAATTTCAACCAAACTTGCAACAAAGCATCCTTGATCGAGTGGAGGGAAGTCAAGTTTATACAACTGAAGAACCACGCCCTTCTTATACAAGAAAATATTATATAAAAGATAATTTGGTACGGTACCGGTCATCTAAATATTCTCAGGAATGATTGGGCCAGAAAAATGTGCAAACATCCTCAGTAGTGCGGATTCAACTTTGTTTAAAACCCCAAGGATGATAGGACCAAAAAAAGGAATCCTCTTCTGAATAGCAGAAGGGCCAAGTCGAGTCAGGTGAGTGATGTGGCCCATGACCTCTTGTCTTACCTCGGGAGACCCTCTCTTCCAAGGAGTAGTCCTTTTCCATAACTCACAAGACCAAAGTTTTATCACTGAAATCGTGGCAATCAGCTGAATGTTGTCAATTTAAAAACAATACCATAATAATCATATGTTTACTTAATATATTCATGTATTTAGTAGTCAATAATGCCCCCCCCCCTTTCTTCATTCCTTTCAGATTATTATATATGTTTCGTACGAGAGGATTTAGATAGATTGGTAGACATGTAATATACGTACGACCGTCATCCATCCAGAAGTTGACATGGTCTGACTTTTCATGTCCTATAAAATGAACATGAAATTGCATTCGGATAATTCTATATATTATCATAATGAGCATACAAATATCATTATGATACATTGTAGCTTGTATTTTTAGAATGTGAAAAAGATATGAAAATTAACTCGATAAAAATGTTTGATGAAGTTACCAGATCATTAAGAGAAAAGAGGACAAATTCGATACTGATATTAGTGACGTCAGAGGGTCTCACGTGATTGTTGTAAGAGATACCAAGAACATCAGCGTGAATGCTTGTGGCAAGTGTTGTTGTAAACGCGCCTGACGAACCTACAAACATTTTCAAAGATATAACATTGCATAACGTGAAATTAAAGTAATTTTACAAAGGAAAATATATATTTTTATTTACAATCAATTTGAATTAAATTGATTGGCATCATGATAAATAATTTTAAGGACCTCTCATATGCATTTATGAGTTTGAGCATACCTACCTTCGAAAGCGCAGTGAATGATGATCGACAGAAATACACCCTTCATCCTGAACAAGATCTACAAAATTGTCAAATTCAAGTCAACGATTTACGCGGAGAAACAATCCCACCGGACAAACCAAGGGATTTACCCCAAGATTTCAACAATGATGTTTTCTACATAACTCACTGACAATATGTCAATCTGGGAGACACAGGTTCTAAATAAGAATTCATGCATATGATTAGGTAGACCTTTTGACTAGACTGAAGCTAGCAGCCAATAACAGCAGCCACTAAGCCCGTAGAAGTTTTTGCAAGCTTAAGGATGTTCATATTACAAGAAGAAAGGACATACATGTACATGTATTCATGAAGTGTACTCAACTGAAACTGAAAAAAAATCTATACAACTAATATAGCCAGGTATAGTTGTCATTAATTTCATTATGCATTTTAAAGATTATTCATAAAGAAAAAACTGTCAGATTTGGTTAAACTTTTAAATCTCTGGATCAGAGAATAAAAGGAGCTTTATTAAAGGCATTTTAAAGATTACATAAAGAAAAACTCTGTCAGATTGGTTATGCTTTTAAATCTCGATCAGTGAATTAAAGGAACCATCCCTCAAAGTCACTTATTAAAATATCGCATATACATTGAATGAATAGATCCATGTGCATTTTTTACACGGTGTTATTAAAATTTTTTAAACATATTTTTTTAAGAATACTAATTATCTAAATGTACGAGAGCTGTTCGGAAAGTTAGCAGACTTCTGTCATAATTGTTTTTACTTGGAGTCATATGATACCCGGTATCCAAATTTGGAAGAAAATTTTTAACAATAAATCCGAATGGTTTGAGTTTACATATCAAATATATCATGATTTATTTCAAACTTATTCAAAATCTAAAACTGCCAAAATGGGATCAGGGATCATGGTACTGTCATGTAGTAAATTTTGAATTTACCGGGTGGCAGTAAAACCCGGTAAATTCAAAATTTACAACATGACAGTACAGGTCAAAATTTATTAATTAACAAATTGTGTATTCGATAATATCTTTATTCATATCTCTGTAAATTGAAGCAAAAAGTGAAAAACATGCATCTAGACTTCAAACTTGATTTGTCCTAATAAAAAAAACAAAAACAAAAAAAACAGCGTGAATGTATGGATTTTAGTTTCTCTATTTACACGTATGTTGAATTTTTAGAGAAAAAAATCTGAAATAAATTATTCTGTACATTTATCAACATAGATAATATATATAGCTAATTCTCCGAATTCAAATTCCAAGAGAGCTTAAACTGATGCTGCATTTGGACTTAAGTTTTAGAGCCATTTTCATATATAGCATACGAGGGGTGACTAAAAAGTTCGCGAACTAATTGAATTACATTTGTACTTCCATAAAAGAAATGAAATTAGGTTTCAGTGTTCATTATTTTTTAAAGTAGTCCTCTCTTATTTTAATGCACATCTGCCACCGTTCTGCCCATTCGCGAATCACGTGATTCACTCGGTCACGTGACATGCTCCGTGACGTTCTATCACAGAAGCTAAGAGATTTTTCCGAGTCATATTTCTTACCATGCAAGTTTCAGAAATGGCCAAATCTCGGAAATAGGATGGGTAGATAAGGATATCCTTTCTCAGAATGAGCATGGTGACCATTATAACCCGAGTCTTATGTCTTAGAAACATCGTTTATCCAATATGGATATATATAGTATGGGTGCCTTCTTTTTATCATATCTGATATGTTAAAAGACTAAAGTAAACGATATTTTAGTGAATTAATGATTACATTATTGTTAAGATATTCAACTATTTTTCTAACTGCTACTCGGCGATCTCTCATAACAAATTGCTCAACTAAAGGCACATCTCTTTCCCAACTTGCTTTCACTGGGCAACAGAACAAACATCATTTTTAACCATCCCCCTTCCTTCACTAAAACAATCAATCCCTTAAATGATTGAAATTCTGTCAAGTCTTTTGTTTTCATAAATCTTGTACAAATTATTATATGCTACTGCAAAGGAATTTCCAAGATATATATTAAACTTTACAGCCGTTCGTTGCTGGAGTACGACTGAGTGAACCATTTTTTGTCACAAAGCACCTACCTATTGACGTCATTTTCACATCGTGACGTCACAGTCATGGAGTAACAAATTAAATATCATCTGCTATTTAAAGAACATGTGTACGACTATATGTGTGTCAAATTTCGTTCTGAATTGTGGTTTTCTAAATATATAGATAGTTCGAGAACTTTTTGATCACCCCTCGTATTTCACCTTAATATCGCTAAGTATTTATATACATTTCCTGAAAATATATAAACGAAATTCAAACCGGACATTACTTTTCAAGCAAGACAACAATCAAAATGTTTTATTGCAATGATTTAAAAATACTTGATTGTTAAAAATACCAGCACACACGTTTACCGATTGTGTCATTTTCTGCAACATGTTTTAAAATAATGTTCTCCATCTGCGACAAATAAAACAAGAGGCCCAGGGGCCACAACGCTCACCTGAGCACTGTGGCTAGGAAAAAAGCAAAAATCAGTTTAGTATTGAAAAGCTTTTTCCTATGTATTCCTATGTAAAACTTTGATCGTCCACTGTGGCCCCACCCTACCCCTAGGGGGTCATGATTTGAACAAACTTGAATCTACACCACCTGAGGATGCTTTCACATAAATATGACCAATCATGGCTTTCCTGTTCTTGAGAAAATTTTTGAGATTTTTCTTATATACTCCTATGTTAAACTTTGATCATCAATTGTGGCCCCACCCTACCCCCGGGGGTCATGATTTGAACAAACTTGAATCTACACTACCTGAGGATGCTTCCATATAAATATGACCAATCATGGCTTTGCAGGTCTTGAGAAGAATAATTTTTTAAGATTTTTCCTATATACTGCTATGTTAAACTTTGATCGTCCACTGTGGCCCCACCCTACCCCCGGGGGGTCATGATTTGGACAAACTTGAATCTACATCACTGACAATGATTCTACATGAGTTTCATCTTTCTTGGCCCATAGGTTCTTGAGAAGAAGATTTTTTCAATGATGCCATTAATTTTTCACTATTTCGTAATTATCTCCCCTTGGAGGTGGGCGTGACCCTTCATTTGAACAAACTTGAATCCCCTTCACCCAAGGATACTTTGTGCCAAGTTTGATTGAAATTGTCCCAGTAGTTCTGGAGAAGAAGACTGAAATGTGAAAAGTTTACAACAACAACGACGACAGACAACGGACAAATTTTGATCAGAAAAGCTCACTTGAGCCTTCGGCTCAGGTGAGCTAAAAAAAAGTTATAAACCTAATGAACCAGACTAAAAAAGTAAAAGTTTACTAAACCTGTGGGCGAGATATTAGCCAGGCGCAAAGTTGTTAACAACGTCCTTATCAGTTTACATATTTCCCAGGTAAGACTGCACATCATATAAGTAGTGCAATCTATTATAACCTCCAACTCAAATTGCCCACATTATTAAATAATGAATATTTTATATGGGAACTAACAAAGTACTGGCATACGATTTATACATGTATATGGGAAGTATACAATTGTATAATTCTTACCCAATACCAACAAATATATTTATTCCTGAATTATAAATATAACCTGTTTGTATTTGAAAATGTTTGTTTGTTTGTTGTTTAACGTCCCTCTCGAGAATTTTTCACTCATATGGAGACGCCCCCACTTTCCGGTGAAGGGCTGCAAATTTTGACCTATACTTGGCACTTAGGGCCATTGAGCAGTGAGGGATCGTTTTAGTGCCAGCACCTACTGCGACACGGGACCTCTGTTTATACAGTCTCATCCGAAGGACCGGTCTCAACGTCCCGCAGTGAATTTGAACCCACGACGCAAGGATCAACTCTTTACACCGCGACTCTAGAGCAGAAGCTCTAACCACTGCGCCACGCGGGTGACAATGAAACGCTATAAAGATAAATTATATTTCCCAAATCTTACTATTAAAAATATTCATACAGTTGAATAACGGTGAATCAACAATGTAGCATCGTATAAATTAAGTCAAATACATTTTAGACCAAACACAATGGAACCAGAATTTCTCCCTTTAATTTCGCACGTTTTTGCACGTGTGGATCCTGTCGAATTCCATGGGAAGTGTTTTCGAGGAAGTGTTATAAGACTCTCTCCATACTATATTTTTTCGGGGAGAAAAGACACTGCAGTTTTTTTTTAATTCACAAATCAAGAAAAACTTAATAAGAATGCAAAACTTGTCTTCACTCACCCTCCTTAAAATCTTATATTTTCGAATAAATATTGCAAAAAGAAATAATTATATATGAAATAATTTATTTTATATAAGTATCAAGATAGCATTCGGACTTTACAAGACGTGGACACAAAGAAGATGGACGTACTTGACGTGCGATCTGCAGGAATCATGTGTACGAAACATTTATGGTTTAAATGTCCATGATTTGGTCGGCTTACCAGAAGTGGACAGACTTACCAAGTTACGCACATAGGAAAATGTTTAGATTTACATTGAAATAGCTTTCAAATTTGAAATATTTTAGTCCACTTATCTTCATAGTTACGATAACACAGTAGTACTTCACATAAATAAAAAACACCTAACAAGATAATAGGGTATGATATATGAATTGAAGTTTCAGTAAGTTTGAAAAATTGCTTTCGCTCCCCGTGCACTGAACCAAAATTTTTCTCTTTTAAAACTTACAAATCAGTAAATAAAATTCACTTGATTGTTTGTAAAAAAAAGAAAAATTAATTGCTCCATGCGAGGATCGAATCAAAAACTTCTCGAGTCCTAAGTGCGCTGGACTGGTAACGCATACTACTGAGCTATCAACGCTACACAAACACTCAGGAATTTTTTAAAAAAATGACAAAGACGCAACGCATTTACACATTGGTCTTTTTTTTTTTTTTTTGGAAAAAGTTCATTTTTAATAGTCTCTGGGTCTTCTCTCCATTTTTTACAAATGTTTGTTCGTTTCTTTGAATACAAATGCACACAAACGTCTTTTTAAAATCGTGGAAAGATGACCCAGAGATAACAAATTTTTAGAAAAACGTGTTTAAAAATGTAACATTTTGTACCAAATGACGCATCTAGCCATGTTTCTAGTTATTTTTAAGGAAATCAAAACACACTATTGGGAAAAGGTTTTCCTATCCTATTTCATAGGAACATGATACATGTACATCAAAAGAATGTTAAAATTTAATTTTACAGTTCAATAAAGTTTTCACTTTTCAAGTGCGCCCCGATTCCTGCCTAATGTCAATCAAAAGCGCCCATGTTCTTTTCCTAAAAACCGTTGTGCGAGAAGTTGCATCCTCCACAAAGTAAGCCTTCTCTGTGAGTTTTACTTTTCCTCCGTGATAAATTATTTCCTATAAATACTTTCACAATCATAATAAAGCACTTCTATTTTTATTATCCTTCTTACATCAAATTGACTGGTCGCCCGCGTGGCGCAGTGGTTAGAGCGTCTGCTCTAGAGTCGCGAAGTAAGGAGTTGATCCTTACGTCGCGGGTTCGAATCCCACTGTGGGACGTGGAGACCGGTCCTCCGGATGAGACCGTATAAACCAGGTCCCGTGTCGCAGTAGGTGCTGGCACGAAAAAGACCCCTCACTGCTCAATGGCCGTAAGTGCCGAGTATAGGACAAAATTTGCAGCTCTCCACCGGCAAGTGGTGGCGTCTCCGTGTGAGTGAAAGATTCTCGAGAGGGACGTTAAACAACAATCAATCAATCAAATTGACTGTGTCCCGGCAAAACAGCTGGTACACCTATTTCATCAATTACTGCTGGAGAAAGCTTAATCAGGTGTAAAAGAGGATTTTCTGCAGGAGCCTCTAGATTTAACTTATTTGACTTTGGAGTAACTACGTCTGAATTACAAATCTTTATAAGGTACAATTTTTCTTGTATTTTATTCCTTTTTCAGATTTCTCATTTATTCTTTTTTTGACTCAGCATTCATCTTAAATTAACTGAAGATACCATAATCTTGTTTTACAATATACAAAATAGAATAGAATTTCAACAGTGAGTATAGAAAATTAATAGCGATTCTCTGTAACCACTTACTCTTCTTTGCCACGCATGATCACCGATTTTGATGAAACTTTGCCCATTATTAAAACTTGACACCAGAAACATATATCAAATAAAATTTCGTTCCTATGTGTCTTGGTTGCCATGGTAACAGCCATAAAAGTTGGGAAAATTGAGATTTTTAGCTACTTTGAATCTTTATTAAGCCTTAATAAAGACTAAGAAAAACAAACAAACCATTCTCACAAAAGACATGACACCTTGTTGCCGCTCATTCTATAAAGAAACTTTTAAGAATTTATCTCTAAGTAAGTGGTAACCATAGGTACATTTGGAGTACATTTTAGATGCTGAAAAACGGTCAGTATTCACTAATGATAGGTGTTACATGATCAAACTCAATCAACAACCTAAGAAAAACAATAAAAATATTTGACCTTAAGTAATTAGGTATTGGAAATATTATTCTAGAAATAACTTTCATGGTTGCCATGGTAACACAGTGTAACCATGAAAAATCTGTTGCTAAGATTGGGTTAATGATTCTATCTTGAGAAAAAACAATAAAATTCATGACTCGCAAAAATACATCCTTAGGACCTTGCAACACCCACAACATAAGAAAAATTGGGATAAATTGTTACTTTGCAGTGTAACCATGGAAGCAACGTACCAGTCATTGAAAGTGATTTTTTTTTGCTGCCTTAGGAATTTATTTACCTTTCAATCAAGGAACATATTATTTGACTCACCTTGAATAGTACTTATCTGGTAGAACTAAAGTTGAATATCATACATTGATAAAGTTTGTTGAAGATTACAACACTGTTACTATGGTTACCAAGAAGGGAAAATGTTCGATTTTGTTAATTTTATATCAATATTAAACCCCATGTGTCAGCTTTTTGCATCCACTTAGAGATTGGGTGGTAGTCAAAATTGAAAGTCAGATTAGTTGTTCATAAATATCAATCATAAAAGTTTTGGGAATCTACATACAAGGGTACGTATCCAAGGAAACAGAATATTTTTCAGATTTTTATGCATATTTTTTCGGCTAATTTCCATAGCAACGCTCTATTTAAAGAATTGAATTTGAATTTTTTGAAATGTGAAAATTAGGTTCACACCAACGCCTTTAAAAATTGATTATCAGTTATATAGAAATATGCTTTTTGAAAAGATAGGATAAGATTAAAACACCAAGAGAGTAAATTTAAAATCTCTTCGTGGTATTAAAACACTGGCAACCATTGCCAACCTATAAGAAATATCATATTTCGTCCTTGATATATGTTACAAGGATCTTTTGTCTATTATTTGCTTGTATTTCAACCTATAATTGTTTTTATTCCTAAGTGTATGACTTTATAAAATTAAATGAACAAAATTATTACTTTTGAATACTTTGTTTCCATAGTAACGTATGTAATAGTTGATTTACCAAACATGTTTATCATGCATTGAAGACATCAGGCCTTCACCTTTCCGAAACAGTCATTGACACTTGTTTGCTTTGCTGCAAACGTTAACTGTGGGACTCTAAACATGTTCAAAAATGCCATTTTTCAAACTTTAGGACATGTTGCTATGGTAACCATGACACGTAGCAACCAATTTTTGCCTGATTTGAGTTTAAGGTATCAAAGACTTTTATCATAGAGAGTTTGGAGAAATTCTGAGACTATGCGTGCCACAGCTCCTATATAAAAGTTCAAGTCATTACAGAGAATGGCTCTTAACTACTAAAAGGCAAGATTTTGCAATATAAAAATTTGACAATTTTTCTTATTTATATCGGAGGGACATCACATACAGCTATGATTATAAATAAAACCACAGTTGCTATAAAGGTCACAACATTGAATAAATAAAAGAAGAAATAGTCCAGAAAAACAGAAACCTCCTTGCACTCGAACGGAAAGTCTTCCTCAGTCGGGACTGCTGGAGTATTCGAGCGGTGGTTCATCATACGCTTTAATGATTTCCTTCCATCGTTTATTTCTTGTAGCTCCATTTCGTCGTCTACAGAGACAAGTTGGTGTAACTTTGTGTCTTCCACCTTCTTGCTTTTGCAATTAATTTTTAGAAGCACAGTGAATGTGAAACATTGAAGCCATTTTGGTACATCTGTTTGGTCTGTGTTGAGATAGAGGCGGAGGTTTAACACAGTGATGAATATACCCAGGGCGGCCATCATCAGTATTATGGATATGTAAATTCCTGTACAAAAAATTGCATAATTATTATGTTCAAAGTGTATAACATGTACGTTAACAATGTTGCTTTCCCTTTGTTAATCTCGGATTGTCTCCTGCTAAAAGGGTATTTGTTTCACGTCTTTTTGTAGAAAATACATTGAAAACATATTGAATTATTGTATAGTTATCAGGTGATTTTTAAACTTGGAGTAATCTAAAGAATTTACCTATGACAGCAGTGTGCTTTGATGTAGAGGGCATGCTGTCTCCCACAAGCGTCAATAACACTGCTAGGGCTAGAAGGACTGTCAGAATGTAGGAAATCTTTTCTCCGGAATCCGTTGGTAAGAGGAAACTAAGATTTGTTAGCAAAGAAATCAGTATTACAGGGTATACAATGTTCGTCAGGTAATACCCTGGGCGCCGCTGGAAAACAATCTGGAACTCCATCTGTGAAAATTTCTCACCATTTTCTTCCAATACCCGCTCCTCTACTCGCGATGAGTATAAGATCCACTCCCCGTTTTCGTTGAAATCCTCCGTATTGACTGTGTCCCGGGTTCTGTTTAAGGTAAGTACCTCTGTTGTGAAGGCAAAGCTGGTGACTTCAATCTTACACATTTGGTAGTCGAATGGATAGTAAGTGACGTCAATATCGCAGTGGGTGACGTAAAGTCCAGGGGGGTCCCAACGTACCTCGCCCGTATTCTTTACTTTGAAGAATATATCGTCATTCCCGATTGGGTCCATCCCTTCCACTCTCAAAATTTGAGAAACAAATTAGAATCAATTTTATGTATTCTGACATTACTGAAAACATTCTATGAAATCGATCTGCAGGCAAAGTTTCCTTCTCGGGTATCAGTAAATTGTGCTGGATCATTTCAAGCATTTGAACAAGTTGTAAGACAAGCGTAATAAGATACATGTATTGTTTGTTTAGGTTTCATGAAAAATTAAACTTACGAGTTGTCGATGATGAGTTCTGGACGCCATATTTTATTCTGTTTAGTGTAGATGTATTCTATATCCCCATATGTAGACTTTGTCCACACCAGGCGAGGATCCTCCCATTTCTACAATTGATAGATTTCTTTGAGGATAAATAACACAAACATATTGAACTTCTTTGTTTTCATATATTGCTGTGAAATATGTGAATAAATAAAATAAGAACAAAACAGACTGTTATGTCAAGTGAAGCAAATAATTGGTGTTTGCTGGGGATTCGTTTTCAGTGCCTTTCTGAGGAAAGACTCTCCGTAATCATACATCAATTTAAAAAAAATACTATTGGATTCTCTACTCTTTGTAATTTAAAAAAAATCCATTTTTTCAATATATATATATATATATATATATATATATATATATATATATATATATATATATATATATATATATATATATATATATATATATATATATATATATATTGTATAAATTAGAACTCTCCAAAAGGAGGGGCAAATTGTGTTACTTATAATTTAAGTTCATTATCATTCACACAGACTCCTCAGTTTTGACAGTTCAACATATTTAGGACTAGGCTGAAATGATGGCCAAAGATTACATTGGAATATATAGGGAAAGATCTTACAAATACTTCTCAGGAACCACTAAACCAGAAGACAAAATTTATATGAAAGCTTTCTTATATTATGAGCCGTCACGGTAGCTCAGTCGGTAGAGCGTTCTCTTCGTGATCGGAATTTAAGGTCGTTGGTTCAAATCTCGGTGGCGACTCACCTAAGTTGATAAAAAATAGGTAGCAACTGTTCCTTTGCCAGGCGCTCGTCACTTTGAAGTGAAAGTTGCGGGTCCTTCGGATGAGACCTTATAAACCGAGGCCCCGTGTCACGGTAGGCATTGGCACGATAAAGATCTCTCACTGCTCAATGGCCCTGAGTGCAGAGTAAAAGTCTAAATTTGAAGCCCTTCACTGGTACATGTTTATGGTGACGTCTCTATATGAGTGAAAAATTCTCGAATGGAACGTAAAACTATAAACAATCAATCAATTAATCTTATATTAAGAATGTTTTCATTATTTCTGAACAAGGTCTCCAAGGCTACAGTGTAGGATGGGTCTAAAGGAAGAAGTATTTTTTTTACAAGGGAATATGCACGAAAAAAAATATTTCAAATTCTTCTTCTTAAGTAAATTAGGGTTACAATTAGTCAATTTGTAAACAATGAAGATTGTACATGTAGTTGGTAAGGCCAATGCTCCTTTGCGGCTATAGGGTGTGGTCACGTAATTGGAGATCGAATTTCTACATCGATGACAAAAGGGAAAAATCTTTTTAATACATCGTCTCTCTGATTCCTCGTATAAAAATTTGCTTCTATGATGATTTCCCGCAAGAAATTCATAATTAAAATGTAAATTCTTTAGGCATGCCTGTTGTGCAAAATTTGACAGAAATGTTCCAATAAATTGACAATTTTTAATGGAATAAAAGTCATTAATCCTAATGAGAGTTTACTGTTATCTCTTTTATCAGGGGGACAATGAACCTTGAGCACAACAGGACCAAGGTTACCCTGGTGAGTATTGTGGCCTTTGGGCCTCTTGTCACGTCAGTATAGGGTATATTGCTTATTCACTATAGAGGCCTCAAATTGATCTTAAAACTTGAGATGCCAACTGGCCAAACAAAATTAAAAGTTTGCTTTTTATGGAAATGATTTTACATAATACGAGGGGTGATCAAAAAGTTCGCGAACTAATTGAATTACTTCTTAAAAGAAATAAAATGAGGTTTCAGTGTTCATTATTTTTTAAAGTAGTCCTTTCTAATTTTAATACACATCTGCCATTGTTCTGCCCATGCGCGAATCACGTGATCCAGGTGGTCACGTGACATGCTCCGTAGCGGTCTGTTCACAGAGGCTGAGAGATTTTCCCGAGTCTTATATTTCTTACCATGCAAGTTTTTTTTTATAACAAGAACAGACCATCTGCCTGAAATGGCCAATTCTCGACAATTGGATGGGTGGATAAAGATATCCCTTCCCAGAATTAGCATGGTGACCATCACAACCCGAGTCCTCTGTCTCGGGAGCGTCGTTTATCCAATGTAGAAAAAAGTATGGGCGCCTTCTTTTTTCATATCTCATATGTTTAAAGTCTAGCGTAAACGATATTTTAGGAATTTAATAATTATATTATTGTTCAGATATTCAACTATTTTTCTAATTTTAACTTGGCGATCTTTCAAAACAAATTGCTCAACTAAGGACACATCTTATTACCGGCTTGCTTTCGATGGGCAACAGAACAAACATCATTTTTAACCAACTCCCTGCCTTCACTAAAACAATCAATCCAATTAATGAATAAACTTCTGATAAGTCATTTGTCTTCATAAACCTTGTAGAAATAATTATATTCTACTGCAAAGGAATTTCCGAGATACAGGTTAAACTTTACAGCCGTTCGTTGCTTGAGTACGACTGAGTCAACCATTTTTATCACAAGTCACCTACATATTGACGTCATTTTCACATTGTGACGTCACAAACACTGAGCAAAACATTATATTGAACATATGCTATTTATAACACATGTGCATGACTATATATGTGCCAAATTATATTCTGATCTGAATTGTGGTTTTGTAAATATAGAGATAGTTTGCGAACTTTCTGATCACCCGTCGTACATGCATGAGAAAAGACCTCTTTTGGATAATGAAATGAAGAGATTTAAAAAGTTTTAAAATACGTACGACTGTCATCCATCCGGAGGTTGACATGATCTGACTTTTCATATCCTATAAAATGAACATAAAGTTCGCATTCAGATACTGTATAATCACTTATTTTCGTGAGGTCAAATTTTCGACGTTTGTGGAAAAAAGTGCTGATTCAAGGGGATTTAATTGCGTGGTTGGTAGACAAACATGATGCTATACTTTGAAAGTTTTAGGATATAAATTTGGGGGTCTTTTCTTACCTCGAAAACAACGAAAATTAAAACCATACAAAATAAGCGATTTTACAGTAATCCTCCATTTTTATCTTGATAAGCTTCAAATGTCAAAACTCTGTTTAAAAGCACATTTGAAAAAGTATCAAAATTAACTCGGTAAGAATATTTCTTTAAGTTACCAGTTCATTAAGAGAAAAGAGGACAAATTCGATACTGATGTTAGTGACGTCAGAGGGTCTCACGTGACTGTTGTAAGAGGCACCGAGCACAGCAGTATGAATGTTCGTGGCATGTGTAGTGGTAAACGCTCCTAAAGAACCTACAAACCGCATTTTCACAAACATGACGTCTGACAAATAAGAAAATAGTCTAAGAGTAATATGAAGAAGAATATGCATTATATTTTTTACTACTTATCATTTCGAAAAAAAACTTACTTTACTGTAGCAATCCCATAATAATTAATGCTAAAGGACCCCATACATGTATTTTTAACTTTGAGGAATACCTTACCTTTGAGAGTAAAAAGTATGCTTATCAAAAATATTATAAAATCCATCGTAATGTTGGTCACATCAAGTTCTACAAAATGTCATATTGATAAGTCTAGAAACAAGTTGGAGGTACCCAAGGAAACACTGCCACAATGATTATCAAACAAAGGAAAGGACCTCATGATTTATCATGGTTGTATATCACAAGAATAAAAGTCTTATTCATAAACTGTCATTGGACTGAATCTAAAAACTACACTGTCTCTATAGAAGAGATTTTAAACCGTTATAATTGCCATTTAATTTCAGTAGGCTTTGTAAATATTACATATCAAGTTTCTGACGATACAAAAACACCTGATTTAGTTATAGTTTTAAATCTCTGGATCAGTAATTTAAAGGAACAACACTTTAAAGACACGTATACAAATATGTGTACTTTGAATGAATTGTACATTATTTATTAAGTTGCATTTTTTTTAAAACGAAGGTTTTGTTTTCAAGTATGATAATAATAAGTATATGATAATAATTTTATGAAAAATTATTTACCTGGACATTGGCAATTTGTTTGCGAGAGGGGGGTCCTTATGTCAGAAAAAAATCTATCGTGCAAGTACTTCAATGTTTTTATTTTACACAAACAAAGCTGACCTACAACATGCTGTGTCAGCGCTGCAATCCCATGTTCAAATTTCAGAGAAAGTGGACCTAGCTTGCCAAAATAATTATCCCCTTGCACAACTAGTTGCGGAGGGGATATAGCATCGCTACTGTGCGTATGTGTGTGTGTTAGAGTGTCCGTTACAGCTTGTGGGCAAGATTTAAAGAGAACCTTGGCACTATCAATTTTCAGCCTCCATATTCTTATGTGGCATTGTAAAAGGGTGAAACCTATTCATTTTCAAGTTAATCGGTGAAATATTTCTTAAAATATCGAGTTTTTACTACTTCAAACCCTGAAATTTTATGTACGAGTTGACAATACTCACTTCCGGTCAACTAACTTAAACTGGTTCCCTGTTGACCGGGTAAATTCGGGTCGCTTCGATAGAGTCGCTTCGGTAAATTGGTGTACTAACTTTGTATTTGCGTATTGTCATATTATTGTGCGTATCTTGAGACAGTCTGAATGAAGTTAAAGTGTCATCTCTGACACTGAGTTATTGAAATGATTTGATGAACATTGCGGTTTCATTATCAAATTACCACAGGTGTCTGTTTACAATATGGAATTTATTCTTGAGGCTATGAACATGATGAAGACATTTCACAAGTTTCATCGACCTCTCTACAACGGTATATTGTCATTTTTCATTATGAAAAAAAATATTGCTTTCGTGGGTATTCTCAGATTTGATGCATATTGCATGCAACTGCGAGGTATACTCAGAAAGGTAAATTATTGAGATTTAGAGCATACGTAATAAATAAGGGAAACTGCCCAATCACGTATGCCTGTTTTGCCCCCACCAAGATGATATGCACCTTGAGTTTTGTTAAAAATGGACACCCCTCCTCAAGATATCCACATTGACTTTTGTTAAAAATTTAATTAGTGTTGCAATACATTTTAATTTTTTTTACCTTATTTTATACTTTATATAATAATACTGGATCCCTTGATTACTAGATGATTGTATCTTGTTTAACGACCCTCTTGAGAATTTTTCTCTCGTATGGAGACATTGCCATTACCGGTGAAGTTTCTGCCGCAAGGGGATGCTCCGCTTAGCGGTGCTCTTGTTTAACTTAGAAGTCATGTTCGGATGCTGCATCCGATCCTTTATCATAATTTTCTAGATTAATGATCATCTTTTTATTTTGGAGCAGGCCTCTTTTCTAGTAAGCCTTACGTTGATCAAGCTTTCGTGCATGCTAACTATATAAGTCATGATTCAGTTTCGACTGCATCTGATGCATATGAGTGGGCAGGTATTGTTTTGAGCATATCTATTTCTGAATAAGTATATATTTATGTCGACCAAATTTGTACTTACAGTTGCACATTTGGAGCGTTTCCAGTAGTGGATAACTATAAGTCCTAAATGTGCAAAATTCGCAATTACTATATACACCTAGGGATGAACACTACTGCAGTCTTGCCTCATTTGTTTTACTTATCAGATATGTAGCTAAAACACATAGCGATAATATCAGCAACATTTGTAACATTCATTAAATCTTAGATTTTTTTATTCATTTAATTATGATTGTCGAGGTGAGTTTTTGTATGTTTGTATGTTTGATGACCTATGGTTGTTGTCATAAGCGCGCTGAGGGAGCTTTTTTCTGTAATACAGTGTACTAGTATTTGTGGGTCTCTTCGTATATCGAAAACAACGAAAATAAAACCCCATAGAAAATTAGTGCACGTTTAGTACACGTTTCTTAACAAAGAAGACGCGGAGGAGTACTATTGCATATGTAGATCAGAGTTCAAGGCAAAGGTCATTTCAATAGACATTATACAATATATTGCTAAAAATAAAATTATTTAGCGTTGTAAAATTTGTGGAGTTCATTATTATAAATTTCCCCAAACTGAGAGGAGAATCTTGATTTTGGATTGTCGAGCTGTCTGCATGTCACAATATCATGTTCTTAAAATACTCCGAAAAGGCTTGACTGGAATAGATTCAATCTAACTGTGTTGTTACCCATGATCTAACGATGTTTCATGATTTGAATTATAGGTCGTATCTGTTGGATCATGATCGACGGGCAATGAGATAACGGTACATAGCTTTTTTTGCCAGTAACTTTGAATTTCGATGAAAATATTTTCGGTCATATATAGGTTGCTAACCATTGCAGGATGAATGTTTTATCCTAGTATATTAAATTGATCAAGTACGTCTTCTATAACTTATTAAGTGAACATGGTAACCACGGAGAAAAAATTTGCCTGGGAAGACATTCGCTTTTGTAAACAAAAATCTAGTTTGAAAATAAATTGATTAGTAATAATAACACACCCTTAATCATTGACTATTCCATACCCAAAACAATAAATGAAATGTATTGAAATGGCACATGCAAAGAACTTTAGATTTTGCTTAAAAAGCGTTGGTAGAAAAAAAATTCTGTTCATGATTTTAAAATGAACTGACCAAACAAGTTTCAAATACTTTGATACATGTATAATGTGATCCAGCATCCCTGAGCACTTCATATTATCCATGATTTTGTTTTACATGATATAAAAGTCATCCTCTATAAATTGTTTTGTACATGAGTTCTCATAAAATGTTTTGAGTATTATCTTCTGACGTTATGTTATATTATGATTTTAATGCCATTTTCTCCTACAGGCGCTGATCTAGGATTTTTTTTAAGGGGGTGGGGTGTCTATATCAACTCTAACAAATGTCAGACTCGGAAATTTTTTGCCCCCCCCCCCCCAATTTGGAGACAAATTGCCTAAATCTGAAAAACGTATTTCGTGGCGAGGAAGTTAAAAATGTAGACACTTTCCATAGTCAATTTTCTTCAGAAACACGACTCTCCTTTCCATTTTAAAAGGGTCCATGTTTCCTAGGTGGGGTCCAAGGTAATTTTTCGTCATTTTTAATAACTCATGAATTCCAGGGGGGTACAGACCCCCCCCCCTCACCTAGATCCGCGCATGTCCTACATTGTATTGATAAACATATTGTTTTTCATAAACAAATTTTCTGAATTTTGACCCCTATGATATCAAATAAATTAACTCCATTTCCAAAAAATCACCGACACTTTAATTCGGTAAAAAAACCCTCTTATTTATTACGTTTTATCAGAAACAATTTTTTCTTTCAAATTGCTCTCATTCCCTCAAGCTCTAGACTTGCTGCTTTTTTCATCACCGTGGAAGAAAACAGATGCAAAAAGAATTAAAAACAAAAGAATGGAATAATAAAATCATTAATTCAACACAATTAGAAAGATAAAAGAAAGGTATTTAAGGTAGAAACATAAATTTTACCTTGAAATAATCTACTCCAATAAAGAACAGTTTCCGTGGTCCAAACAAGCTATCATCATTATCATCGACTTCATCGTCATTTTCATCGGCTTTGTTGGCATTCATAAGCTAAGGAAAAATGTAAAGTTGTCATATACATGTAATTATATGAAATTATATTCTACTAGTACTATATTTCATACAAAAATAATTTTTACACATTTTCATAAAGATAGCAAAACAATATTTTTAATATTAGAATATGCAAGTTCTTTCACGAGTTGCCTGACGTTTACTAGTTTGCCTTTACCTTACTTGCTATAGCTGATAATTATGTAAGGTGTGTTATTGTAATTCTTATATTATAGTTACCTTTCTCCTGTCTGGAGCCTGTTGTTTCCTTGCTACCTCACCACTCTCTGCGTCTGCAACCATTCCTTTCTCTGTTACTTCCTGTTTAATTGCCTTCTCATTCTGTGGGTGACCTTGTTTTTCTGTGGAAACATACTTTTCTTTCCTTGGATTTAGTACATTCTCTTCGACTGAATGAGTCTGTTTCTCAGCAGTTTCTATATCTGTAACATTCCTTTCCTCTTCGTTAACTTGTTTCTGTGCATTCCTCGGATATGCCTCATACTTTACTTCTGGGGGAGCTTGGTTCTTTGTAATCCCCAGATCTGCTGCATAATTTACTTCAGGGGATACCTGATTCTTTGTATTCCAAGGATCGGCTTCATACGTTACTTCTTGGGGAGCTTGGTTCTTTACATTCCCCATATCTTCTTCATACTTTACTTTTTGGGGAGTGTGATTATTTGACATCCCTGGCTCTGCTTCATACTTTACTTTTTGGGGAGTTTGATTCTTTGTATTCCCTGGATCTGCTCCATACTTTACTTCTGGGGGTGTCTGATTCTTTGTATTCCCAGGATATGCTCCATACTTTACTTTTGGGGGTGGCTTGTTCTTTGCATTCCCTGGATCTGCTGTATAATCTTTTTCTTGGGAAACTTGGTTTTTTGCATTCCAAGGATCTGCTGCATAATTTATTTCTTGGAAAAGTTGGTTCTTTTCATTCCCTGGATCTGTTTCATACATTTCTTCTGAGGGAATTTGGTTCTTTGTTTTTCCCGGATCTGTTTCATACTTTACTTCTAGAGGAGCTTGATTCTTTGCATCCCCCTGATCTGCTGCATAATTTAATTCTTGGGGAGCTTGGTTCTTTGCATTCCCTGGATCTGCTTTATACAATGCTTCAAGGAGAATTTGGGTTCATTGTATTCCTCGGATCTGCTTCATACTTTACTTCTGGGCGAGTTTGGTTTTTTGCATTCCCCAGATCTGCTACTTGCTTTACTTCTGGGTGCTTCACCTCTGGGCGAACTGGTTTCTGTGCATTCCCCTGATCTGCTGCCTGCTTAACCTCTAGGTGAGCTTGTTTCTGTGCATTCCCCCGATCTGCTACCTGCTTTTCTAGGCAAGCTTGTTTCTGTGCATTCCCCTGATCTGCTACTTGCTTTACTTCTGGGGGCTTTACCTCTGAGTGAGCTTGTTTCTGTGCATTCCCCTGATCTGCTACCTGCTTTACTTCGGGGCGAGCTTGGCTTTTTGCTTTCTCTGGATCTGCTACCTGCTTTACTTCTGGACGAGCTTGGTTTTTTGCATTTCCTGGTTCTGCTACCTGCTTTACCTCTGGGGGAGCGTTGTTCTTTGTGTTCCCCGAATCTGCCTTATTCTTTACTTCTTGAAGACTTTGGCTCTTTACTTCAAGGGGAACCTGTTTTTGCTCATTCCCCTGAGCTGCTTTATACTTTTCATGTTCCTTGTTATAAATATACATCTTCTTGCTTTGGTCCTTTGGTATTGGTTTGACAGTCTAAAAAATATAGTCAGAAATTTATAGAGCGCCACATTAATATTAAAAAAATCATCGAAGTTACATGTATTTAAGTTTATGTTTATTTGGAGCTCCATGAAAATCCGCCCTTTATTATTAAGGTCTTCCATCCATATGTATAATTGATCATTTTACCTCTGGTTTTATTTTCTGAAATCTGTTTCTTCTTTTTACTGAATGCTTCCTTGCTTCTTGTCTTGTTTTACTAAAATGTTCAAAAGGTTCTAAAATAAGAATGTCTTCCAGATTAATTTACGCCTGAGTATTTAATGCAACACAGCATTTTGTTATAGTTTCAAATTTGTATTTAAATATTTGCATCTATCCGTAATAGCCTCTTATATATTCAAATGAAATTGCGGAAGGAAGAAGGGGGCAGTGATCGGTTTGCTAGAACATTATTTTATAAGCCATCATGTAAGGAGTATCTTAGATCTTCTTTACATATATCTGTAGATGTAGAAAAAAAAATCCAATTGTTTGATCACTCAGAGATATAAATCATATCACAGAAAAAGAATCGTCTATTCCATACAATATTTGACAAAAAGAGAAGACTGAGCCAATACCTGTGACTGTCCAACTGCTGTCTACATCTGCTTCTCCGAGATTGATCAAGTCGATTTTTCTCCGTGTTTATTCTTTGTCCTACAGCATTCTCTTCCTATAAACAAAATAATGGCCTCAAAACATATTTGAATTATAAGATAAATGTGGTATATTTTTGTAGTTTATTTTAAAGTTTTTTGTGTATCATGTTTCATTTTATTTACATGATCATTGCGGATTGAAATAAAAGAATCAAACATGAACGTCTTTAAAAATATACGTGTAAGAAGTGATAAAATTTGCATCTCTCTGAAATACCTCAATTCTTTTCTTCTTCTCCTCCTCTACCCTCTCAGACCAGGAGTAATCGAATTTCAAAATCTGATACGTTGATCTCTGAAAGTAAAGAATAAATATTAGAAAAACGTAGAAAATGTGTAATTTATGTGCTTTATACATGTATTCAGATTTAGTGGTTTTGGATTAAATTAATTTTAAATCGCTGTCTACAATCTGTTTACCGTTCACGGTAGCTCAGTCGGTAGAGCGCTTCCTTCGTGATCTGGAGGTCTTGAGTTCGAATCATGGCCGCGACTGACCCAAGTCGATAAAAAATGGGTATAACGTAGCAACTGTCCCTTCGTCATGCGCTTGGCACTTTGAAGTGAAAGTTGCGGGTCCTTCGGATGAGACCTTAAAAGCCAAGCCCCCTTGTCACGGCAGGCGTTGGCACGATAAAGATCCCTCACTGCTCAATGGCCCTGAGTGCCGAGTAAAGGTCAAAATTTGAAGCCCTTCATCGGTATATGGTGACGTCTCAATATGAGTGAAAAGTTCTCGAATGGGACATAAAACAACATGCAATCAATCAATCTACAATCTGTTAATAAAAGATTAAACCCAGACTACACTTACCCAGTCTCTAACGGGTTCGTGTCCAAAATTTAAAATTGCTTCTTCTCTGCAAAAAGAATACAAATTATGTATTATATAATACATATGAATATTCACATATGAATACATATTAGAAAGCATGAAATGTGTCGTACCTAAAACAAATTCAGACATGTTTTTTTGCAGTGACAGTAGTACCTGCTGTTGTCAATGGTTTTGTCCCTCGTCTCCTCGCCTGTAATCTCTCTATTCATCACTCTCGCCATTTCTTCCTGCTGCTTTTGCGCCTGAAGATTCAATGTATATGTGGGCACAGATGAGAAAATTATTCATATTTCAAAAATTCATTGAAAAGTTTATCTTCTAAGCACATATTCAATACTGATCCAATATTGTTAAAAAACGCAATAAAAGTTAAGTAACATATTTTATTTTTTGAAAAATCCGCACTTGGTTCATAAATATGTACGTACCTCCAAACGTCTTTCACTTTCCTCAACTACATCTGCCCAGTTATAGTTAAATTTCAATATCTTGAGCTTTGATTCCTGGAAACAATTATTTAGTTGATTATTAGATTATATATTTACTTTATGAAATATTAAGAAAGGTGGAAGTGACACCAAGATAAATGAATACAAAAAAAAAAAATTGAACTTTTTCTGAAAAGCTGTATAATATGTTTTTGTGCTTTTTTAAGGATGACGTATAACGTGTATTTTCATTTCAGTTATTCATAAGAAAGACTTTCATAACAAACATCAAGACCCAACCACTCTTTCTGCTTTGGACATCCAAGATATATCAAATAAATAATAACTATACAGTATGTACTAAATTTGATTGCTTGTTTTGCAATCAAAAATCATGAAAATTACAACTAACGTCTTGCTTATATGTGAATATGTTTAACCGTACAGATTTTAATTTCTCATTTAAAGTTTCACAATAATGTGATTTAAAGTGACAAAAAGTTGTATAGATTAATAAGGATGATTGCAGAAAGATAGAATATTGAATATCATAGAAAGTTTACAATTTCTTAATATTTCAGAATTTAATATTCGCCTCATTTACGACCAAAATGTGTCCAAAAATATTGATAGCAACCCAGGCATCTATTTTGTTTTTTGTTTTGTATCATCTGTCTTTAATGACGTACTATAACTATAACCAGACTTAAATCCTGACTTTAAACACTCGCAATTTTTTTTTTAAAAAGAAGCAAATCAATTTAGTTAATACCAGGCCGTAGTACGAGGGGGGAGGGGGTAGTCCTTTGTTGTATAGTTTTATGTAAATGTTTGTTTAGGCCTTGTTGCCCCCACCCCAACACACTTTTTGTTGTTGCTGCAAGGTCGAACTCGGGAAAATTACAGCGTTTGAAAAAAAATTACCGAGAAGTCAGAAAGTTCCACCCCCCCCCCCCGGAATAGGATTTCAGGATTTTTAAGATTGAGCAGTTAACGTTTTTTTCCTTCTTTCTTTTTTTTTTTGCTTGTCAAATCCCCTCCCCTTTCCACTTTGAAAAACACAACCATGGGCATGACTACATGCAATGTGTTTTCAATGATAAACTTACAACATCTGTGACAGCATCTTCTCCGAAATCTAATATTTCATTCATGTCCATCTTTGTTTGCTCTACGATGAAGAAACAAATATATTTGTTAGAAAAGTTGAAATATATATGATACTGATCATAATAAATATATCCTCTGAAAAGAAGAGCTAAAAAATAGCTCTACAGTTTTAATTACCTTCCACTTCTAAACTCTACTTGGTTTAGTTTTGTTGGAGTGATGATTGTTACGTCACACTATTTGTGACGTCGAGCTCGTGAAATTATGACATCATAGTAGATATCTTAAACATTGTTACAATAATCAAAGATATAGATTACTAAATATTTTTATTAATAAAATACCATCAATACACTGAATATACTCGTGCTTAACTCACACGTACACCTGACAGCTTTTGGGTATCCATATTTTCGTGATTATCAAGGAATTACAATATTTTTTTTTTTTTAAATTATACGATCTTGATTTATATATACGTAAGTGTTATATTATATGTTGTAGCTAACTTGCGGAGACGAAATTATGCATTCCTGTCCGTCAGTAAACGTTGGTATTAACATAGCCGCATTAATATACAGGCGGATAAAAGCACATATAGCTGCGAATAGTACTTAATTTTATTTTAAGTTATCAATTAGTTTACGATCAAACAGAGATGGAAATTTAAATATACTAAGTGGATATCGGCAAATACAGAGAAATTTTTATTAATATGAATGCAATATGTACCATGACAACAATTGGCATTAAATTACTTTTTTACAAGACTAAAACTTTTCAAAAATGTCAAATGTTGGAAACCTATTAAATTATCCATTGCTTCCTATTGTATTGTTTATATTTCATAAAAGATAACAACAACAACAATAGATGCAGAAGAAAAAAAACTCCTACTCACTTTCTTTGCTCTTCTTTTGTTTGGTAGTGAAGTCAATAGTATTGTGACGTCAAAGATCGTCAACAAACACCCTGTAACGTCACAGTTAAACATAGCTAAAAAGTATATCCTATAATAAAATTGAAAACAATTTGTTGAGGCACACAGTAAGCGTACTGATCTACAGTGGAAAGGGGATGTTTTAAATTGTACACATATTAAAATTTGACTATTAATATAATTATAACATTTAAGGAAATGGCCAAACTTGTTTTTTTTTTTAAACTTGGCAAATGCTTATCCATCCGCCTTGATATCTATATGATTGTGTCTATATTTTGTACAAAGCTTCCCTGTGTTGAGGGAATTTATTAAGTTTATTCCAAAGAAATTACAAAACCCATTCGAAAGGCAGATAATGAAGAAATAAAGGATAAGGTTGGATCTTAAAAATCTTTCGTAGAACTAAATCATTTTTTTGTGATCGTTTTTCTTATAGAGTATACATTTAAGTTTGTTAAGAGCAATATTTCTGATTTAGGATGGAGGTACAAATGCGGCTGAAGATTCTCATTGGAGTATATACGGAATAATCTTATTCCAATTATTGAGCTTGAAAATATTCTCAAATCCTGAGAAGGTATTCTTCGATCGGCACTTATTCTTGGAATATTGAAACTTCCATTTAAAGCTTAAACAAATCTCCAACATATACGGCATATTATGTTTTTAACATTAACATTAACAGGGCTATGTCATCAAATCATGCGTCATTGATTCAAAATAAAATTAATCAGTATTTTGTAGTTTTACAAAGGCTATCACAAAATTTTAGTAAAAAAATCGAATGGCATAAAAAGAAGATCTATGTGTGATTTTATTGATCAACTCGCTGAAATAGCGAATATTTGAGAGGCTTGCTGAAAACAGAAGGGCCACATTAAGCCATATTATATTTCACACATCCCCATGTAGTGCAGAATAATGACACACAGGGCTACATTATATTATGCATTTCTTTAAAGTGGTTCTTGTAGCATTACGCAAGATTCTGAGCTATCCTTAGTTCTATTCTACCATTTTCGTTCCTGGCTGCTGATTAGCTGAAAATAAACAATATGTATAGGGCGACGGGTAACTAGGTATTACGCAGGAAATATGATAAACCGCCGTACAAGTTACTAAAATGAATTCGAAGTACAAAGGGGGTCAAAATTTACAAAAGGGGGCCAAAATTTTACAAAGTAGCATAGGTATATGGTTATATAGAGAGAAAAATTTCAATTAATAACTTCCTTGCAAGACCAGAAGGGGTATGATTAGTAAATTGAGAGGCATAGATGCCTCATGTATTCAAATCATGTCATTGTCCCTGGAGTAAGGGTGTTGCCGATTGGGGAAAAAAGTTTTACCTTGGAAATTATCAGGGGAAAACTATACAAATCTTAAATAAAGCAGGGCTAATGTACATGTATATTAGTTTGTGTTTTAGACAATAGACATTTTGTTAAAATACATTTTCATATTTGATTCTGACAAATTTGCATGAACGATTTACTACAGTACTGTACAACGCCAAACATTGCTGAATGTAATTCTTATAAGTAAATAGATATAGATGTACCTCAGGAAAGTTAGACTACAATGACATAAAGCTGTCCTGTGTCTGCTCAGTAATAAGACCAGGAATGTAAAATAGGTAATGGTAGGATCACTGTTCGCTATCTTCACAATTCATGACAGAAATAATAAACTTAGTCTATTTAAGCACCGATTTTTTACTTTTGGATGTCGTCGGTCGTTTTAGAGAACATGACCAAATCGACAAATTGAATACCGCACATTAGCGCGGTATGATAATTTGTCGGCAAGGACAGTTCTGTTATACGACTGACGACATTCAAAAATAAGAATTCAATGCTTATATTTACATTTAAGGAATGTTTTTAAGTTTTGAGTGAGTTATTGGTTTGTAAATCACACAGACTTGTCACCTAGGCATATTTCATGAAGCGCGCTAGCGTTTGAATTTCTCGCTGCCCTATATCGTCATATTTTTATTAACGTCTCTGTAGCCTCATTATGACGCCACTTTAGCGCGAGGTTCTCCATGTATATTTCAACGCGTGAGTATACCCAAAAATGGCTTTCAAATCAATTTCACAGTTGGTTTAGTAGAAAAACACAGCAAATGCAAATATTGTTTAATATTTTCTCTTCATTAAATGTTAATTTCATTCATATTACTCACAAATTAAGCGCCTTTCGGAACTGGTGTGTTTAATAGACGTTAGATCCGTTTTGGAAAGTTAAATAACGCAAATAAAAATTGTGAGTGATTTAAACGTACAACAGTTATATTTTTATAACAATTTCTTGTATAAAAAGCTACAGTAGAGGGGTATAAATCAAACAAAAAATATAAGATTAAATTTTGAGCAGATCTAACAAGTATTCTGCGAACACGTAGATTACAGTCTTCTGTGTATCTGTTTGATAAAATGTTTGTCCATCTACCAGTGGTTGGGATTTTCAGTCAGGGCGAGATTGCTTGCATGAAAAGAATCAAACAAATCATCCTACAGTTCACAAAGCTGTCATCTGATCTACACTTTTGATATTATAAGACTGAAAATCTTTAATTTATAGATTCTCAAAACACAATAGTATGCAAAATTCTATAACTATTTATTCATAAAAACTAACATAAATTACAAGTTAGTCTACACTGCTGGTGTGCCATATCATAAGTGAGCTTTTCGTCTGGAGAAGCGTTGCAGATCCCATAGATAAGGTTCCAGTTACTACAACCATCCATGGTATCTGTACAGGAAAATGTTTGGTCCTGTCCTCTAGTTGATTTAATTGTTGTTGAGAAAAAGGTATTGGTGGGTGTTAAGCTACTTTGGTTGGTTGCAACGGACGCATTTGTTGTTGAGGAAGCGGTATTGGTGGTTGTTAAGCTACTTTGGTTGGTTGAGGAAGAATTAACCTGGGTCATTACTGTCAAGAGTAACGCAGGATTTTGCAAAGGAGTCACAAAATGTGTCGAGTCGGCAGTAGAAGAGGGAGGCTGGGAGCTTGGTGTTCTGTTTGCTGTGTATAAGAATGACTGGGTTAAAACGGCTAAAAAGTGAACGATTTCATAAAGTAAACCTTCCTTCATAATAAGGTATCCTCCGGAAGATTAACTTTACAGTAGAGTATCCAAAATTTAAAATTTTGTAAAACGTTCCGAGAGTATTGCTCTCTGCTTTCAAACTCAACATTATACCGCTTTGGATGAGGGGACATACTTATGTTACAGCTTGCAAGAGCGATGTGTCGTTCTGTTTTCTTTCTGGTTTTGGCAAATACTCACAAAATAGTATCTTGAACCTATCAATAAATTAAATTTTAGAAATTTCCCTCACACTCTTTGTAAAAAAGCATCGATCCATAGGTAAAATACTGGGTCGTTAGAAGGCAAACACATTAAATCTCTAAAAGTGGCCTGATGTGCATCTTAAAAATTGGTGAACAAACCATCTTCGCTAGCCAAGGGTTTTCGGCTTATGGCGAACGGAGTGGACTGAAAACCCTTGGCTAGCGAAGATGTGAACAAACAGGTATCACTGCGCCTAGAGACGTGTTGAGACATGGAGTCTTACCTTTTTTCTGTTATTTTACAATATCCTATGAGTTAAAATTTTGGGTTGAGACTCATTGTTTTAGATTTCATACTAGATATGAACAATTCTTGAGTCGAAAACACTCATATTAATTTCAATTAAAAAATCAGTTGAAATTCATATAAACGTTTAGTTAAAATATGGACGATATGATTTTAGAATTGATAAAATAGGGGAAATTCTACTCTGGGAAAGAAAGTGGGGGGATTTGGCTCTAGTGTGAGATTCCCCCTGAGAAATCCCCAAGTCTAGAGACTGAGTACAGATTCCAGGGAGGAAGCTAGCTTTGGGGGGAAATCCTACTCTACAACACTGATCCCCATTTATGTCACACGGCCTTTTCCGACAAGTCGAGAATATCATCGGCTTTTTCCGTCTATAAAAAAGCATAGTTTCATATCGGCTGACGGTAAAGACAGAGTGATGTTCCTCATTTAAATTTTAGTTTGCATGATTAATGGAATTAATACATTTTGAAAGACTGTAATTGTCATGAGGTTATAAACATGTACATATAGGACTCATAATAAACGCTGGTTATAAACATGTACATATAGGACTCATAATAAACGCGTGTTATCAAAGCCCTCTCAAAATTAATACGACATAAAGAACTTGACGGTTAGGACTATTTTTGAAAAATAGGTCAAAGGTCAAGTGGACTGTAACCCTGATATTTTTCAAAATATAACAGCAGTGCCAAATAACACAGATTTACCTCTCAAAGGTCAAAGAATATGTGAATATCGGCACAGTGGTGTTATTTGAAAAGTAGATCAAAGGTAAAGTTCAAAGGTAACGAGGTGTATTCTTCCAACTTGAGCAAAATATCAAATCCATACTCTATCTGTTCTCAAAATACAAGGTTTGACAGACGGACAGCTAGGCAGACGCCGGGCAAATTAATCTCTTCTAAGTGTCGCTCTGTTCTGCCAGGCGACGCAGAAAGTGGAATAAATACTGATTTATTAAATGCATGTTACTGTGACATTTACAAACCAGTGGTGTAAACAATGTTTTCATGATGCTGTTTCTTATGATCATTGTTCTACAATGTCTCTGTAAAATAATCCATCCATGAATGCATTCCATATACATGTATAAAATTTAAATTTGAAAATTTTTTCAACATAAAATTTCATACCCCTATTCTCGCGACCATGTTATATATATAATTATAATCCTTCGTAAAAAATAAAATTCCCTTGTATTTGAAAATTAATACATTTTTTAGTTAAATGTTCAGGTCCAAAACTATTAAAATATACGTAATTCTGAATAATCTTTGAGTATTTTACAATATCGTGGCCAGTGGAAAACATATAGTATTTCCTTACAGAGTACTATATAGTATATGGATAAAAATTATTTTAGCTTTAAAATTTGAAATTGATTTCCACGTACCTGAGCTTGAAGTGCTCCTATGAGTGCTGAAGGATAAGGCTAAATCTGAAGGTCCTCCAGTATTCACGTTGTTGGTATGACCGACGTCTAAAAGTCAGATATGGTTTGAGAAATAAAGACAATTGCTTGAAAATGCTAAAAATTACTTACAAACTTAAGGATGACGTTTACTCAGGGTTTTGAATGAGAGAAACGGAATGCTATAAAGTACAATATGTTAAATAAAAAATGTTCTAAATAAGCAAAATAACCAAGTTATAACTCAATATCAATTTAAAAATTAAATATTTTATTATTTGTAGAAAATATGCAAGAACAAAAATAAATCATATGTTGATGCAGAGGAAATTCGGACTAAACTTCAATTTTTCATTTTTATCATAATTTTTTTTCTTGCAATATCATTCACAAAGTTAAAATTCTATGTGTTTTTAAACATAATTTTGCAAAAATTATGAGTGTTAAAGTCCCTGTATTATTTAAAATAATTAAATGACATGCAACGAGGAATTTCAAAAATATGAACGAAAACCACTCCAGACAACATATCTCAATAATTTGATCATTGACCTCATATAATTTTTATACCAGCAGAATAAGGCCAACAAAAGTAAACTGATCATTCAGATTTTTTGAAATATTGGATTAAAAATGGGTAAAAATTAGAAAACTGACAGAGAAAATTCGGAATGTAATTCACAAGTTTATGGTTCAAACTCTAATTGGTTATTTACATTAGGAAAGCTATTCCATTCCTATTATATTTCGTTATTGAAAGAATTTGATTGCTTTTAATATTTTGTGAGTAAAGAAAATATTGGACAGAGTGTGAAAAATTGAGGTATTTTCCGAGAAATACTCCGGGGCCACATGAAAAGTAGGTCATTGACCTGGTTATTTGAAAGTGAATAATAATACTACCATTAAAGGTCTACAATGTCAATAGGTGGTTTTTTCGTTTTTAGCTGTGGAATATTTTGTCATGTGAGTAGACGTCACTCTTAAATGTTTAAAACTTAATGGTTCTATTTCTATTTTCAACAATCGATGATGCCACGTTACCATAAATAGAAACGTCAGAAATTCTTTCAAAACATTACTCCTCCTACAGTTTTTGTCGGATTTCAAATAGACTTAGCACACAAGTAGGCAATACTAAGATACATCTTTCATTATTATAGGTACACAACAGTCTTGTCAGAGAATTCTGGTATCTTAGTTTACGGTTTTGAAAACTTGAGAATCCCAATGCACAATAGGGTAATGATTTAAACAAATTTGTATTTTAAGATAAAAATGAAGAAATTCGCAATATAAAGAAACCATTTTAATCCTTGCTTTAAAGATTTTTTTTCAAAGATCCTTTCTAATACAAAATAAAACAATGACTCCCCCCTCACCCCCGCTCTTGATTTGATTCTGCACTTTATAATGATGACTGCACATTAATTTGATAATATGAAGACCTGTATCCTTGAGATGAAACATTCCAAAAACCAGAAGAGCTTATGCGATAGTAAGGTGTCCGTCGTCTGTCTGTAAACAATTTTTCAAAACATTACTCCTCCTACAGTTTTGGTGTGATTTCAATAAAACTTGGCACAAAAGTAGACTACACCAAGATGCATAATTAAGTGCATCGGTTTTTGATTTCAATGAACAGTGTTGCCATGGTTAATAAAAATAGAAATTTCTGTGGAATTCCTTTAAAACGCTACTCCTGCTACAGTTTTGGTCTGATTTCAATATAACTTGGCACACAGGCTAACTACACAAGGATACATAATGTAGTGCATCGGTTTTTGAATTGATGAACGTTGTTGCCATGGTTACTAGAATAGAAATTCCTGTGAAGTTACTTTAAAACGCTACTACTGTTACAGTTTTGGTTTGATTTTAATGTAAATTGGCATACAAGTAGACTCTACTAAGATACACAATAAGATGCATCGATATTTCGATGAAGGGTGTTGCCATGGTTACAAAAATAGAAATTTCTGTGAAAATCTTATAAAACGCTACTCTTCCTACAGTTTTGGTCTGATTTCAATATGACTTGGCACACAAGTAGACTACTCTCAGATGCATAATTTAGTGCATCGGTTTTTGATTTCGATGAACGGTGTTGCCATAGTTACTAAAGATAGAATTTTCTGTGAGATTAATTTAAAACGCTACTCCTCCTACAGTTCTGGTCTGATTTCAATATAACTTGGCACACAAGTAGACTACACTATGATGCATAATTCAGTGCATCGGTTTTTGATTTCGATGAACGGTGTTGCCATGGTTACTAAATATAGAAATTTCTGTGAAATTACTTTAAAAAGCTACTCGTCCTACAGGTTTGGTCTGATTTCAATATAATATGGCAGACAAGCAGATTACACTACGATACATAATTTAGTGCATCGGTATTTGATTTCGATGAACGGTTTTGCCATGGTTATTAAAAATAGAAATTTCTGTGAAATTCCTTGAAAACGCAATTCCTCCTAAAGTTTTAGTCTGATTTTAAAATAACGTGGCACACAAATAGACTACACTAAGATGCATAATTTAGTGCATCGGTTTTTGATTTTTATGAATGGTTTTGCCATGGTTACTAAAATAGAAATTTCTGTAAAATCCCTTTAAAACATTACTCCTGCTACAGTTGTGGTCACAATTAGACTACACTATGATACATAATTATGTGTATCGGTTTTTGATTTCAGGGAATGGTGTTGTCATGGTTACTTAAACTAGAAATTTCTGTGAAATACTTTCAAAACACTACTCCTCATACAGTTTTCGTTTGATTTTGATATAACTTGGCACACAAGTAGACTACATTAAGATACATCATTCTATTTATTGCTGCGTTGCAAAGTTTCAAATCCAAGTGCTACTTTTCATTTGTCATACGTACAGACCAGTAGAGCCGCAGTCTCATCAGAGACTTCTGGTTTTACATCTACATGTACTAATTTCTTTGTAAAACTTTGTTACTCTATTTGCCTCAGTAGCCATAGCTTGTCCACTACATCAAGATGCTTGAATATAATATTGGCAGAGACTTTTGTAGCCTCGTAATTGTTAGGAGAGTATCTTTAAAGATTATTCGTATTGACTTATTCGTAATGATATAAATCATTGTGATGGCCTCATCCCTGCCTCAGTGGCCAAGGTTTGAAAAACAAACTGTAATTTCCAAAAGATCAAGATGCTTGCCTATAAATTTGGAATACAATTTGTAGCCCATTGTTGTTTAGTTTGTGTTAAAAGATTTATCCTATATATACAGCTTTCAAACGGTGCACTATCATTCCCCAGGGGCCATGGTTTGAACAAACTCAAATCTACATTTTATGCTAATGTTTGTACTTTTTGACAATCTGTATCCATTTATTTCTTGAGAAAATTCTTAAAGATTTTTTTCAGTACATTTTAAGGAAAACTTTGTGGCAACCTTACCCAAAATTGCCGAATGGTTCTGCAGAAGTTGAAAGTGTAAAAAAAAAAGTTTATGCAAAATGCACAACAGTGGATGAAAAGAGATGACAATTGGTCACTAGTCTTGGATGATTGAGGCGAAGTAATTATTTAAATGTTTAGTCTTTACCTTTACAGAAAAGACAGAATCTTGGACAATTGGAGATGGCCCAGTGTCTGTAATTGTGGCACATATCATCACCATAAGAGGCACAGTTGTTGATTTTGTCGATACACGGCCCTTTGTGAAACAATGCAGATACATGTACATCAGTGTGAAGCATATAATTATGTTTCAAGAAGTATTTTTTTAATAAAAGGGAATTTCAATTTTCTTGTTGTTGAGAAAATTAAGTTCCAATCTTTGACGGTTGCAACGTTGCCATTTTAAAATTTATAACATGCCGACGTTGTGTGAAGTAATTTTGACTGTTTTGGATTTGATAATGCTGCACCTATAAAAAGTCCGGAAAACTTACAATTGGAAAAAAATCGGTGTATATTTGTTTGCACAATAATAATGTTCGTGTGTAGAAAAAAGGAAAGTAAATTTTTACCTTCTGGTATTAGTGATGGTGTTATTTCTGAAAAAAAAAATTGTTCATCAACAGTATCCCTTTACTTCCATGCTATTATAATATATCATAAATGCCAGGAAAATACTTAATTCAAACCTTTCGTCTGGAGAGGTGTTGTCATCCTTGTTTTCGTTGCCGTTATTCTTCTAGTAGGCCCCGTTCCAGTATCTGAATATTGAGCCAATATTCATTTTTGAGTTACGAATAATCCAAGGGTCTTTATGTAGTAAGGTCAGATTAATACAATTTTGTGAAAATATTGAATTGTTTGTTTATTTACTTCAATGTTTACCTGGCCATGTGGTTATTTTGTTCAATTTGGTAGTGTCATGTGATGTATTATTTACTATTATTATTGAGGTCTTGCCCTGTCCTGCTATTGATTAGGTCATTTTTGTATAGCTTAACCGGTCAGTCAGGCGGTAGATTTATTCCATGCAGTTCATGCTTTTCATTTTTCTAGCCAGACCTTGGTCCTGATACAGCAGCAGGTGATGGGTTATCATATAATTTTGATGTACGGTAAATTAATTCTGAATCAGTGAGCCTCCAGACACATTGTCTTTGGGCTCAATCAGTCAATCAATCAAGATTTATTAAAACAAAAAGAACCCTCACAGCGTCTTATTTTTATTGGACCTGTAACATTTATGATCATTTGAACTTTTTGCAGACGTGCCTTTGTTTTCTTTTAAATAGATATGATCCCAATACGAAAAATGATTGCGTAAATAAATCTAAATAGTTCACATTGCACCAAAAAATTGTATGTTACATTAATCATTTTGGTCGCACACGTGGCTCAATGATTAGTGCGTTTACTCGAGAGTCGCAGAGTGTGTGACACGGAGACCCGTCCTTCTTATTAACTGAGGTCCCGTGTCGCAGTAGGTGCTGGCACGAAATCGATCCCTCACTGCTCAAAGACCGGAAGTGCCGAGTACAAATCTAAATTTGCAGTCCTCCACCGGCTAGCGTTGGCGTATCACATGGCCGTAGGAACCGGGGGTGGGGGCACGGAGGCATGCCCCCAATAATTTTGCCGATATATAGAATACTATAGAAAACATACCTACTATGTGCTTATGCCCCCTCAATAATAACGTTTGATGACCCTTTTTTGTCAAGAAATTTCGGTAGTTGATAGTGCCCCCCTCCACCTCCCAACTGAAAATGTATGGTTGTGCCCCTTCAAAGTGACTTTGCTTCCTACGGGCATGTATCAATATGAGTGAGAATTTCTTGCAGGAACTTTAAACAAACAAAGAAACAAACTAATATATGGAGATAACGAACAGTATTCAAGCTCAAAAGTCCATTAAACAATACAAAATAGGAGCAGAACAAACACGGACCTCCAAAACATCAGAGATGGGATCAGGTGCCATGGAGGAGTGAGCATCCCCTGCCGACCGGTCATACCCGCCGTGTGCTCCTTGTCATGATCGGGAAATAACGGAAAAATCCGTCGACAATTCTGTGTGTAAATAATGGCATAACAATTAGTATGAAAAACGTCAGTTAGCATTTGACTCAATGAAAAATTGTATTGCTGACAAGGTCATGGTATCGACCATAGAACTTACGAAATGATGACTTTAAACGAGACTGCTGATATTCTTGTTTCATCAACTTGATTGTCAATAATTTACCTCGTTTTAGAAATCGTACATACGTAGAGCATGCTCTTGCGTATCGAATCAACTGAGAGATATAAACCTATACTTTGAATAAAATTATTTTAGTATAAAATGCTTCCTATCCTGACAATATGAGAGTAAACAAATAATTATTTTCATTTCAGCCTATATTTGAGTTGCATATTAATTTATCAATTGCTTCGTCAATCTGGATCTTTTTAATTTGATTTATTGCTAATGAAGAAATACTACCGTGACAAAACAAACAAAACCGTGCGCAGTTTATGACCGACCACTTCCTGTAAGTAACACACACGTTATCTCCATAACTAGCACAGTTTCCTATTTTGTCTACACAGGGACCTGCAAATGGATCTTCATTAATTTTTGTGATTGATATTGCACATTGATACACAGTAAAAGTCATAAATTTAATCTTTACAATATACCGTCTTTAAATTTTGTTCAGTATACGCAACTTCTGGATTTTTACAACGTGTTAAACATACCATTAGGAATGGGAGGCGGTGTTTCAACTGTAAGTAAACAAGATCATTATTATACAGTCTGAAAATTAACCCTGATGTCTGAATTTTGTTTTGACTTAAGAACATTTGCCACATGATAGAATAAATCTGAAGTCACTGCGTTTTGTGCCATATTACATTGGACACCTCCAACTGAGAACTGAATTTTAAGGTTATATTTTTTGGGAAGATTGTAATAGAATATTTTGATTCTATTATAATCAAAAGTTTTTAAGTGTTTAGGGGTTATCAATATTCTAGATCATAAAAGCATTACGCTGTATATCGTCATTTTCAAATTATAGGACATCGGTATGTTTTCTTATAAAATAGCATCCATATGTAAAATATGATCTAGTCTTCTTAAATAGCGAAAAGCTCATAAACCAATAAGACTTTCTGAAAATAAAAGTTAATTTTCGACTGTACTTGTTGATGATGAAGCTGTTGTCGATTTTGTTGTCATTGTTGATGGTGGTGTTGGAGATGTTGTTGCAGACGATGCTTTGACAACTGTCGTCTGCGTTGTTGGTGTTGTTGCAGACGATGCTGTGACAACTGTCGTCTGCGTTGTGGGTATTGTTGATATTGGTGCAGTTCTTCCTATAGAATGGGCTGTAACAGTTGGAGATGCTGCAATGGTAGAAATAGATAGCAATATTGATGTTGATTTCAGAGTTGCTTCTGATATTCTTGTTTCATCAGCCGTTTTAGAAATTGTATATACGTAGAGCATGCTCTTGCGTATCGAATGAACTGAGAGATATAAACCTCGTATGCAGGTGATGAGGGTATATTGCTGCATAAGTAAGGGAAGTTGACGATTGAAAAGTTAAAGTCATCACGTTTATCATAAAGCTTGGTTGTTAGATTACCATTACCGTCTTTTTCAAGTAAAATATCCAAATATGAAACATACGTGTCAGACTCTTGGTATCTTTTATCTCAAGCTCACCAGGATATATCGTATCGACATAAGAATGGAAATAACCGTTGTTAATTGACAATACGTCGTCGATATATCTAAATGTCGAGTTGAGGGCCACAGAAAGTGTTTTCTTCTTTTCACGTATAAGATTTTGGACAAATTCTGCTTCATATGAATACAAAAAAAGTCTGCTAATAACGGGGCGCAATTGGTACCCATGGAAATTCCAATAGATTATTGGAAGACCTAGTGTCCAAAAACCACATAGATATTGTCAATCAGAAACTCAAGCATCTTTTTAATGTCAACTTCAGAGTACTTGTGTGTACAATCAGAATGTTTTTAACAAAATAATTTTGCAAATGACCAATGACAAGGTGAGTAAATTTACGAGTTCCATTTTTATTTTGCAAATTACCAATGACAAGGTGAGTAAATTTACGAGTTCCATTTTTATTGAAAAAGCGGATGTCAATATAAAAAAAGCCTGGACTTTATTTTATCGTGTTTGTTTGTTTGTTTGTATATTGTTTAACGTCCCTCTCGAGAATTTTTCACTCATATGGAGACGCCACCACTTGCCGGTGGAGAGCTGCAAATTTTGTCCTATACTCGGCACTTACGACCATTGAACAGTGAGGGATCTTTTTCGTGCCAGCACCTACTGTGACACGGGACCTCGGTTTATACGGTCTCATCCGAATGACCGGTCTCCACGTCCCACAGTGGGATTCGAACCCGTGACGTAAGGATCAACTCCTTACTTCGCTACTCTAGAGCAGACGCTCTAACCACTGCGCCACGCGGGCGACTACTTAATGTAACGAGCCTTACAAACAAAGACAGTGCTGTTACCTGCTTTGTCAGCAGGAACCAGTACGTACTGATCATGTAATCTATCTAATTCTTTTTTCACTTCTGGATTATTGAATACAGAAGGATAGATGGTTCTCATATTGCCACTCAATCTTTTAATACGCGGTTTTAACATACATCTGATACATTTAATCCATTCTGACAAAGTATCAAGGTCTTCTTTTTCATGTCTGGCCAATCGTCTGGCATAATCCTCTACAGAATCCACAATATTTATGAAATTCCGACGCCAGTTGAAGGATCGGGAGGATCCCTATATTTAGGACCTTTTAAAGTTAGTGATCGTAGGTCCTCATGATTAACTTTATTTACGTCACCAGTAATAACGAGTCCAGCAGGACTATAGTTATAAGGTGAAGAAGAACATGAACACGATGGAGGATTATGTTTCAGATATTCGATATACGAGCCCTGTAAAGTTTTCTTGTAATTAAAAAGTTTGGAAGCAATAGTCGATATGTATATTTGTAGGAAATACAAGGTGTAGTCTTTAACTTGAAATATGGTGGAATATAAGACTGGATCCTTTTGTGATTAAGAATATTACTTATATTAACCACGTCAATCCCTTTGTTGGCATATTAAAGTTTAAGGAAAAAACGGATTGTTTTAGCTGCATTTAAAAACAATTTGCAGCATTACTATTGTTCTTTTATAATTGGAACCTTACTTGGCCACTTCTCCGCCATGATGCCCAAGATTCGAACAAATTAAAATCATCATAAGGCTTCTAGCCAATTTATTCATTAGATAATCTACTGAACAGTTGCGGATTGTCAGGTCTTGAGAAAAGCGGCTACTTTTTAAAAATAAAATATTGCGTAAAAAATGTGTAATCTTTCCTCTGACATCATCCCTACACTTGGAGGCCATGGCATGGAAAATTCTCAACATAAACGCATTTCAGGTGGGGTATGATTTTGCGAATTTTCTCTGATTGCGAATAACGCAAAATTGTAACCCAAAAGCAAACATTTTCACATTTACAGTAGCATCGTCATCATTAATATTCTTAGTCTTTTTGTACATTTTTGCCCAAACGCAAAAGTTTTAAATGTTAAAGTAATGAATATGTTCAGATTTTCATTTTCTATAAAACCCCTTAGTATATTTGATTTTTGAAACAAAATTTCTCCATCAAAGTTTGATCATGGGGGCAGATAATGGCAAATATTTGGATAGAGTCCTTTGATATGAAAATCTTACCCTCACAAAAGACACAGAATTTTGGACATTGAACAGCCGCCCATGATGTATACTTAAAACAGATCTCAGGTCCGTAATTGATGCACGTCGGTACCTTGTCTTCACAAACTGTGTACACTCCTTTCAATTAAAAAGAAAGTTAACAAACATACCTGTTATGTGTTAGTACCTTTTTCTAACAAATATTATTATAGTTTATATATATATTATTATAACAGTAACTTGATCCGAGGAGTCGTATCACGTCAAGTTGACAGGCGCGGATCATCAGATCAAACGAGACGCGAAGCGTCGAGTTTGATCTGATGATCCGCGCCTGTCAACGAGACGTGATACGACTCTTCGGATCAAGTTACTGTTATAATGATAAATTTATTATATACCCCTTTCCAACTAGCAAAATATAATAATAGGAAGCTTTTTGGATCAATTACTTAACTTTTATCCATTAAACAATCCATTTTGTAAAGGAACTTTTTGATACGCGAGAATAAAAACGTCATTTATCTGTGTACTACGTCATCAGTTTCAGAGAGGGGTGATATGGATTCAGAAAACCACAGTGTGGTGATCCGGAACGTCGGATCACACCGTCACATGATTGCATAAATTCAACAGTAAAACTGAGTGACAAACAGTTGGGTATATAATAAATATATTTATTATATATTTTATATATTTATTAGCAAAACCAAAGCACAAAGATGAAATATAAATATCCTACTTGTGGTTGGGACTGGAGTCTGTGGTGTCGTGGTTGAGGTGGTAGTGGTGGTTTGTCTCGTTACCACATCTACAATGACACACAGTCTGGGATAACAAGTGTACAGAACGATGTACATTTATTTTAGAGAGACTGTTAGTTTTTAAAATCATGTATTCACATCCACTGGATATTCTCTCCTTTATTTCCTTTGAAAAACAGCTCCCTTAGTCAATATATTAACGCTTAATCAGTTTAGAATTTCAATGTATAAAATAAATGCAAATATTTTACATGTTTGAATAAATATAAGATTAATTGAATACATACCGTGACAAAACACACAGAATCCAGCACAATTTTCTATGGACCAACGTCTGTAAATAGTGCACACAGAGTCTCCATAGGCAGCACAGTTTGTAATCTTGTCTACGCACGGTCCTGGTTTACGAAGACAAAATAAATGAGTAATTAATTAAATGAGAATGTTTTCTCAGGTTTTGAAACTTAAATTTTTTTTTAAAAATTCAAATTTTGGCCACTATTATTTCTAATCTTTGTGTCTTCTTTTAAATATTTGTAATCTACACGAATCATCGATGTTCTAGTCTTACTCTCTGATTTATACATGTATTGTGGGAAAGGTCCAAAGGTTAAAGGAATTATGATAAAAATGCAACAGTAGTCAGTTACTATCATTGTAAGAATACAAGTTTGTTATAATACTAGTAATCGTATGTTCCTTTCTTACCCTTTATTGATGATGTTTTTATCGTTGATGATGTCAGTTTATTTGTTGTCGAAGATAGAGTAGTTGTTGTCACTGATATAACCGTTGTTGATTTAATTTTTGGTATGGTTGTCAATTGTACTGTTGGTGGAACGGTAGAGTGAACTTAGAAAAAGAAAAAAAAAGATAATTTTAGCAATTGAAAATCTATTTGATCTCATGTGTCACATTTTTATACATGAAATGAAATTGCTGAAACCCTTACTCTGACAAAATCCGCATTAGTTAGGACAATTCATTTGTACCCACGCCACAAATCTAGGTTCCAAGCATTTGCTCTTAGAATATTTATAACAGCTTGAAATCTTGTCAATACACAACGTTCAATTTATAACTAAAATCAAAATAAAATACGCTTAATTAACACATTTCATCAAAATAAAAAGCGGTCACTTCAAAAGAATTGACATCATTATCAACCTTTTTGGTGTTACTATTTTTCCATTGATTGATTGTATGTTGTTTTACGTCCCATTCGAGAATTTTTAACTCATATAGAGACGTCACCATATACCTGTGAAGGGCTTCAAATTTTGACCTTTACTCGGCACTCAGGGCCATAGAGCAGTGAGGGATCTTTATCGTGCCAACGCCTACCGTGACACGGGGCCTCGGTTTTTAAGGTCTCATCCGAAGGAACCGCAACTTTCACTTCAAAGTGCCGAGCGCATGGCGAAGGAACAGTTGCTACCCATTTTTTTTTATCGACTTAGGTCAGTCGCGGCCGAGATTCGAACTCACGACCTCCCGATCACGGAGCTAGCGCTCTACCGACTGAGCTACCGTGAACGGTACTATTTTTCGAATACCAGCGGTCGGCTTTAGCAAATGAAAGTCAAGTACCTTTTGAATGATATGTGTTTTAGAGAGAGAGAGGTTAGAGGGCAAAACAGGGGTTGGAACAATTGTTAATTTGATACCGGAGAAATCCTCCATTGGTGATAAAATGTTGGGTGGCATTACTTTATTAATAATGTATTGAAAAGGACTTGAAATTCTCTATTGCATTGCACATCACTGCTATTCTAAAACTAGTTTTTGAATACTTCTCGGTAATGTTTTTGTTATACCTTTAAAAATTGTTTCCTACATGAATACATACTAAAGAAGTCGAACAATTCCTAACGGTTTCAGGCAAACTTTTTTTTTCAGGTCCGACAAAACAATTCTTGACCTCAAACCCATTCAAAAGATGTAACATTCAATCTTTTTTTTAATATGCGTATTAAATAAGTTACCGTCACAATATTTTGTCTGCACTAGGTGCTGTATAGATTCTAGATCAGTAAAACTGTTCACAGTAAACACGTGTTCATGATCTGTTGCCATGGCAATCAGTTCATTCATAGAAACATGGCCGACTCCAATGGCAAACACCTTAGCCCCAGTGCCTTTGAGATGCTGTGCTGCTATATGTGTATGATATTGGCTATCGGACTCTCCGTCTGTCAGGACGTATACTATGTTTGGAGCAGAGGGACGATCGCCATTTTTTGGAGTAAATGTATAGTGTTCAGCCATATCCAAAGCGAGATCTGTATGCGAGGCTCCAGGTAGGTATGGTATCTATCATGAAGAAAAAAGGACATATCCTTATTTATAATCAATGAAACTCAGTTCTTATATATATGAAAGCGTAAGAAATTAAATTGATTGACCTATTAAATGCTCTCACATTTAGAGGTAACTTTGGGGTATTATGAAAGTATGAACAACGAAGATACTTCAGCAGTAACTGTTTTTTAAATAATTTTTTTCACCAGAAATGATAAGGAGAACGTGTTTAAAAGATGATAATAGTTATTTAAACATTAAAATTATTTCTTTGGTTGTTAGTACGGGAATCTACGAAAGCCGGATAGGCTCATTTTTGACAAGATAAAAAAATAATTAACTCGTTATAACGAGATAGTTATCTCGTTATAACGAGTTAGTATCTCGTTATAACGAGTTAGTTATCTCGTTATAACGAGTTAGTATCTCGTTATAACGAGATAATTATCTCCTTATAACGAGTTAGTATCTCGTTATAACGAGATAATTATCTCGTTATAACGAGTTAGTATCTCGTTATAACGAGTTAGTTATCTCGTTATAACGAGTTAGTTATCTCGTTATAACGAGATAATTATCTCGTTATAACGAGTTAGTTATCTCGTTATAACGAGATAATTATCTCGTTATAACGAGTTAGTTATGTCGTTATAACGAGATAATTATCTCGTTATAACGAGTTAGTTATGTCGTTATAACGAGACAGTTTTTTTGTTATTTCGAGACTTAATAGCAATATAGGAATAAAAATGGCTGCAGTTTTAAATGCCGTTGAATTTTTAGCAAGTAATTATCAGTCAAATTTAACTTGAACAATTGATAAATGGTTGAAAATTTAATTTGCTCTTGGGTTTACTTATAATTAAGAGGCAGTCCACCGAAAAACCAGGCAATGGGTGGCACATCGCATGTCATGGATTTTAATTATTTTTTGCATGTAGACTTATTAAAGCAAGTGTTTACACATGACAACATTAAAAAAAATTTTAGTGCTCCTCTAGTCCTATTTTTGGTAAATGCTTAATTTTAAGTGCAAAAAGGTCAACATAAGGGTAAAAAAAAATACTACGTTTTTATTTTGTTTTATATGTAACAGATACTCAAAAGCTGGATGTGTCGATGAATATTATTTATAGCATAGACTCTTATATTTTATTTTATTAATGAATAAGACTCCAATTTATACTTCTTTAGAAAAAATTTTAAGGTCCAGATTTGAGTTAAGCAAGTAACTTTTTGAATTCAGTATCCAGTTTTCATTACGTTATAAAACCCAATACATTACAAGGACAGATTTTTTTTCTTATGTTATTATGAATACAAAGTACAAACTTTTGAATCACTCAATAAAATCAGTGGGAACAGGTATATTGAAAGAAATAAAAGGAGTCAAATTTACCTATTTTTTTTTTTTTTTTTTTTTTTTTTTTTTTTATAATTTTCCCAAATGAAACCGATCCCGACCGGAATTATATAAAGAAAAAAATACTATAATTGTAATGTTAAATCTGGCTCTTTTGTTGTAATATGAGTAAAAACTTACTTGATTTATTTTTTTAACATGTTATATAGGTGGCAGGTGCCTATAGTTTGATAAATTTGTTAATTTTGCATTATTTTCGATCGGATCGGGATCGGTTTTTACTGTAAATTTAGAAACATTTCCAAAATTTGGCTCTTCATTTTAATTCATCAGAAAAATATGCTTGTCTTTTATTTCTTTTCAGTCAGTTAACTGTTTTTAAATGAGTGTAACCATAGATTCAAATTTATATTATTCAAATTACTAATGTCTTTTACGTACATGAAGATTACATGTAAAACATCTGATTGAATTCTTAATAGATACTCGGTATTTAAAAAAAAGTATTTGTACATGCATTATGCAACAAATGAGAGCAGACAGCTTTCTAGTTTTATTATTTATCTTATTTCCAAGTAAAATTTTTTTTTTATTTCCTCAGGAATTAAAGAGTAAATATTCTATCAGTGGCGAAATTAAACTTGCCTAAATACAGGAAATATTTTTATGTGTACAGTCTCGACTTTATCCAATTTTTTTTTATCTGTCATCTGTAAAGCCTTTTCCTCTTTTACAAAATTTGATTTTATATAAATAAGAAAATAAGTTCTTTCATATATAGTATCATTATTCAAGAGCCGATAAATCGCAAGCAAAAAGCGGGGGGGTGGGGGGGGGGGTGGGGGGTCATGACATCATTATTTTTAAAAATTGGTTTCATAAACGTGAAAACATTTTAGAATTGGCCAACATAGTCACATGTTTAAACTCCATATTAAATGTGAGTGTGTGATTGTTTCAATCGCCAAATTAAAAAAATAAATAAGTAAAATAAAAAAAAACGTAATGTTTCACTAAACCATCTTCCGTTTTAGTGCCAAATTATAGTGGGGAGTTCAGCAGTAGTTTAACTCAATAAATATATTTTTATAACTTATTTTTCAGGGTTTTTTTCATTTTTAATCGTACTTCGGATTGTTTATTTTGATTTGACTGCATAGATAAGTATATTTAAGTTTTTACAAATATCATGAAGTAAACATCTCAACTTCGTTGAATTAAGTGTTGCGTAAATCTAAAACATTCATCATTGATTCCCTATTTTATAAGAAATGTTCATGATAAACACTTCATTAATTATTTTTACGCATATCCTAGTAAATCAGTTTAAAAAAATTAGTTCCCAGACATGTATAAAATTACTTATCAAAACGTCATCTAGCTGAGACACCGCCCGTGTATAAAATACATTTTGATATTAAAATATTATTTAACATTTAGAATAATGCACTCTGAAGAGTAATTAAACAGAAAAAGAAAAATCATTTAAAAAAAAAATCTTTTTCTTTACACTTTTACGCAAAGAATTTACAAACTTCTCTGGAAACTTGTAACTATTTCATTGTGACGCAATATTAGTCAGGTATATGACGTCACTGATACATCAATGGAAACGTGGATTCAACCTGAATAATAGAGCCAATTTTAATCTAAATATTACGTCTGGAGGCGAAAATGAATTATATTTTGAAAATAAATTATTTAGTTTTTTGTTTAATTATTTTCTTTAGTGTATCGATTCTAAATATTTCACTAGGATTCCGATAAAAAGGTGTTGAGCAGATTTATCGATGCCACGGGAGATAACTCTTGCATCGCAAAATTTCATTAAAACGTCCTTATATTTTGCCAGAAAACTACTATCAAAAGTGTTTTTCCCACCGATTTTATTTTTTAAACAAAAAGTTGAAATATTTCTAGATTTAGTTAAGTGTGAATTATAGTCCTGTTAAAAATGTATTAGAAATTACAGTTCTTTGTTTCTGACCTACATTCAATGGTTTATATAGGGGCATTCAAAAACACAAAACACAAGGATATTTTACTAAATAAGCAATTATCAAACAAATCTTCAATTACATTATTCCTTTTGGGCTACATTGATATTGTTTTTAATAAAATATCAAATATTCCTCACATTCGATGTTCCGCCTATTAATACAATACTGTCTGGTTTTTCGGTGGACTGCCTCTTAAATCTTGAACTATCTCGCTGTCAATAATCATAGCAACTCTAAGGCGAACACATTTACACATTTTCATGAACTCCTCCTCAATTTGTTGCATTAGGACGCGATATTTTCTTAAAATAATATTGCCAAACATACTTGCTTCAAAACTTTGGCAATTTATTTATGACAACTATTTCTGATGAATGACACTATTTCGATATGTTTTGGACGACTTACTGGTATACACTTTCATATATCAATTTCTATACCGCTAAAATTAAATATCAGAGACAATATAAGTGCAACATATCGTTTATGCAACATATAATATATAGATTACAGTGTTATACATATGTTACTTCTGAGATTCAGAAATGTTTTGAAGAAGGGGGATGGTGAGACATCAGCAGTAAGATCAGAGGCGTAGTAATAGAGGGGCTAATGTCCACACTACCACTTTTGAAAAGGGGGCGGTCAAGAGTATCTTTGTGCCCCTTCCTCCATATTTTTTTACCTGAGTATATATCTCCCGAAAATAATGGCGAATACTCGTAGTTGGAATATCAAATCTATCTTTTTTTCTTTTTACTTGTCAAATATTTTACTTGGTTTACCCCCCTCCCCCCCCTTTGAACTTCGTGACTTATGCATATTGTCCACGATAATGAGGAATGGTGAAGCAAAAATGATATTACATCCTTTTAAAGTAATAAGACGTTAAATCTGATCTGCTGATATTGACATTTTATCTAATATTCTGTCATGATTCACTGTTTATATTTTTTGCAGGGGGGGGGGGGGGGGAGGAGGGGCCAAGTTGTGGAGATTCACACTTTCACGGAGACCTATTGGAGATTCACGTCTATTTGGCGGATCCTATATGTTTACCACATAGTGTCAGAACGTCAAACCAGAGTTTACAAAACAAAAAAAATTTACAGAGTTTACAAAGCCAGTTTACTTTTATAATCTTTTTACTTAGGATTGATCAACGAATAGGCCTAATGCTACATATGTACATCTATATTATTAATACAACATTGAAGCAATGACGTTAATTATTTTCCTCATCACAATATTTATTATGTATACTTTACAAGCATATAATTTTTATTTCAAAAAGAGATTGATGATTTTTTTGGGGGGGAGGGGGGGTAATAAATAGAGGATATTCAATGTTTTGTAGTTGATATGGAATTTATTTCACGAGTGGGACAGGAATTTTTTTTTATATTTTCATGAGTGCGAAGCACGAGTGAAAATATCAAAAATCCTGTCTCAACATACAATACACATTTCTTGGCAAAATTTATGCTTGAAATACACCTTAAGTAATGCTTATCATATTGTAAACTTTAGATATTAAATAAAGAGCTCCGAAAGTTTTTTTAATTCTACCACATTGATAATAACGCAAAAATTACATATTGTAATTTAAGATTCCATGCCAAATTGGTAAATTAAAATGTTTCTTTCTTTTAATAAACAGAAGAAATATATAAATTATTAAGTGATAAGTACAGTATTAGTTCTTGATATTCATCATATTTATTATTGAGGGGAAGGAGGGATTGATGATAAAAACAACGTGAATTTAGTTTTTTGTCAGACATTGAATTTTGATCTTGCCCCTTTAAGACGATAAAATTGAACTGGTATTCCTTGTTAACAGGCAAGGAATTATCAAAATATGATCGTTAAAGCCTAACAAATGGTTTCATATCCACATGATTTATTCGGAATATTCAAAATAATGGGATTATTTCTATGCATTTTTTATTGCGACAAATATTACGCAAACATTATTATAATTTTAGCAAATTCAAGAAAGCTTGAACAGGGCAGTTAAATCAGCCAGAGTATAACATTTTTTTCTGATCTCCTTGTACAAGTTGACAAAATTTTGATGTTATATACATTCCATTTGAAGATGACACTAATTCTATTTTGCAATTTTAAGGTACAACACAACAACATGAGGCGGTCACAAGTTTCCGTATATTTGTCTTTGGTCTTTCCTATAAACAATACTAATCAAAGGCATAACACAAAAAAACTAGTATGCTGTTCCATAGAATCTTTATCACGCACACTTCAAACAAATTTGATCGACTTGCTTCTGTATATTTCCTATAAATAATGGTCTATTCTTTACTTAAATATATCAATTCTAGATCAATTTTTATCTCGTTATAACGAGATAATTATCTCGTTATAACGAGATAACTAACTCGTTATAACGAGAAAATTATCTCGTTATAACGAGATAACTAACTCGTTATAACGAGATACTAACTCGTTATACCGAGATAACTAACTCGTTATAACGAGATAACTAACTCGTTATAACGAGATAACTAACTCGTTATAACGAGATAATTTTCTCGTTATAACGAGATAACAAACTCGTTATAACGAGATAACTAACTCGTTATAACGAGATAACTAACTCGTTATAACGAGATACTAACTCGTTATAACGAGATACTAACTCGTTATAACGAGATAACTAACTCGTTATAACGAGATACTAACTCGTTATAACGAGATAACTAACTCGTTATAACGAGATAATTATCTCGTTATAACGAGATAACTTACTCGTTATAACGAGATATTAACTTGTTATAACGAGATACTAACTCGTTATAACGAGATACTAACTCGTTATTACGAGATAATTATCTCGTTATAACGAGTTAAATATTTTTTTTGTCTTGTCAAAAATGAGCCTATCCGGCTTTCGTAGGAATCAATGTTGTAGCTGTTGCAGAAAAAAAAAAATGCATAACCCGCGTAAGCGGGTTATTTTTTTTTCTACAATAGGTTCAACGTTAATTCACATACTAACAAACAAAGAAAGACATTTTATTGTTTATATTAACATCTGTACAAATAATCATTTATAGTAGGATTTAGTAGATGAAATATTGTATTATTGATTTGTACGTTTCATTGATGGAACAGACACTGCTCAAGAAATCTGTAGAGGTGATGTGCTAAGCGGTGTTTACTGACTGATAAACGGCAATGGTTTTCTTAAGAAATAAAGGAGATAATATTCAGTGGATGTAAATATTTAAAATGTGTTCTTTGTGCACAAAAAAAATTAAAACAGTTACTTTGAATTAAACAAGACGATGAAGTAACATATTGCCTGTATAAGACTGTGTCAACATGTTACTTTTTTACTTTCGTGAATTAAAGATATACATGTACGAATTGTAATTAGTCCCCTACCGGTGATACTGGAGGGGACTATAGGTTTCCTCTGAGTCTGTCCGTCCGTCTGTCTGTCTGTCCCTCTGTCTGTCCGTCCGTCTGTCTGTCCCTCTGTCTGTCAGTCTGTCCCACTTGGTTTTCCGCACTTTTTTCCTAAACGCTTGCAGATATTGAGCTGATTTTTGGTGTGTGAGTGTATCTTGATGAGTAACAGAACAAGTTTGCATTTCGTTCCGCTTCATTGATTTTTGAAAGAATTACGACCTTTTCAATTTTTAAGGGTTTTCCGCAATTTTTTCCTAAACGCTTGGAGATATTGAGCTGATTTTTGGTATGTGTCTTTACCTTGATTACGTATAGATCAAGTCTGCATTTCGTTCCGCTTCAATGATTTTTGACGGAATTATGGCATTTTCAATTTTTAACGGGAACCAGATTACACTTGCCGGTAGGGGACTAGTATTGCTAATGCAATACTCGCAGAATGCTTTTTTTTTTTTATCCCTGAAGTACTCTTAACAGGAATTTATAACAAAGTACAAACACTGTATGATGGTAAGTAAACTGATAACAGATATTACCGCTACTTTTCTAAAATATAAATAAGAAAAATAAAGTGTTGCAAAAATACACTATTGGGATGTCTGTATACTTTTATTACTTACCCGTGCTATTGCATTTAGGAGACTGTATTGATTGTGATAGGAGTTGAGTAAAAAGAAGCTGTTAGCGTGTGTGGAGAATGTTCCTACAGAGACTTGAGAGTCATTTGGTCCGATGCTCAAAAATGTGACAAATTTTGAGACAAAATTCTTCTGTAGTTCAAAGTTGTGATATCCCTCACTTCTGGAAGAATCCAGTAGAAACAGGATGTCTGCTGGCGTCGCCGCGCATGCTGAAACCCAATAGGTATCATTAAATGTATCTTGACTATAGGAATCAAATTTGTGAATCTATATAATATTTGAAAGTTTTGTTTGTGGTATTATGTTTTTCATATAGAGGGAAATTTCTTTCTATTTTTTGAAGTACAATAAATTATGAATTTATCAATTGTCGTGTTTTTTCATGTTGTTGTAGCTTAATAGCTCATGTTGTATTCAAATATTCATGAATATTGTAAATGTCAAAAATGGATTAAGCATAAATATTATAAAAAAAAAAAATATTCCCTTTAATGCAACATGAAGAAATTTCAAGTCCAAATAAATGTTGTCAACATGGAAATGTGAAGATATCGAACAACAATCAAACTTCACATTCATTTTAACAATACAAAATGAGAACAGGTCGGGAAACCCGGAAACAAGAGTGGGATGCCTTGTCACACCGACCCCTGTTACCAGGAGAGGGATCAGGTACCACGGAGGAGTAAGCATGCCCTGTCGACAGGTCACACTTTGTCATGATCAGGAAAACAGAGTAATCCGTAGGTGAATGCGTACGAAAACAATGGCTTAGCGATGTAGAGAAAATGATTTATTACTTTATATAAAGATAGAACTTTTCTGTAAATTACACAATTTAAATCAACCGCGTTTCAAAGATATCAAAAAATGAAAACAATAACCGATTTATTTACCGACTCCACATTTAAGTAAAAGACACCTTTCAAGTCAATTTAAGTATAGAAACGTGAGGTTATTCAAGTTCAAAATCGGTGAAATCTAAATTTGAACGTAAATAACATTATGTCATGTGACGTCACAAACACGGAGCAAAACATTATTTAACATCTGTTATTTATAGAACATATGTATGATTATATGTATGCCAAATTTCATTCTGATCTGAATTGTGGTTTTGTAAATATAGAAATAGTTCGCGAACTTTTTGATCACCCCTCTGCATCGTTTTAGGACGACTGAAAGAAAGATTTAAACAGGAATCATACATTTGTAAAACCAAAATTAACAGTCAAACAATTAGATGCTTAGGCATATATATTGGAAACGATCAAATTGAATGTAATGAAAAGAATTGGCTGAGTAAACTTAAAGAGTTTGAAAAGATACTAGACTCTTGGAGAAACCGAAAACTTACTATTTTTGGAAAATGTCAGATAATAAATTCATTAATTTTATCAAAACTCATATACACAGCTAGTGTTTTAGATAATCCTGATGGAAATTTTCTTAAAAAATTAAACAGATTGATATTTTCATTTCTTTGGGGAAATCGTGAACGTATTAAACGAAATACACTCATTCGCGAAGTTAATAATGGAGGAATAGGAATCATTGACTTTGAAACGAAAGTAAAGGCATTAAAAGCGGCATGGGTTTCCAAAATTATAAATAATGAAAGTAGCTTGAAAGAACTTTTAAATGCATGTTTAGCGCAACAAGGACTTGAAATACCCTACTTAGTGCGATCAAACATTACTGATATTGCAGACTTTAATATACTTTATAAGTTACCTCGCTTTTACAAGGAAGTTCTTTGTGCGTTTAATCAGTGTAAAACACGAAATGAAATAAATGTATCAGACCAATTCTTACGTGAAAATATATGGTTTAACAAGGACTTTAAATATAAAGGTAAAATGATTTTTTTTTAAGAATTGGATCGAAAGTGGATACAAATATGTAAAAGATCTTTTTGATGAAAACGGTCTCAAATCTCTCACAGAAATTCAGAAAAAAACTTAATAAAACGCAAAACTATCTTTGTGAGTACTTAGTTATTAAAACAATCTTTAGTAAATGGCATGATATTAATTCGTGTAATATTCCATATATCAATATTAACAACGCATGGAATTCATTTTCCTTTAAATTTCAAAATAAAAAAGAAAATATTGAAGAAAAAACATCAAAATTCTTCTACAAAATTTTATTACAACAAAAGTCCCAAAGGCCAATTATGGAAAATATCTGGTCAAAAGAATTTGATATTAACTTTTCAAATCAATGGCAAAAAGTATATGATGAAAAAATTAAAAAAATTCTTGATAAAAATGTTGCCGAGTTTAATTACAAATTATTACATAACTTGTTACCAAATAATCTCTATCTTAGTAAATGGAATAAAGATATTGATAAATACTGTTCTGTATGTCTTTGTGAAGAGAATTCTAAGCACTTGATCTTTGATTGCAGACAAGTTAAATCAATATGGAACAGAGTCTCTGAAGTCATAGGTATAGATATTAGTTGGAGAAATATTGTTGTGGGTTTCAGTCATGGGATTAACCAAAATACTTTCGTTTTGAATAATGTCATATCCTTTATTGCTTGTAAAATGTTTAAATATAAAATGAAATGTAGAATTCTGCAAAATAACATTACAAATGAAGACATGCTTATTTTTTTGAAAAATGCTCTTATGAAATTTTTTCTAGTGACCAAACGATCTCGAAGTATCACATGCAATTTTCATATTATGCAATCCTTAGCATTAAACTTGTAATAATTGCCATTCTTTTTTCCCATTTTTGATATATACATATGTATTTATATTTATATACATTATAATATAATCTTTGTATGAAGTATAAGAGGGTGACCTGGCCCTCTATATATACATGTTGCTAAGGGGTGTGTTGGACAATACTTTAAGTGTTCCCCTTGCAACATACATGTATAAATATCTATCTATATAAATATTATGTCACTATAAAAAAAAAATAATAATAATAATTTCATATCAATTGTAGGTTACAAAATATACAAGTATGAAATGAAATGTAGATTATAAAATGAAAATGTAAATGTATATGCATTGTCTTTTTTTTTTAAATCATCATTATATCAGTATTATTTATTAGCAAAGGTTAAATCAAATTACCTTCTTTAAAAAAAAAAAAAAATTAGCTGACCAAATATGATTTTCTTTGTGTTTTGTACAATATAGATGTTTCATCTACAATATTCATTTTATTTACAAAAACATATGTATAGAAATGAAATGTTAAAAATGATATATATACATATATTTTTCTTGATCTAATATTTATAATTTTGTATATTAAATATTGAAAAAATACCGATCCAGGGAGCTCCTGGCACCCCAGGTAAGGTATATACAGAGGGCTTCTGCGGAAGTTTTGCCTCGATATTTTGTTGTATGATATTGAAAATAAATACATGTATATTTAAAAAAAAAAAAAAAAAAAAAAAAAAAAAAAACATTATGTCATGTATATCTACACTCAATCTCGTATTATCATTTTTCAGTTCAGATACGCCATATATAGCTTTAAATTAGATAAGCATTTATTACAATGAATGTATTTTATGTGAAATGAGAAAAAAAATTAAGTCAAACAATATTGCTTACCATCAGGAATCGGTGGAGGTGTCGATACTGTAAAAAGGAAACTAATATTATGTATTTCTTTATGTAATATGTTATGTATTACGTAAGATTCTAAACTATCCTTCGTTCTATTCGAACATTTTCGTTTATTGGCCGTTTTCCAGGCTGCTGATTCGTTGAAAATAAAAATCTTGTCCATGACAACGGGTAACTAGGTATTACGCAGGAGATTTGACAAACCGCAGTACAATCAATTTGCAGTAGGCGGAGCTAGTTCTGCACTTCTCCACATTGTCTATTTATAGATCATTAAAGAAATGTAAATGTAGTTTTTCAACTCTCTACAGTGCCAAATATCGACAAGACACGCTCCTGTGGACTAATAGTACAGTATATAGGTCCCTGATGTCAGGGACTGTAGATGTGAAGTTTCTTTTTTGATAAAATAGTACACAAATGAAAATCTATTTATGACTATCTGTACATGTATTTTATGCTCACTGTTAACGGAGTTATCAACGACAAATGCGGTCTAATTACGAATAATGCTGAAAATTTTTTAATTCATAACGTGTATTTCAATAACTATAGAAATATGAACTAGTCCTAAGGTATAAGGTTTTTGTAATACTTTTGTTTTTTATTCTAAGCTTTTAGAATCTGTAGATCTGATTACAGTAATTTTTTTATGATGGGGAAATTATTTTTTTCAGTCCGCCAGCCTTTACTTACATAAATTAATATTATAATAGAAATGAACAAAGAAAGTTGTATAATGTTAATCTTGTGAATAAAATTGGTTAATACGTGTAACAAAATGAAAAATCAAGTTGCCTTGTGGACGAGTTTCCTCGTCTTCGCCACGTCTCCCTGATATCTAAATTCATATCGACAAAATCAGTGATTTGGTTCCTCATAACGCAGAAAATCCAGGTTGTATCGCGTATATTTTAGTAAGATTAACGTGAAGAGCTGATCAGCCATTGTCCTCCTTGACATCACACGGTCACATGATCGATATCTAATTAACTTGGATTTTTAAACCAGCGGGTTTCATTTAATCAATTAGAGTTTAGTTACCGCGGTATATCCGCAGTAAAAACATAACATTTATAAACTGTGATTATAAGAAACGTAATTTACACTTTTAATTTCAAGTTATTGAGAAACATACGATAAGCCCTTTAAACCAAGCATTTAAAAGTTATGGCCAAGGTTAAAGTTTTTCAAAAGTACGTCAAACTCCAATGCAAAAGTCAACTGGTCAAAATTGTTGTTACCTTAAGGAAGTTCTTGTCACAAGAATTACACATACGAAATATGAAAGCCCTAGCAACAAAATCAAACGTTATGGCCAAGGTTTAAGTTTTTCAAAAGTAGGTCAAACTCAAAGGTCAAGGTCGTCAAAAGATCAAAATTGTCGGGTACCTAAGAGAAGGTTTTGTTACAAGAAATATCATGTGAAATATGAAAGTCCTAGTTCCAACCATTCGAAAAATGGCCAAGGTTAAAGTTTTTCAAAAATAGGTCAAACTCCAAGGTCAAGGTAAAAAGGTCAACACCATTTGTACTTAAGAAAAAGTCACATGGAATACACATGTGAAGTATTAAAGCCACTAGCACCAACTGTTCAAAAGTTTTGGCCAAGGTTAAAATTTGGTAAAATTTTGCAAAAGTGTATCAAACTCCAAGGTCAAAGTCAAGACGTCAAATTTATTGGTACCCAAAGAAAGGTCTTGTCATAAGGAATACACATATAAAATATGAAAGCCATATGTCCAACCAATCATAAGTTATGGGCAAGGTTTAAGTTTTTGCGGATAGACAAACAGACAGAGCAAAAACTATATGCTCCCGAATCTTCGATTATGGGGGCATAAAAAGGACTGCAAAACATGGACCATTTGCATGTATTTCTAACAAAAATCGGAAGAAAAGTTTTTAGATTATATTGAAAAAATGTATTAAATGTATATAGAAAAATATTTTACTTTCATCTTGAAGAAGTATTAGTTCTAAGTTAAGCTGTTATTATAAACAATGAAAGTAGGGTCATAATATCAAATAAATGTTAATCTAGGTATCTTTTATTGTAATAAAGCCATGATTATTAACCTCAGAATTTAAAGGGGGTTTCAGGTGTCATAGTAGTGTATCATGTATAAAATATGTAGATGTTGAGCTTTTTTTTAATAATTTAAACAGGAATCAAAAACTAGTCCCAACCCCCTCCCCACCACAACGCCCCAGAAAAAAATCATTCTTCATTCCCTACAAGTTTATACCATAGGCAACCCCATTTTAATTGGTGGAAATAAATATTTCTACTAACGGTACACTCAAGTAGAAAAACTAGACATATTTTTATTTACTAATGAAATATATGGAGATAACGAACAGTATTCGAACTCAAAAGTCCATTAAACATTACAAAATAGGAGCAGACAAAGACGGACCTCTAAAACAACAGAGGTGGGATCAGGTAGTTAAGATATATATCTTTGGAGCTAGCATACGCTAATAAATATATACCGATATTTATAATTGTTGTTATCATTTAGATTAAAAGAAATGAAAACTGCGCGTTTACATGCAAGTAGATCTCGTAAAATAGCCAATTTATAATATTTCAATTTCCCTTCTCTGTCATTTGTATGTAGTTGTTATGGTTTCAGACCAGTGATGATGCCATGGTTTCTAAAAATAGGAATTTCTTTAAAATTCTTTCAAAACACTACTCTCAAAGATGCATCTTTATTACAAGTTTACACCAGTAAAGCTACAATCTCGTCAGAGACTTCTGGCTAATTATGCTCAAAGTGTTCTATTGGGTAAGTATCGCCAGGGTCATATAACCCCTCTCATTTTATAATTGTTTAAATATCTTAAAAATGGCTGAGATTCAAACCCTTCAAGCTTATATATTTTTGTTGCAAATGACACGATGCACTGAGCATCAGGTTTTTGTGCATCATTTTCAACCCTCTAATTGGCCCCTTGAGTGAAAATTCTGAAACTTTCTTGCACAACTACAGGACACAAGCAGTCATCTTCCAAAGGATTACATGGGTATTGTACAAAATGCAAGAGGAGTTCTGGGAACTCTTTTTTTTAAGAACCTTGTTTTTCGACCCCATTTGACCACCAGAGTGAAAATCAAAATTTTAAAACCCTATTGCATATCTACAGGGGACCACCATTCATCTTCCAAGAGATGATTTGGCTTCAATCTGCCTAAAAAGTAAAAGGAGTTGTGGGAACCAAGATTTTTTTTTGTAGAAAAAGCCTCATTTTTTTACCCTCATTTGACCTCCAACGTTAATACGAAAATACCGAAATCTTATTGCAGATCTCCAGAACACTATCAATCATCTTCCAGAAGATGATTTGGCTACTGTATAAAATGTGAGACGAGTTCTGGGAACCAGGTTTTTTTTGTAGAAAAAACGTCATATTTTGACCCCTGTTTGGGCCCCAGAATGAAAATGAATTATGAAACCATATTGCTCATGTACAGGAAACCGCCTGTCATTGTCCAAAAGATGATTTGGCTACTCCAATAAATAAATAATAATAATAATAAAAGCTTTTTGTAGAAAAAGACTCATTTTTCTAACTTCATTTGCATGACCCCTAGGGTGGAAATGAAAATTGCGAAACCTTATTTCACATCTACAAGACACCAGCAGGCATCTTCCAAAATATGATCTGCCTACTGCGTAAAATGAAAGAGGGGTTCTGGGAACCAAGTTTTTGTAGAAAAATAAACGTCATTTTCGATCCCCATTTGGCCACACGGGTGAAAATGAAAATTCCGAAACCCTATTACATACTACAGGACACCAGGTATCATCTTTAAAAAGATGATTTGTTAGTGCATAAAATGCAAGAGGATTATCGACCCCTATGTGACCCCAGGTTGAAAATGAAAATTCCGAAATCTTATTTCATGTCTACAGGACAGCACCAATCATCTTAGAAAAGATGATTTGGCTACTGTGTTAAATGTAAAAGGTCTGGGAAACAGATGTTTTAGAGAAAAAAAAAACGTCGCTTATCGACCCCCATTTGACCACTAGGGTGTAAATGAAAATTATGAAATCTTACTGCACATCTGCATTACACTAAAAACCATCTTCCAAAAGATGATTTGGCTACTGCTGAAATGTAAGAGGAGATCTGGAAACCAGGTTTTTGTAGAAAAAAAAAACGTCATTTTTGATCCCCATTTGGGCCCCAGGGTGAAAATAAAAATTTCGGGACCTTATTGCACATCTACAGTAACCATCTATCATATTCCAAAAGATCATTTGGCTACTGCGTAAAATATGAGGAGTTAATTTTTTTGGAACCAGGTTTTTGTAGAAAAACGCCATTTTCGACCCCTCTGTGGTCCCCAGATTAAAAATGAAAATCCCGAAACTTTATTGCCTATCTACAGGACACCATCAATCATCTTCCAAAAGATAATTTGGCTACTGTGTTCAATGTAAGAGGAGTTCAGGTAACCAGGCCTGTGTAGAAAAAAAAATCATTTTTTGAACCCCGTTTGGCCCAAGGGTAAAAATGAAAATTCAAAAACCTTATTGCACATCTGCAGGACACTACCTATCATACTGTAAAAGATTAAGTCTTAAAATAAAACAGGAGTTTGAAGAACGTGTGACAGACCCACGGACGGACCAGATTAACAACAATATATGCGATCTTTCTGTAGAAAGTGCGGGTATAATCATGCCCCCAATCACCCATAGGGCACAGAGCCTGATTTTTTTCCTGAGTGGATTAAAAGAGGTGAGAATAATGACAAATTTCTTACAATGAGTTGAATATATAGTCATTTGACTCTACTTCTTAAAATTTCGGTAATTAGTAACAAGTAAACAACGGGAAACTGAGGTACTAAGACTTAATTTATATTAACGAATTTAGATTTATCCGCTAATTCATGACAGAGTCTTTTTATCCTTATTGGATGAGTGTGATTATTTTTCCGCTTATAATTTTTAATCATTAGTGTACATCATGTTAAGCCTCTTTTGAAAAATGTTAACATTCGTGAATGTTTTATCATTAGTGCTTATGATGGGATATCATTAATATCATTAGTTTAAAATATATTTATTCATTACAAATGAAATGGATTGAACATCATTACCGCCCCCCCCCCAACCCAATTCATTCACTAATGCAACAATTTATCAATATTGGATTTTTTAAAATCATTAATGGTTGCTACAGAGCAACATAAAAAGCCATACTGAATAATAATTTTCATGTCCATAAACGTCTGGTTTCAGATTAAAAAATTTAGTAATTCAATAATAGTTTTATCATTATGTTATAAGTACATTATATTATGCTTTAATTGTAAGAATTACTAATAAGGATCGATATACTCGTATATGACATTACTTTCGCAGTACGTTCTCTGCACAAGGCTATGTATAGATGACAAATCGGCGAAGCTGTCCACCATAAAGACATGACCACTGTCACTGGCTATGTCCTGTAGTTCGCTTTTTCGAACATGTCCTCCTACTCCAATAGCATATATCCTTACACCAGCATCCTTTAATTTTTGAGCCCCTAGCAAAGTAACTGTATGATTTTGAGATTGGCCGTTAGTTAAAAGAAATAATATATTGGTAGCCCAAACCCTGTCTCCACTCCTGTTTGTGAAAATATACTGTTCCGCCAGTTGGAAAGCAAGATGTATGTGTGTTTGTCCGAACTCATATGGAATCTGATAAATACGAAAAAAATGTTCAGCATTACAGGATACTCAACGAACTGAGAAGAAGAGATAAAAACAATTAAATAAAGAATGAGGACCCGGTATGAAATAATATTTTATTTTGTAATTTTAAATGATAAAACAATATTTTGTGAAGATTGTCATTTCTCATTGGAAACGTCGATGATTACCAAATAAGCATGCGTGATTTGGGATTTTTCATACATTGTGAAATATTTCATCACATAATTAAAAACAATTCAATGTATTTACCAAAATGTAAATCATAGAAATAACGTCATCACAGAGGTTATTACAGATTAAGAGCTTAATATTTCAAACGTGAAGAGTTTGAAAATTGCCATGCATATTTATAATGCACAGTGTATTACAAAATTATTATTAGTACTCGAATTTGTTATCTATCGGATTTGAGAAACCCTAATCTATTCATTTCAAGATCAATCTCCATCTTTTTTCTGTCAATTACTTATACTCAGTTAAAAGAAAAAACACAATCTCTAGAGAGACTTAGGTTTTACTTGTTTGACTGTGTAGTAGATTTCACTTTTGGCGTTCCATAGAATTAAAGGTATTCAGTTTAATACAGCCTTATCGAGAGATATACTTCGGCTATCGATGGTCAATTGTCAGTCAAACATAAAAAATGTCTATTGGTCACTTTCATTTCTTTTATTCTCCTGGCTATTTAAATCATAACAGACCTTTAAATTGTCAATAGCCCGCGTGGCGCAGTGGTTAAAGCGTCTGCTCTAGAGTCGCGAAGTAAGGAGTTGATCCTTACGTCGCGGGTTCGAATCCCACTGTGGGACGTGGAGACCGGTCCTTCGGATGAGACCGTATAAACCGAGGTCCCGTGTCGCAGTAGGTGCTGGCACGAAAAAGACCCCTCAATGCTCAATGGCCGTAAGTGCAGAGTATAGGACAAAATTTGCAGCTCTCCACCGGCACGTGGTGGCGTCTCCATTTGAATGAAAAACAACATACAGACAAACATATAAAGTGTCAGTAGTGTATCTACTCAAAGACTAGGGTTGAGACCTGTTTCACCTGAATCAGGTATTACATGATTTTCAGTAATATTGCATGTTTATAGTCATAATAAATTGTTGAAAACTTAACAAGTTGTTTTATTTAGGGAAAGTTAACCTTGGTCCACAACAATTATATTTCGGAACGAACCTGGGTGAAAATGAAAATATTTTAGAGTTGGAATTAACTCCTACAACTAAGAAGTCTGGGTCACTTGCACCTGCAATGTTTCTTTTTTTTCTAAAAAGAACCACCTGGTCCTTGAGATAAGATAAAAACGAGTTAAAAAAATGTATTATGATGTCGTCTAATATTTTTTTTCACATAAAATACATTGAAATTATTTGTTTAAAAAGTGAATGTGACTTTACAAATTTAACTTTGTGTAGATGTTGATTTAACTCAAAGTTTTGAAGAGAACTACGGGTAAAACGTTTTCAAATTAAAATTCCTGAATATTATCAGCGAAAGAAATTTTTCGGGTGCATGCTTTTCATCAGCAAGTTTGAATTAAAAACCTACTAAAGAGCAGAATTATTAAAATATTGGATATCAGCACTTAATGTTAAATGGACTAACCTTTTGAATTGCGTTCAAAAGATCTGTCTTATTTTGATGTGTATGTAAATAAAAGTATCCACGTGCACTATCAGAAAATGTCCCCACAGAAACTTGTACATCATTAGGTCCAACGTCCAAATCATTCACAAAGCCTGCCACAAAATTCCTCTCTTTTTCAAAGTCCTTGATTCCTATGCTAGTAGAACCATCAAGCACAAATAAGATATCAGCCGGTGTTTTAGCACAGGCTGAAAAGTACATGTAGAAAATGATATATATTGATGATTTTTTAAAAGTAGAATTAAATCTAAATATGTTTTAGAGTAAGTAATATCTTACCAGCAAGACTTGCATAGGATGAATCAGTGATGCAAACAGCAATTAAGCAGTAAAACAGAATGTACACAAAATAATTTGTCAATGTATATTTCAATATTAGGGTTCCGTGTGCCATCTTATCACAATGTTCATTTCTTGTCCCATTTATTGTCCTGGTTATCTAATCCATTGACCTTTAATTTTCCTATTCATTAAGTTTATTAAATATCATTTAATTTTATTAATTATCTATAAGTTCTGATATTCGACAGAACGGAAATCCTAATTCATGATTTCACCGACAAAGTAACTGTGTACAAATTTGAATCTGAATACAAATTATTTATATCCACAAATTTTGCTAAGTGGAACTCATGTCAAAACTGGCAATTCGCAGCTATTTTTTGCTGGATCCCATACATCATAAAATAAGAGGAACTACGTTATGTGAGTGAAAATGCTACTTAATCAAATAAATGACGTAAAAGGACAACATATACCCATAGTTCCCTTTCTAAGGAGGAAATTCTTCAAAATTATATGTCAGTTTTAAAGATTTTTAATATTCCCAACAACCCAAATGAAATTTAATTAGCATATCTATATTGGATTCTGAAACTTCATAAAAATCCTTACAAACAAAGATACATAGCGGGTTCCAGTAAATGTTCTACCAAGCCTCTTTCTTTACTCCTCACTAAATTATTAACAGTAGTGAAGGAGGAACGTGTGCAATATATTCGAGAAATGATGTAAATCAGATGTGGATATAAAAAAATTCCAAGGAACTTTTGGAAAATTTGTAATCAAGCAAAATTTTACCAAAATCAACAGCATAAAAACTTACGACTTTTCAACTTTATATACAACCATTTCCCACGATAAATTAAAGTCCATGGTTTTAAGACATCATTGACAGCTGCTTTTACAATAAGAATGGACTCGTAAATTTACTAACCTCCTTATTGGTTATTAAGAAAATTTTTTTTATCAAAAAAAATTCTGATTATACACACAAGTACTCTGAAGTTGGTATTAAAAAGATGCTTGGGTTTCTAATTGACATTATCTATGTGGTTTTTGAAGACCAGGTCTTTCAACAATCTATTGGAATCCCCATGGGTACCAATTGCTCCCCGTTATTAGTAGACCTATTTTTGTATCCACATGAAGCAGAATTTGTTTAAAACCTTATACATGAAAAGAAGAAAACACTTGCTGTGGTCTTTAGCTCGACATTTTGATATATCGACGACGTATTGTCAATTAACAATGGTTATTGCCACTCTTATGTCGATACGATATATCACGGTGAACTTGAAGTAAAAGAAACCAGAGTCTGGCACATCTGTTTTATATTTGGATATTTTACTAGAAAAAGACGTTAATTGTTATCTAACAACAAAGCTTTTTGATAAACGTGATGACTTAACCTTTTCAATCGTCAACTTCCCTTACTTATGCAGCAATATACCTTTATCACCTGCATATGGGGTTTATATCTTTCAGCTGATTCGAAGTGCAAGAGCATGCTCTACGTTTGACCAATGTCTAAGTCAAATGCTGACTGACGTTTTTCATACTAATTGTTAGGCCATTATTTACACACTGAATTGTCGACGGGTTTTTCTGTTATTTCCCGATCATGACAAGGAGCACACGGCGGGTTTGACCAGTAGGCAGGGGATGCTCACTCCTCCACGGCACCTGATCCCACCTCTGATGTTTTAGAGGTCCTTGTTTGATCTGCTCCAAAATGTGTATTGTTTAATGGACTTTTGAGCTTGAATACTGTTCGTTATCTCCATATATTTCATAACACAATTGATTGTGCCAATAAATGATTATTTATTCGAGAAAAGCTCAGTACTATTTGATTATATAGTTTTAGTTAAAGTCGTGAAACTAATGCAAGTGATTCTGACCAATTACAAACAAGGCTTTTTTTTCAATGTAGAAATGTATCTTGAACATTGCATCAATTATAAATACAAGTTTTTGGACAATGTTGTCAAATAAATGTATTAACCTTCAGAATACACAGAAATAATTTAATTTTGTTTGTATACTAGCCTCTGATTGGTTAATATCCAAAAAGGAACACAAATTATTTCTGTATAACCTGGTTTGGTATGGGGACACACCCTCCTGACAACCAGCTGAATCATCTGTATCCATACAATCCTCTCATTTCCAGTCCTCGGGATTCATGGAAAATTCCAGATTTAATAAATGTACCTTTAATTTCAAACAATAATTCGATCTTACCACATGTAACCAAACAACATGGCTGCTATGCCTATGTATCAGTTTTTACCTCCCCTCGATTCCCATCACTTCCGTTACTTCCGTTACTATGGTTGTATTATTGAGCGGCAAATTTGAACTAATAAAAAGTAACGAAATTTTACACCAAATAGTTATTTAATGATTTTAAAATTAAATTATAAGGAATAACTCTAATTCTTGGCCAAATTATTCGAGTATAACCTGGTTTGGGTCAGTTTACGCTGTTTTATAATCCGCTTCGCGGATTATAAAGCGTAAACTGACCCAAACCAGGTTATACTCGAATAATATGGCCAAGAATTAGAGTCATTCCTAAAATATCTCACTTGAGGATGTGAATAATCTTCATTACCCCCTTGCAGATATCTCAGAAGAAAGAAATAAAGCTTCGGATCTCAAAAAATGTTACGATTTTATTGAAATGTATTGCAAATATGTTCTGTAATTTGTGGGAAAATGAGTATTTATTGTGTGATTCATAGGTATAGATGAAGTAAGTTTAAAATTTTTTCCATTTGAACATCAATACTCTAGTAAATCATTATTTTTCACTTTGCACCACTCTTTCTCTCATTGAATTCTATAAAGATGCAATTTGTTTTATGTAAAAGTCTTTTTTAAAAGCGTGGAAATTCGGGACCATTCACGGTGGTTTTAAGGACGTTTGCCTACATATTAACTTTTGTCTTTTTATGTTGGAGAAAATAATCTTACAGTGTGTCAAAAATTAACTAGTTGTAATGATATAGGAAAATATGTTTCAGTGTATTAGAAATTGGAAAGATATAATGCCATATTTTCATGTCGTCAAAAGTCAGATCTCAAGCACAGATAGTTACACATTTTATTTATAAATCAAGAAAGTGCAACATCTCGTTCTATTCTCCACCCAAATATGTAATTTGTTTACTACTGTGGAACAAATGTTCAGTTTCTAACTGATTTTCTGTATCCAGACAGTCTTCTGTAGAGTTTGTCGTGTCGTTTTTTTCCTATCACTATAACATCAGGATTTGTAGCTGAAACAGAAGGGAAAATTTGTGTTATATCAATAAAATGATTTATCTAAATATCACTAAACCAGTAAAAGACAAATAAAATAGAAGAAAAGTGATTAATGAAACTGACACAATTGTGTATACTGTAATCCGAACAGTAAAACAACGCATACCGAATGTGTCCATAAAAAACTTCAATAAAGTGTTTTTGCTATTGATTTTAGTATTCTTAGATAAAGTTTCTAAATGATAGAAAGGGAAGGAAACATAGTATCTTCATATTTCATTTTTCTTGATAATTTTATTGTTATTTTGTATAGATAAATAATCATGTGTTAAGAAAATCAATATTATATTAATATTAATCATGTATTAAGAAAATTAATATTCATTTATGATCTTGAATAAAAGTAGGTTATTAAATTACTAAGTACCGGTATTCAAAATATTTGATTTACGAAATGCACAAAAAGTTTAAGATTTATTGCTCTCAGTTATTGCTCATAAAATACATTTCCAGTTCATATGTGGGGGATATTTACTCAAGATCTTTCTTACCGCCTTTTTAGCATAAAATGAATTATCCCAATGCGTAAATTTCAACGTTTTCAGTATTTTAGTGCAGTATTCCTGTGTAAATCAGACCGAAATTGTAGAATGAGTAGCCTATTGAAAGAATTTTCGTAAGACCGTTCGTCAAAATCAAAAACCGATATACAGATTTATATATCTTAGTGAAATCTACTTGTGAAATACGTTTTATTTAAATTAACCACAACTGTACGAAGAGAAGCCTTTTGAACGAATTACAGAAATTTCTATTTTTTGCAACCATGCCAATACCGATCAGAGAAATCCAAAACCGATAAAAAGAATTATGTATCTAACTCTAGTCTGGTTGTGTACCAACTTTAATTGAAATCAGATCAAAAGTGTAGGATGAGTAGCCTTTTGAAAAGATGTTTATAGACAGACAGATAGACAAACAGTCAGCTAGACATACTGACGGATGGAGAGCGGAAGTTTTACTATCGCATAAACTCTTCTGGTTCTAGAGCTAAAAATGGATATCAAAAGTTTCATTTTTATGGATTTTTTAACCCTTCAGTTACACTTGTAACACCGTTTATTGAAATTAAAAATCCGTAATTAGAATAAAATGTATCCTGGTATGGTCTACTTATATGCAAATTTTTATTTAGATCAGATTTAAAACTGTTTAATGAGTTAATTTTTGAAAATTTGTTCACAGACAGAAGAAACACATTCTTTATGCATATGCATAAAATATTCTGATCTTTGACCAGTATACAAGTAACCAGATAAATTAATTATGGATAGTTGCAGATTTTCTTTAAGCAAATTTGATTGATGCCTGTATAGAAGATGAAGACAAATGATATTTTGATTATTAAAAAAAACCGATAAACTTATTATGAATATTATGTATTTTACATTATTATTTGATTGTCTCTATTTATAATTTCTATGACAAGCATTGTTTAGAGTTGATGCTCGGAAAATTTCAGTGTTTATTTAGTGGATAAAGTGGTTTTTGCTTGCATTATTGACATGCGATGTGATACAGATTTTATATCAAGTACATGTAGGTTCTGAAGACCTCAAAGAAGATAGAAGAACTTTGACTCACTCATAGGTTTGGATGTTGTACTGGATTGAAATGCTGGAAGGGCAGTCACTCCTAGGGTTATAACCGGGGCTATAACATTAAACATATCACTATTATAAATAAAGGAATTTTATTGATATTAATGTCACAATTTACAATGTCCTCTGTAAAACTCAAAGTACAGGAAAAGCAGTGGTATGTTTGGCCATTCTGCTATGAAAGATTCAATCATCCTTATAGCATGATTACGAATTTTCTCTAGCAGATCTGTATGGCCCGTCTGCGAATTGGATTTCAAATTATAACAATTTAAAGACGGATATTGTCCTGTTAAAGCCTTAAATTGCTGATTTGTCTTTGACATATTTGTGTTCTGGTCTTGATGTTCCACACGAGAGCCACAGCATGTTTTTCAAGTTTTCACACATTTTACTAGTATTTGATTATTTTCAATTAAGAAGAAACTTGTCCTTTTTTTCATTTTTTTTCTTCAGTAACGGAACATACGATGGCCGTTCAAAAATTACGCAGACTTGTTGCACAGAAAAAAATATGTGACGTCGGACATAATCAAGCAGAAAGTCATACATAATGGAAAAGAATCTTTACTTATATGGTCATCAAAATTTCTTATCAAAATGTTTTGAATTGATATCACTTTTAGGTGATTTAACAGGATTTATCAGGAAGTCACGGTGCAGTAAAATCTTCAACGTCACAGGCATAAAAAAAAATGTGAGCATTTTTTCAACATTTTCCCTTAATATTTGATACTGTACAGTTTGAATTATCTTATCCACTCAACTTAAACATCCATTTACCACTTCTTGTTCAGCATAAAAACTGTAAAAATAGTATAGTATGATTGTTTTTGCTTGTTTTAAACCCAAAATGCTGGTATTTCTGAAATATTGTGTGACGTCGGTCACTCAATCACGTTCTTACATGTATCAGCCCAGATCAAGTTTTCGTTGATGATCCTCTTTCATCCCCTCTTAAATTGCTATTAGAAGACATATGTTTGGAATACAACTGGTTTATTATATGTTTCATCAAGTATATTTGGGTCCATGCTGGCGTTTTCTCGAGCACAAAAAGTGCGCGTTTCCGACAATCACTAATAGTCATTTTTGCAGTTGTTTTCATTGGAACCATATCGGTAAAAAATCACAATGTTTCTTTTAGTACTTCAAATATTACTTCAGAAATCAAAATATTACATGATAATGGAACAATAAAAAGAAATTTTAGAGAAATTTTAGCGAATAATATCGCGAATTATAGAAAATAAATGAGTAAAATTTTGTCGTACAAAAAATCGACTGGATTCTTTAAGAAATATGTTTCTGTGAATTTTCCATATAATTTGACGTCTGTAAGAGTAGATAATAGCCGAGTCCGAGTTATTTTTGAGCGGCCCTCGTATAAACATGCACTGCTCACCCATTGAGAGCTATGAACTTTTATATCCAGCTTTAAGTCGTATAGTATATATTTATTGAATGACTAACACAATGTAGACAAAATGATATATCCTAAAGAAATTTTTAAACAGGAAACATACGTGTGCAGAAATTACAGAATACAGGGCAGTTGTTTTCTGCATACACCTGATTTTCAAAGCAGATAATTGGACCAGCAGTGCTGCAGTTGTTATTCTCGGTATCAGCACAGATACGTGGGGAGGTGGGAGATGGCATGGTGGTGGTCGTGGTAGTTGTGGTGCTCGTAGTGGTTGTAGTATCGGTGGCTATTGTGTTACATAATCACACATTGCTATTTTTTTTATCTTAAAAAATGTTTACATTGTTTGCATGACTTTTTAACTGTTATTACTCGCATATTGGCAGAAATGATTGCAATTGCAAAACAGCGCGTCCATATTTGTGCTTATCAATGGAATAAGAAAACTTACCCTTACAAAATACACAAAATTTTGGACACTGAACAGCCGCCCATGAAGTATACTTAAAACAAATCTCAGGGCCGTAATTGATGCACGTTGGTACCTTATCTTCACACACTGTATAGTTTCCTTAAATCAAAATGGAGGTTAACAAACTCATCTGGTGTTTGTTACAAATATGAGAAATTCTTGACTTATTTGACGAATTTATTTGTAAATTGATTACTAATAATAATCAAAGGTAGAGTCCAATAAAAAACAAATATAACAAGCATTCTGAGAGTATTGCATTAGCAATACTACTCCCCTACGGCAAGTGTAATCTGGTTCCCGTTAAAAATTGACAATGCCATAATTCCGTCAAAAAACAAAGAAACGGAACGAAATGCGAACTTAATCTATGACTCGTCGAGGTAAAGTCACATACAAAAAATCAACTCAATATCTGCAAGCATTTAGAAAAAAAAATTGCGGAAAACCCTGAAAAATTGAAAAGGTCGTAATTCCGTCAAAAATCATTGAAGCGAAACGAAATGCAAACTTGATCTATAACTCATCAAGATACACTCACACACCAAAAATCAGCTCAATACCTGCAAGCGTTTAGAAAAAAAGTGCGGAAAACTAAGTGGGACAGACTGACAGACAGACAGACAGAGGGACAGACAGACAGACAGACGGACGGACAGACTCAGAGGAAACCTAAAGTCCCCTCCGGTTTTACCGGTAGGTGACTTATAAGATACATGTATCCTACTTGTGGTTAGGGGTGGAGTCGGTGGGGGTGTGGTGGTTTGTGTGGTTCCTGTATCTACAATTAAAAATGATGTTCGAAATCAGGTATACAGCATAAGAAAAGGAGATCTGAATTTCTTACTGTGTGAAAAAACAGAATTCATCATGTAGGTATTATTTTAACATGTTTGATGTTTTTCATAAACATATAATGCCCAAAACACTTTTAAATAGATACACTTTTTGTACCATTATATTTTTGGACTAAGCTTAATTGTCATATACATGTATTGAACCATCATATTAAAGTCCTCTATAGTTTCTGTTTATATGATGTAACAATTTTTATTTATTTCAAATATTGTCGGAATGTTTGTAGCAATTTTTTATATAGATTTGAAATAAAGTGTCTATATTATCTATAGTTTGAGCATTATATTCCAGTATAAAATACTTGCTATCCTGACAATATGAAAGTAAACAAATATGTTTCATTTCAATATTTGAGTTGCATTTTAATTTATCAATGGTTTTGTTAACCTGGATTTTTTTTTAAATCAAAAACTAATAAAAGAAATACTACCGTGACAAAACAAACAAAACCGTGCACAGTTCATGACCGACCACTTCCTGTAAGTTAAACAAACGCCATCTCCATAACCAGCACAGTTTCCTATTTTGTCTACACAGGGACCTGCAATGGGTCTTAATTAATTTTATTTATAATATTACACATTACTAAATATAAACAGCAAAAGACAAAATAACATTTAACCTTTACAATACACCGTCTTCAAATTTTGTTCAGTATACACAACTTGTGGATTTTTTCTTGTTAAACATACCACTAGGAATAGGAGGTGGTGTTGCAACTGTAAGTAAACAAGATCCTTATTATACAGTCTGAAAATTAACCCTGATTTCTGGATTTTTTTTGAATAAAGAACATTTGCCACATGATAGAATACATTTGAAGTCACTGTGGTTTGTGCCCCATATTACTTTGGGACACCTCCTACTGAAAAACTGAATTTTAAGGTTGTATGTCGAGTTAAATAAATATATAAGATTGTAATAGAATAGTATGATTCTATTATAATCATCATTTTTTAAATGTTTTGGGAGTATCAATTTTCTAGATCATAAAAGCATTACATTGTATATCGTCATTTTCAAATAATAGGACATCAATGTTTTCTTATAAAATCCATATATAAAATACTGTATAGTCTTTTCTTCTTTAATCAATGACTTTCGGAAATAAAAGTTAATTTTCGACTGTACTTGTTGTTGATGAAGCTGTTGTCGATTTTGTTGTCACTGTTGATGTTGGTGTTGGAGATGTTGTTGCAGACGATGCTGTGGCAACTGTCGTCTGCGTTGTTGGTGTTATTGCAGACGATGCTGTGACAACTGTCGTCTGCGATGTGGGTGTTGTTGATATCGGTGCAGTTGTTCCTACAGATTGGGTCGTAATAGTTGGAGATGCCGTTATCGTCGATTTGGTCATCGTTTCGCTTGCTGATTTGCTAGTAATTGAGGTGGTTGATTTTGCTGGCGAGGATGATGTTGATTTCTGAGTTGTTGACGAGCTGACAGTAACAGGGGTTTTGACTGTACTTGAATAGCCTTAAGGGGGGATATTTATACATTCATTGATAAATACTTATCTAGGTAACTAAATAAAACATTCAATACTCATTTTTAAAATATTTCGTTTGTCTCATAAGAATGCATAATAACTTAACTTTAAAAAGTAAATTCTCCTTTCCGATTACTGCATGACTATATCAATATCATAAAAATTCAAATTATAGCAAACTATATTTGACAGTATGTGAAAATTTCAATATCATACATTATCGGATAAACATCTGTAATATTTTTACTTCATTGAAAGGAAGTTAACCGAAAGACAAGCAAATTCTAATGTGACTTTGAATACCTTCGCAGTACGTTCTCTGCACGAGGTTATGTATAGATGGTAAATCGGCGAAGCTGTCCACCATAAAGACATGACCACTGTCACTGGCTATGTCCTGTAGTTCGCTTTTTTGAACATGTCCTCCTATTCCAATAGCATATATCTTTACACCAGCATCCTTTAATTTTTGAGCCCCTAAGAAAGTAGCCGTATGATTTTGAGATTGGCCGTCAGTTAAAACAAAAACGATGTTTGTAGCTGATGGTCTATCTCCACTGAAGTTTGTGAAAATATACTGTTCTGCCAGTTGGAAAGCAAGATGTGTATGCGTTTGTCCGTACTCATACGGAATCTACAATAATGAACAACAAGCAAATTTAAGAATTGTGGTTCCCCGCTTTCGGTGCCTTAGTAGTTGGGATGCAATTATTTATGGCTTATTGTAACTGTCTCGTTTCTGCTTCCTGTCTTGTGTGTCTGTCATTCAAAAAAGATTAAAAAAAATTAATTATTAAAATTTATGGCAAAGATTAAAGCTTCTCAAAACTGCATTAAACTTCAAGATCAACATCATGAGGTCAAATATCATGATACAATTCGAAAGGTCTTGTCATAAGTAATGCACATGTAAAAAAAATATGAAAGCCCTTTCTCGTCTGGAGCAAAAGTTATGGCCAAAGTTAAAATTTTTGATTTTGTAAAAATAAGGTAAATTTTCAAGGTCACAGGGTCAAAAATCATTGCATATTTGGAATCGGCTTGTCACAGGTAATGATGCACATGTCGAATATGAACGCCCTTTCTTCTCTCATTCAAAAATTATCAGCAATGTTGCAATTTTTGAAAATTAGGCCAAACTTCAAGGTCAAGGTCATGGGGTTAAAAATTATATTTCATTTGAAAAGTCTTGTCACAGCTAATGCACAAATGACGCAATTCATGACACTATAATGCATTGACTAGCAAAAAATTACGTGATTTTCAATATATATGCAGTCACGATGGTTCCAAGTGATATTTAAAGCATTGTCAACTAAAATTGAGCAGTTTTGATTTTTTAGTAATGCACAGGGACAAAAGGGTCCTAAGTGAACTTTGCCCTTAATTAAATGTATTTCTTTCTTATTTAAAGTAACAGGGGTCGTCAACTACCCCTTCTGTAGAATACTGTCATGTACATGTATTTCTTTCTGTTCAGGGTAAACGTTTGACTAGTGTTGAAGATGAATTTAAACTATAAATAAAGAACACAACTACATTTAGTGATAAAAAACAACAATGCAGAGTCCAGTTTATATAAACAACTTTTTTTGGTCAACGGACACCAAAATTCCTAATGCATAAAGAAAAAATTAGAAGATTTACAATTGTAGGAGATATATTGTTTTATTTCATAGAAATTCATTGTATACTGTCAGTAAAATAATATACTGTCGCTAAAATATTGTCACTAAAATAGGCTAAAATTTTTTTTTTTTATAAAAATAAAAATAGAAATGAATAAAAAATTGCGAAACTGTAAGAAAGAATAATAGAGCATGGATATCCTATAGAAAGTCTCAAATATAGGCATACAAGTAACGACTGTCGGTTAAAGAGCGGAAGCCTTATATGACATATTGAATAAAAATGATAAAGGATGTTTTTCTTACGTCAGGAAATTATGGCTTCTTCGATGTTCTTACCCATTTTAGAACATACGTTCTGGAACTGTCAGCTTTATAGAATATATAAATATCAATACTCTGTGTTACTTACGTTTCGAATTGCGTTCAAAAGATCTGTCTTATTTTGATGTGTATGTAAGTAAAAGTATCCACGTGCATTATCAGAAAATGTCCCTACAGAAACTTGTACATCATTAGGTCCAATGTCCAGATCATTCACGAAGCCTGCCACGAAATTCCTCTCTTTTTCAAAGTTAGTGATTTTTATGCTAGTGGACGCATCAAGCACAAATAAGATATCAGCTGGGGTTTTAGCACAGGCTGAAAAGCATAGTAATATTCAAAGAATCTCTTTGATTAATACATCATTTTGTGCAATACAATTACGTCATTATATGGTTTAGGAAAAAAAGTACATTGAAAATTTTTTATCTTACCAGCAAGATCCGCGTATGAAGAACCATAAATGGAAAATACAAGGAAGCATAGGAAAAGAATATAAACAAAACTATTTGTTATGTATTCCATGAGAGAGGTTATATGTGGCACCAGCTTATCAACACACAACAACACTGAGTCCCATTTAATGATATTGTCTCTTTTCCTATCGGGTCTGTAAATGCTCTATTTCTATAGAGTATTATATCATTTCAGAAACCCAATACACTTGAAATTCTTAATTACTATCTTGATGATAAATAGAATATTTTAATGCCTAAAAAGTTATATCACGAACCTCTAATGACAGAAACTAGGTTAAATTTATCTACATATCTACATGTATGTACATTAAATTTACTCGACATTGTTGTACATGTAAAATGTAGCAGTGGTACTTCATTGGGCGCCAAATTTTAAGATAATCTCAAAAGAATTGAAAATCATTTATTATTTGAAAATATCCCCAGTTCTAAATTATTGTGCGCATATCTCTTTCAATTGTTGATATAATTAATTAATTTGCTTAATTGATGAACGCAATAATTGTATCCTTGCTCCCTTAAGCTTCTAATGAATCAATAGAAACAAATGCATTGATGTACTCAATTAGGGCAAGAATTAAATTTATGCGCACAAAAATTGAACCATTGGCTATCTTCAGATTGAATCACTGCTGTCTTCTATTGAATTTATAATATCATTTACTCAATAAATATGCGCAGCAATTCTTCTAGAGAAAGCAACAGTTTTTTTCAAAAGTAAGTGTTATCTTCAATTCAACATTTCGCATTTTAAATAATGATCCCTTTCATTGAATTCTAGCTCTCCTTAAAGAATCGATGCGGGCATTAATTACTTTAACAAAATCGATGTAAAATAATTAGATATAATTTCAATTAAAGAAATCAACGAATCATCTATACCGAGGTCCAGGTTAATTCACACGACCAATAATTCCACCACGTTGTTACCGTTCACGATAGCTCAGTCGGTAGAGCGCTTCCTTCGTGATCGGGAGGTCGTGAGTTCGAATCTCGGCCGCGACTTACATAAGTCGATAAAAAATGGGTAGCAACTGTTCCTTCGCCATGCGCTCGGCACTTTGAAGTGAAAGTTGCGGGTCCTTCGGATGAGACCTTAAAAACCGAGGCCCCGTGTCACGGCAGGCGTTGGCAGGATAAAGATCCCTCATTGCTCAATGGCCCTGAGTGCCGAGTAAAGGTCAAAATTTGAAGCCCTTCACCGGTATATGGTGACGTCTCTATATGAGTGAAAAATGCTCGAATGGGACCTAAAACAACATGCAATCAATCAATCAATCCACCACATTGTTTAACTCAACAATTGAATTAATGCGCGCTCTAATTTTCAATTGACGACAGCAATAATGGTCCCTAGAAAATTTAACTTCAAAGAAGCAATCATGCATTCGACAGACCTTTTCTTGATGAATTTGATTTGCACTGAAAATCAACCAACTTTAGTTTCTCCAATTTTGATCAAAACGACTACCATTATGACAAAGTATATAGCCTTAACATTCGGAAGAAGTGGACTCGATCACATCAGCTTATGTGGTCGGAGAGATCACATCAGCTTATGTGGTCGGAAATGAAAGAAAACTGCAGTATTACACAATTTAAAGACATTTATTAGATTCTCCAAAAACTTGTTGCCATTCTTACATCATCATCCAATAACAATAATTTTTGGATTGGTAGCTGAAATATAAAAAGAATGGTATTGAAAAGTATACCGTCGTAATTATACAAGCACCTTTTTATGACTTTAAGCCAAGGAAAACTTAAAAAAAAAACATTAAAAAATCACGACTACTTTAATGAACAACAGTTGAATTCTTGAGTTAATTGTTCTGAAACAGGTCGTATGTTCTAACTTTTGATGAAACTTAAAATAAGGTTAAAATAATGAAGAAAACAAAATCTATGAATCACAACTCTCACTCATTGTTGAGGAATAAAGTGTACTGGTAAATCCATTCAGTTCTGGAGATGTCTGAGGACTTTGTTCTCCAGTGACCTCTGTAATTGTTGGAGTAGTTGTCAAAGAGTCCGTTAATGCTATAGCTGCAGAAGAAGACGTGTTTGGACATTAGTTTTATCAGAGGATCAGATTCCGTAGGTCGAGAGTTCAACCCCGGGTTGGGGCGGAAGTGGGTATCCTTATAAAAGTGAATTTCTCTGTGCTTTCTATATATATATATATATATATATACATATATATATATATATATATGTATATATATATCATCTGATTTATCAAGTATAAAGCAACTACTTAGAATGCAAATTGCACAAGAGTATTAGATCTTAAAATATGATGGCAGCTCGTGGTCAAGCTTCAAATTTTCAAAAGTAGGTCAAACTCCAAGGACAATGGCATGAGGTCAAAGATATTGGTACCCGAAAAAAGTCTTATCACGTGGAATACATATGTAAAATATAAAAACCCTAGCAAAAACTATTCAAAAGCTATGGCAGACAGACATGCAACAAACATACAGACAGAAATCTCCCATTAGGGAGACATATAGCTAAATTACTATTATTACCTTGACTACAATGCCCGCGCCACATAAGCAAACTTTAATTTAAGTTTTTCTTTGCAACTTTAAATTTATTTCTATCTCAAGGATTCAAGACTGAGATTTCTATTTATGAGAGAGAGAGAGAGAGAGAGAGAGAGAGAGAGAGAGAGAGAGAGAGAGATGTTAGACTCAGTCATTGTAATACACCTACAATTACAAAAATTACAGAACAGGGCACAGTTTTCTTCGGCGTAAGTTTGGTTTGTAAAACAAATAATAAGCCCCAGATTAGCACAGTCCTTCCTGGTGTTGAGGCATGGTTTTTGTGTAGCGGACGGTGGTGTGGTCACCGTGTCTAGAGAAGCGGACGGTGGTGTGGTCACCGTGTCTAGAGAAGTGGATGATGGCGCGGTAGTTGTTGATGGTAGTATTGTTGTGGTGTACTGTGTTGAAATCGAGGCAGATGGCAGCAAGGTAGATGTGGTTGGTGTTGTTATGTGTCGTGTTAAGGTCGAAGTAGATCGTGGCATTGTTGTGGTTGCTGTTTTGATTGTAGTGGGTTGCTGTGAAGGTGAGGTTGAGGTTGGTGAAAATGTAGTTGTTGTAGACGATAGTTGTGTTGTTTGAGTAGTAGTTATGTTGGTTGAAGCTATAAGTAAGCAAATGTGCAATCACTGCAATGTATCAAATGGTTCGGATATTCAACAGACCTTCCTTTATTAAAAAGTACACATTTTACCGCATTGATTGATACCAAGACCATCTCTTTTACTATTGTGATCAAACAGTTGATGAATATATGCTTTCAATTAGCGTTTTAAATATCATTTTCGAATAAAATGTACTAATACGTACGTGTGCAAAACCGACAGAACTTTGGACATTGAACTGCTGCCCAAGATGCGTATTTGACACAGATATCTATTCCATAGGTACTACATTTTGCAAGTTTGTCTTCACAGACGTCATAAACTCCTTAAAAAAGATATTGAATGACAAGCATTTCATATAAAAAAAAAAAAATAAAATCCGGAAAACGCAAAGGTGTCAAACATCAAATAAACATGTGTATTCATTATGGATAAGAGGACGAAATAATTGTCATTGGACTAAGTATGAACAAAATAAATGTAAACATAACGTCAATATCTAAGACATGAAACCTGATAATTCTGTGTTCTAACTATTACGTAGTCATTACAAAATGAAAAAGTTACAAATAGCTAAGAATTCTATTATGATCTGATGATGTGATACCTGTATTTAACTGATGAACTCTGTTAAAGGGCAATTTTAAGACATGAAATAAGGAGATAAAGAAGATTCAAAGGATATGATATTAATTGATGAAGGTAACGAATCAACCTGAAAATTAATTGTGTGCAAGTGCATGGAAACGATCGACCAAAGTTTGACTGCTTCAGGGATTACGTACTTCTTCACAAGTAATGAAAAATAGACTACTTCAAAAAATTTAATCTTGCAGGATGTTGATGCTAATTACGTTGCTCGAGCTGAGGAAGTTGCGTGCTTCAAAAAGATTGCTCTAAATTTAATCGTATGTGTACTAAAGTCATTTACATGTGATATGATAGGTATAAATAGTTGGTTGTCAAAATGAATTCAAGGACCAACTTTTACAGACTTACTACCGATCTAGGATGAAAAGACGAACATTTCAACAACAAACAGTATTCAAGCTCAAAGTCCATTAAAACAATACAAATCGGGAGCAGAGCAGACCAGACCTCCAAGAACAGACGTGGGATCAGGTGTCATGGAGGAGTGAGCATCTCCTGCCGACCGGTCACACCCGCCTCGTGCTCCTTGTAATGATCGATAAATAACATGATGACTTTAACTTTTCAATCGTCAACTTTCCTTACTTTTGCAACAATATATCCTTATCACTTGCAAGATGGGGTGTATATCTCTTAGTTGATTCGATACGCAAGAGCATGCTCTACGTATGAACAATTTCTAAAACGAAGTAAGTTATTGACTAACAAGTTGATGAAACAAGAATATTAACAGTCTCGTTTAAAGTCGTCATTACGTTAGCCCTATGGTGGATACAATGGCCTTGTCAGTAAATACAATCTATCATTAAGTCATATGCTGACTAACGTTTTCACACTAATTGTTGGCCATTATTTACACACTTAATTGTCAACGGATTTTCCTTTATTTACCGATTATGACAAGGAGCACAAGGAGGGTGTGACCGGTTGGCAGGGGATACTCACTCTTCCATGGCACCTGATTCCACCTCTGTTTTTGGAGGTCCGTGTTTGCTCTGCTCCCGATTTGTATTGTTTAGTGGACTTTGAGCTTGAATACTGGTCGTTATCTCCATATTTCATGCAAGACCATGCTGTTAGTAATATTACGTCATTAGTTGGTATATAATTAAAACTGTGATTACTGAATGTAAGTATACTCATTTGCTTAAACAGAATGATTTTTAAACTGTCATGAACTCATGATTATTCTAATTATCAGATGCCAGCATCGTAAGGTCAAACTTCTGTATACATTATACTTACTTTGTGAAGTGGATGTTGCTGCATTAGTGGTCTTTACTGATGTTTGTGTCGTTGGTGTCATATTTTTATCTTTAAATAAAAAGAAGGTTGATAATAAGAACAACGTTCCCTAATTAAGTTAGTGAATGCCTGAAAAATATTTAAACATGGATGAAATAAAATTAGTTGCTATCACATATAATAATTTTTTTCTTTTTTAGAAAAAAGATAAGGCTCATACCATGACAAAACACACAGAATCTAGCACAATTTTCTATGGACCAAAGTCTGTAAGTAGTGCACACAGAGTCTCCATAGGCAGCACAGTTTGTAATTTTGTCTACGCATGGTCCTTAATTTTGAAAACAATGAAAAACAAGAGGCCCATGGACTGCAACGCTCACCCGAGTCACTATTGCACAGCTGTTCCTTATAAGTAGATTTTTCGTAATACATTCCCATGTTAATCTTTGATCACCCATGGTCATGATTTGAATAAACTTGAATTTACACTATGTAATGAATCTGGTTCTAGAGGTGAAGAATTTTAAAATATGCCATTTTTTCACTTATTCTTAATTTTCTACTCTTGAAAGAAGTTGTGGCTTTTCATCTGAATAAACTTAAATTATCCAAAGATGATTTGTGACAGGTTTGGTATAAATTTGCCCAATGGTTATTGTGGAAAAAGTCGAACATTTGAAAAAAATTACAGACAGACGGGAGAACAGACATGCACACTAACGGACAGGTGCACGCTGGACAAAACTTGATCAGAATCTCACTTGAGCCTTTAACTCAGGTGAACAAAAAAAAAACTATCAACAAAACATTTCAAACCATTTTTCTTAGTTTTTTTAATCCCTCCCTCAAAAATTGAAGAAAGTTTATGTTAAACATTTAAGCTATTTCTACCCCTACCCCTAATTTGATTAATTAAATGTTCTAGTACAATATTTGTATTCTATTTTAACTACTGATGCCCTACACTTACCCTCCGGTATACGTTGTGGAGCAGACCCTTAGATAAGAAGAAAGGCGTAATAAGTTTTAGAATTTGTGCCTAATCTCTTTGTAATTATAAATAACAATAAAATATGTTCAAATCAAATCAAGAAGGAATAGGATGTAGGGAACCGGTTTTTTTTAAATCATGAACGTTACAATGGTTGAGTGTTAATATTCTACCCTTTGTTGTTGATGTTTTAATCGTTGATGTTGTCAATTTAATTGTTGTCGAAGGTAAAGGAGTTGCTTTTGTCGCTGGTAAAACTGTTGTTGATTTAGCTGATGGGATGGTTGGAATCTGTATTGTTGGTGGAATCGGTGTGTTTACTTGAAGCAAATTATATATATATATATATATATATATATATATATATATATATATATATATATATATATATATATATATATATATATATATATATATATATATATATATGAAAATGAAAGGTTTAAATTATCTCAGATATAATTATGTCAGATATTAATGCATAAATAGACTTTACACTGCTAACACTCTTACTCTGACAAAATCCGCAGTAGTCAGGACAATTCATCTGTGCCCAGGCCACAAAACTAGGTTCTAAGCAAACACTCTTAGAATATGTATAACAGCTTGAAATCTTGTCGATACATAAGGTTCCACTTATTACTGAAAATAAAGAAATATAAGAAATAGAACAGGAAATGTCAACACAAGGATATTGGTATCTTACAACTAATTTGTCATGAGTTGAAGGATTGTTTTATTTCTGTACGTTGATTATTTAGAAGAAAATAGAAGCGAGACCGACCGTGGGTTTCCGACGATGACCCAATGAATAGTGCATGATGTCTAATATGAGAGGAGCAATATTACTAGAATATTGCCTGCCTTAGTAAAGATATCATATGGACACATAATTATTAAACTCAACCTGACTGCAAATCTCATTTAGCTCTATAATTGCATTATCATCTGGCTGAACAGCACACAATATGATCCATGATCATGTTTAAAGATTTTTTTTTAGATTTAGACTGTTTAAAAATGAGTTACCGTCACAATATGTTGCCTGCACTAGGTGCTGTATAGATTCTAGATCAGTAAAACTGTTCACAGTAAACACGTGTTCATGATCTGTAGCCATAGCAATCAGTTCATTCATAGAAACATGGCCGACTCCAATGGCAAACACCTTAGCCCCAGTGCCTTTGAGATGTTGTGCTGCTATATGTGTATGATATTGGCTATCGGACTCTCCGTCTGTCAGGACGTATACTATGTTTGGAGCAGTGAGACGGTCGCCATTCTTTGGAGTAAATGTGTAGTGTTCAGCCATATATAAAGCATAATCCGTGTGTGTTCCTCCAGGTAGGTATGGTATCTATCATAATGGAGATCATAGCATTGGAAAGATTCAATATTTTATAAAACACAGTAGGCAATACAGTAAATACAGAATGTAACTCAGTAATCTGTATATCAATTAATCGCAATTCCGAAATCAACATCGACAGAAATTTATATACTACTTGTTTCAACAATTATCAAAAGCTCAGATATAGTAATAGGGAGAAGACTTGAGATTGATGAAAATATCGGGCTTGTATAAGATATTTTCCAAAATTTACAAGCATTCTAGCATTACTTTGATATTTCAAATTGAAATGGTTTACCACTCCCCATTAATTTACAATTGTACAATGCGTCCATTGTTTTTGCTTGATCAAGTTGAATTATCAGGTAGTATTTATGATTAATGTTTTATTTCTCAATCTAAATATTCAGCTTTCTTTTCTGCTTAAACTTGTCTATTTTGATCGAATCCGGGAAACTCTCTGCACATTCTGTAACAAAACAATTTTTATATAGAATATAAAATAATGTAATGTTATTTTTAGATCAATGGAAAATTTAATTTTTGAATGCCTTTATGTAAAAAAGGATGCTTGTGATTTGCTAGATGGAAGCATATTACGTCAAATAAATATTATTTTATCTGGTCCTTCAACGGCGCCGTAGCACTTTGATATTGTCGTGCAATACTGCGTAAATAAAACTAAAACTTGTAGGAGACACATTGTAGGATTTCAATGATTTATTTTTTGTTTTCTTGTGGATATTTTTTTTAAACAAATTTTGCAGGTAAAAAAGTTTGGGTATGGCATATTATCATTTATTCTCTGATTATCTTTACAATATGAGTATTTCAATTTCTGGACGCTTTAGCAAACATATATTCTTTGAAGGATCAATGGGTTTTTTTCCATTTGTAACTTAGCCAATATGAAAAGTTTAAAACTGATATGGAAGATTTTAGCACGTGGACCTCTAATAAAGTGGTCAATGGAGAATCACTCTTGCTAAAGAAAATATATTATTGCTAGATTTGAAGGCAACGTACGTAAATCAAACCAAACAAAACCGGTATCTGGCTAATAGTACAGACAACAACATCAAGCAGAATGAAGTCGCAAAGATAATATTCTGTCCTATATACTTTTACTACTTACCCGTGCAATGGCATTTAGGAGACTGTATTGATTGTGATAAGAGTTGAGTAAAAAGAAGCTGTTAGCGTGTGTGGAGAATGTTCCTACAGAGACTTGAGCGTCATTTGGTCCGATGTTTAAGAATGTGACAAACTTTGAGACAAAATTCTTCTGAAGTTCAAAGTTATAGAATCCCTCACTTCTGGAAGAATCCAGGAGGAACAGGATGTCTGCTGGTGCCGCTGCGCATGCTGAAATAGATAGCAATACGATTTATAAAATTAATGTAAGAAACATAAAGTTATGAACCAAGTCATAAGGTACGTTTTAGTTTTTGTATTATATTTTAAAGAACTTATTTTTTTAACCTTGTAAATTTTCGGGTTTTTTTTAAATAAAAAAACATACCTATGTTGTTGGAGTTTGTTCAGTAATATGCTTTTGCATTTAAACAAATCATAAAAAATATAACTATCAAATAAGTCACACAATATGATAAAGAGCTACTCAAGAAAAATGTAATCTTATGAAAATTCAGCTATATATTTATAAACAAATCAAATGAATTTGCATGTTATTCTACTTGTTAGTGATTTATTTATAACTGCGATTGATATATACTAGTAAATTGACATATGTCCACTCATACAAACCCTGTGAACGCCGAGGCAAGATATGTGTATTACAGAGCTGGATAATACCCAGAATGGTTATCACAAGAACATCTAATCCACTTATTCTGATCATTGTCTTCCAGACCTATCACTAATTGATAGGTCAGTACATGATAAGAAAAATAGGTTTATAGGGGGTCATGCTATTTGTCTATTTCCTTTTGAAGATATATGATTATAATATTAAAATATGATTATAATATCAAAATATCAAAAATAAACATTCGGCGAATTATAATGGTGAGACTGTCCGCTGGAAATAAGAATGGAATTAATTGCACTATTCTGCGAAGTGCTTAATATCATCTTTATTTTCCACGGTCTGTACGAAAGGAAAACAGGAATTTTTTTCGAAAACAAAATACATGTATGAATGATTCTTATCTCCTGAACTAGCTCAAATACCAGTAAACCAACAAGTGACAAATTTAGTGTTGTAAGGAATTTAAAGCTTTAAAAACAATTTACTTTTCTATGTCTCAAAACTTTTTCGTCTAATGAGTTGGGGTGCGTCTGTGTGCTTTATTACTTTCGCTTTTAGCCTCCACCGCTGGTTAGTAGCAATACAGAAAGGAGAGCCGAGTGCATAATCCTCTCCCTGTCATTATATAGCCTCTCCACAGTCTTATGTACAACCTACTTGTGGCGAAACGTGGAAACTGGACATTGGCAAGTCTCCAGGCTAAACTACAAGAAGAAGGGTAGACCGGACTCTTCAACTTTGGTCAGCAGCTCGTATAGAACGAAAATTTAACATCCATTTTGGTGTTTAACTGCTAGTCCCACGAGACGAACTTCACTTGTCCTTCAGGTTGAGGGTTTGACGTAGGGTTAACTCTAGGGATGTCAATTTTGTCAATAATTCATATTCGAATATTCAATGAAAGTATTCGAATAATTCGAATATTCGATAAAATAAATAAAATCTGTTTTATTTTAAATATGCATCATCCTACTCTCACGAAAGGTTTAGCGTAGGTATACTTATATTGGAAGTAAAATTGTATGAAGACTTTTGTAGTTGTACAATAAGAAATTCCATTTGATATTTGTCAATGTTTGAAATAAATAAATTACAATTGATTTAAATATAGAAAAGTATAATTTTAACAAATGAAACATATGTATTTATAGTAGCTCCAACTGAGGAACCAGTCGTCTTGCCAAAGGCAAGATATAGTCGTAACGGTATACTGTTCAGATTTCAATACGTGTAATAAATTACACTTATCTGCCTGATAAGAGATATGATTATAATCTTCGATACAATGTTTTAAAAATATAAACAAATTTTTCCTTAGACAATTTTCCTAAGTAATTAACAAATTTCCCGATAATGAATATAAAATTCAGGATAATGTACAACCCAAGATATAATCATTTATTCTGAAATTGAGACCTTTACAAAATTAATTACAGTCTAATTCTATTGGACATTCATTTGAATGATCAATTAAATTTGTTTTGATAAGTATACTCTTCACGTCTTTTAGACATTCTAAGAAGGTTTCCATTTTTGTTGTCCTCGATTCTAGACCCGATCGTATTTAACTAATAAAAACTATGAAAGTACGTTTTGTATTATACATAAAGCATTATTGTACAATTCTTTAACACCTTACTCAAAACAAAATCTATGTAATTTAGTAATTCTATAAGATAAGAATGTAGTGAAAGAAATCAGGCGATCGAAATTGACCGCTAGTAAATTAAAGAGGGATAATTCCAGCACTGTTCTAATCAAAATTTATTAATCACAGTACTTCTTTTTATGAAATCTAAAAAAAACACCGAATATTCGAATCTTAAATTCATATTCGAATATCAACTCATCGAATGAATATTCGAATGTTCGAATATTCGTTGCCATCCCTAGTTAACACCACTACCTTGTTAAAATATATCGTTACAGAAATTAGCTGTTAACGCTAGATGAGTTATTGACCTTTTGAGAGTGCTGGTGGTACTAACAAGACGCCGTTGAAGCCCCGAATTCAACAGGATAGAAGACAGCCATGGACTAACGAAATGTGCACAGATAGGCGGAAAAATCTAGAACTGCACAGGTGGCAATAGGGATGAGAAAATACAAGACTGAAATTTTGGAAATAAGTGAGAGCAGATGGAAAAGAATCGAACATCAAACCTGGACTGGGTTGTTTATGTAGGTGACGATAAATTGCAGCAAAGAGGTGTAGTAATAATAATGATGAATTGAGAGAGTAAAGAAGGCACTATTAGAATGAAACAGGCTAGCTAAGGAATTAGAAAGTCATGGCCCTAATATGAGCACAAGAACCTTACAATCATCCAAGCTTTTGTTCCAACTAATTAGGCAGATGACGATGTGAAAGAGGACTTCTACAACCATGTGCAAGAAGTTAACAGAGGGTCAACAAGCATGAATAATAGTTGTAATGGGAAATTTTGATGCCAAAGTGTGAAAAATAATACCAGTAAAGAAGAAGTCATGGATAAGCAATTGGTGTATTTAACATGTATCAGGGTAAAAGTAGGTTTATTTAAACCCATTTGAAAACATGTCTGTCTTTTTTCTCATTCTTCTCGGTCTCTATTTCAACATGATAAATATTCTAATTTAATAGGGTAAATTTCATTGTTTAATCAAAAGAGAATATGTCACAAAAGTGGTGTTTCATTCCTCCGTAAAAGCTTATTTTTCTTAATCACTTATCGAGTATATATCAATGGATATAAAATTTCGCTTTATTATTTTTTCTTGCTCTCAGTAATACTACAGGTAAATACCTGTATATGGGGTTAGAATGGACTAAATTGCTAAAATTGTAATGGAAATCGATGGCACAATGCAGTGTTGATTAAATACTATGATATCACTTATTTTCGTGGGAAATAATTTTCGCTGTTTTCGTGGTATGAGGAGAACCATGAATTCATTAAAATTGTATTTAAGACAAGGCTACACTTAAAAAAATCAAATTCCCATGAACCGATATTTTCTCATCAATACACGAAAATTTGGTCCCTGAAAATGAGTGTTTTTCAAATAGGTGAAATTCGTCTTTGAATACTTACTGCAAGTGATAACTTCAGAAATGAACTACATGTACAAGTAAAAAAAAAATTACAAAAAAGAGAAAAAAAAATTCTTAGTATGAAACATTTGATATCTTAAGATAATCCTTAGAAGCTTTCATTTTACACACAAGGATCTTTGGATAGTCTTAAGATAAGTCGTACGAAATGTTGCGTTTCAGAACATTTTCAGAAGTATGCCTACTTTTTGCATATAACTGTAAGAAGCCTCTGCGTCGAAAATTTATTTAATAATATCATAGAAATATCAATTTAAATTTTTAGATCTTAAGTATGTGTCATCAATAATTTCTTTGGAATAAAGCATATACTCACTTACAGATTTGGAAATCCGATTTAGCACTTAATTTATACACGATGGCAATAAGCTATAATGAGCCCCTTACATGTACTAATTTAAAACGTCTTTTGATCCGTATTATCGCTTTTTGAAAGGCATTATAAGCCTACCTATTCATGTTACGATGCGTTTTTGAAATTTAGAACAGCGTCTTTTTAAAAGTCGTAAAAAGGCACTTACAATGAAAGGCATAACTCCTTTACATAGTGCATCATTTACGCCTGGAATGAAGGCACAATACTAATAACAAGTAATAACAATCAAATCCGGTAATGGCGGAGGGTAGTCCACTCCATCTCATGGAGCAGTTTTTGGGGAATAAGCAGCTAATGCAGACTTAGGCAGAGCTATGTCCGATGAGTGCTTCTTTGTCGTCAATCGACACCTCGCAATTCTATCATGCACCACCACAGTATGATCAAATTCTCTCTTCACAAACTGAAGTGCCCAGAGTCAGAGTGATCTACTCACTCACTCTGACGGTTATCATACTTACAATTTTTTTTATCCAAATGTTGATTTTACATCATTGGACTCAAATTTACAACACGTTAGCTCAGTCGGTAGAGCGCTCGCTCCTTGATCGGAATGTCGTGTGTTCGAATCTCGGCCGCGACTGACATAAGTCGATAAAAAAATTGGTAGCAACTGTTCCTTAGCCAAGCGCTCGGAACTTTGAAGTGAAAGGTGCAGATCCTTAGGATGAGACCTTAAAAACCGAAGCCCCGTGTCACGGCAGGCGTTGGCAATATAAAGATCCCTCACTGCTCATTGGCCCTGAGTGCCGAGTAAAGGTCTAAATTTGAAGCCCTTCATCGATATATGGTGACGTCTCTATATAAGTGAAAATTTCTCGAATGGGATGTAAAACTACATACAATCTTATGATAATATGTATTTATTTATTTATTGTTATATTCCTATAGTTTGATGTATTCATGTCCATGCAATCTCCCATCGGAGGAAATAAAGATAAAAAGAAAGATATATTTTCCATCGAGTTTTTCATAAGTAGCATGGCTTTTTTCCCCTGAAATATTATTAAGCTCAAAAAACAACCATAAAAACTTATTTTATCAGTCAACAATTCTTTTTTATACGAAATCAATAAAAGTTATAAAAGAATCAATTTACCTCATTTTCTCTGAAATACATCGAATTAGGGAAGAGTCCTGGGAGTATAGAAAAAACATAAATGAATTAAATGACGACAAGAAATTGAATTAAAATTAAAGTTATTGATGTAGAATTTTTTTTCCAAAATCCTTGGTATCAAAGTTCCTTTTTAGAGTTATCTTTTCTGTAACCTGAACTCAATAACTTTGGTAAGTCTCCACATACGTCATCATACTCATATTACATATTACTGGAAACTGAACTGGACAATATCAATGAGCAAAACTAGAAGTGAGAAATATTTAACATTTATGAACATACAATCAGATAAGTATTATATAGCCGCACAAATCAGTCTGCCAAAAAACTTTTACAACAGTCTTCGTAGCGATATCGCAACCAATTTATTAGGCTGAAAGTACAAATAAACTATAACGTTTTCTTATAGGTATACCTGTAATTTACGAAATATCATGTTACAAAAAGTCAAAGGTCTGCTGTCTGCTATTCTTTTATTGAAAAAAATCGATACCCTTTTCTTTCGGTAACATCATGATTATTCCATGTATTAATTGTTTATGATTAAGGTGTCACTCTCAATTCATCTGTAAAACTTTTGTAAGACTCTAAAGGCGGTTCCAGGAAATCGTCAGCACACAAACTATACAAAACCGGAAGAAACAGTATTTTCCTCGATATACATGTACGTCACAAATCACGGGGTGTGGAGGAAGAAAGCCTTTCCCCTTTCAGCACTGCTACACACACACCCACACCCACACACCCTCAAACACACCCACCCAAACACACATAAATATATATATATATATATATATATATATATATATATATATATATATATATATATATATATATATATATATATATATATATATATATATCATATCATATCATTCTATATTCTTCCTCTAGTGGTCAGTTGTATGTGGGATGAGCTAGATAATCAAAATATTAACGGATGCGTTTTTTGCACGGCTTAATTCTTTGAAGCTCTTTGTAGGAGGTAATTTGCAGAGGCAGTTCTGGTTGGTTTTCGCGAGTAGGTTCTACAATTTGCAGAGGCAGTTCTGGTTTTTTGTGAGGAGGTTCTATAATTTGCAGAGACAGTTCTGGTGGTTTTTCACAATCGTTGTGTTGGATATGATTCGAATCCCTACAATGATAAAATGATGAAATCCTGAATAAAAGTCAGAATGCTGAATACTTTCTATTAACGTAATTATCAAAATAAAATATATACTTACTTATATAACCTACATATAACAACCAAAACAGCAATGATGCTCCCCGCTCCAAGGATAATCAGGATTACAACAATTATAATTAGAAGGACGTGGTCTTCCTCTGAAAAAAGCACATCGAAATAAAAATTTCTGTACGAGAAACATTCAAGTTCACAACACTGTCACATTTGCTTACTTATTGTTTCGCAAGAAAAGAGTTTTGTTTGTTTGTTTGCTTAACGTCCCTCTCGAGAATCTTTCACTCATATTGAGACGCCACCACACGCCGTGAAGGGCTGCAATTTTAGACCTATACTTGGCACTCACGGCCATTGAGCAGCGAGGGATCTTTTTCATGCCAGCACCTACTGCGACACGGGACCTCGGTTTATAACCGCGAAGGGATACCTAAGGATTAACTCCTTACTCAGCGACTCTGGAGCAAACGCTCTACGGGTGACGAGAAAAGAGTTCACGTCGAGATTGAATACTGTTCGTTATCTTCATATTTCATGTAAAGAAGTAAAAGATACCAAAACACTTGCACCTCAGGTAGGTCATAATACTCACATGTAGGAAATACAGTATGTGAATTTCATTATTTTTATTTTTCATAATTTTTGTTTCATAATTTCCATAAATATTAAAATGGTATTCACTTTAAGTATTTTTGACAATGAAATAAACTGGTTTATAAATAGAAATACAGATTACTCACCATTGTTAAATTAATAGAAATAACCCAATTACTCTGATCTTTGTTTTATTGAGGTTATTTATTACGGCATAAGTTGATACCGTATCATGGAGATAGGTAAGGCATTAGAGAGTATCATGTACATAATATACAATTATTGCTGGTTTTTATTGCTGAGGTCAGTGCGATGATTTAGACACCTGAGGAGTACAACATTCACCGCGCCCGAAGGGCGAGGTGATTTTTGTACTTCGAAGGTGGCTAAATCATCGTATTGACCGAAAAAAAAACACAGCAATAATTGTTTTATTATATGATTTAATGATTAAATGACACACACTCATTAAGCAATCCATGCCATCTTACTTGTTCACATCTACTGAATTACTAGCCGAAACGGGGTTAAAATATGAACCAGTTGTATCATTTTGGAATTTTTAATACTAGTTTAGGGTCAATGTAGAAGAAATAAATGTCAGGCACATATATAGGATTGATTTTGAAAAAGGGGGCATTAGAAGAAAAAAAAATACAACTTACCTGAAAACAAATCTTTGACTAGCCCCCCCCCCCAAAAAAAAAAAGAAAAGGGAAAAGAATTCTCCCAATTCTAAATTTTATTTAGTGGGATCTAAAGATCCATAAACGAGGAGAGGGGGGGGGGCTTTTATTGAAATTTTTTTCCTTAAAATTTTAAATAAAACTTTACATTCTCAAGAGGTGGGGAGACGGACAGGACCTCCTGCAACCCCCCTCCCCCCCCCCCCCAATCACCCAAGAATCTATGTGCCTTAATGCTATGTTCATATGAGTGGAAGTCAGGTGCAAGTGAAGTAACTTTCCAAAACTACGTGTATTTGCATCAATCTGAAATTTTTCTCTGTTTTTTTTTTTTGGTCCAATGTAGAATAAATGATTCCTCATATTGACCTGGAAGGTCACGTGCAGGTCAATATAATGTAGTATTTTTCTAACATTGTTGGATCTCAGCCAATCAGAAAGATGGGAATTATTCAATCATATAATAACACAAATTAATCCTTAATGTTCTCTTTTCTTGTTATTAGTAGAATAACAATATCCACAGATATTGCATAGTATGTAAATTTGCAAGGTTACTCTTTCAACAAAAGGGATACAAGTTCCAAATATATTTTTTGCAATTATTTTGATGAAACGGTAACCATTCCGAATTCTGCTATCTGTTAAAGGCTGATTGACAAACTTGTCTTTAAATTCGCAATTAAAACATAAAGGGGGATTTGATTCTAAGAGTTTTGTCCAGTGAACAATGTTTCTTTCTTGGGTAGGGGTGTTCGTATCCATTCTGAAAATTTACTTTGTTTTGTATGGCCTTTGTGTTTTCTCTCTCGTGGGGAGATGCTTGTTCCAGTGGTGTCACCTTCACTGTTAGTTATTGCCGTCTCTGGAGATGTCACTGATGTGTTAGTAGTTTTTGAAGTTTGAGATGCCGTTGAATTGTCTGTAGTTGCTGCTGATGAAGTAGTATTCTCACTTACCAAAAGAGTTCCTGTCAACATATTACATTGCCGTTGATTAATATTCATCAACAGGCTAAATGCACTGCTGCTAACTGTAAAAAAGGCTCTAAATGTCTTTTTCCTTATTCTTACGAATATACATGTAATATACTGATGAGGAACTCAGTCTAGATCTGTACTTTTGAATAAATGATTTTTTTTTTACCAATTTACATGTTATGGTATACTCCTAAGAGACCAGGCAATATTTGCAATATTTATAAACAGGATAAGAAAAAAATAAAATTTTGGTCCCATTCTTTTTCATTAAAGAATGAAAAAAGTATATATTCCATCCTCATTTGTGTGAAAAAACAAATTAATATCCATACCATCATTACAGTACCAACCAGACCCAACCTGACAGAAAGCAGTCCCAGAGCAGTCCCTAGGACTGCTTTCTAAAACTGCTTTCTAGGACTGCAAGAGCAGTCCCACAGCGGAACCAGAGCAGTCCTACGGCGGTCCCAAAGCAGTCCCAAATATATAACAAAGCTTTTCCACTCAGTGAGTATCAGCCATCTATAGGGATTGGGTAGATGGCTACCACTTTTACCATACAGAGTGTATTCAGTTAAAGAAATGTTGATTTTTTTTTTTCAGAAATGTTTCGGAATTTTTAATGTGATTTTGGATTTCGTGCGACTTTAAAATGTATGAAAGTTGTATAAAATGAAGAATATGAACCACTGATTGATTGATTGTATGTTGTTTTACGTACCATTCGAGAATTTTTCATTTATATAGAGACGTCACCCTATACCGGTGAAGGGCTTCAAATTTTGACCTTTACTCGGCAGTCAGGGCCATTGAGCAGTGAGGGATCTTTATCGTGCCAACGCCTGCCGTGACACGGGGCCTCGGTTTTTAAGGTCTCATCCGAAGGACCCACAACTTTCACTTCAAAGTGCCGAGCGCATGGCGAAGGAACAGTTGCTACCCATTTTTTATCGACTATGGTCAGTTGCGGCCGAGATTCGAACTCACGACCTCCCGATCACGGAGCGAGCGCTCTACCGACTGAACCATAATTCATTTTGAAGTTACAGAAAGATGAGCAATTTAACACAAACCTGGAAAATCTTATTTAATTTATTACATTTATTTACATTTCGAAATAATAAAGAATTTTTGATACATTACTACTGATTTAGAAAGAATTATAGAGATTCTGATACTGTTCGAAGACTTGAATTTTCACAGAAAGCATCCGTCATCATGTCCAGGTCAGTCAATCGATATTGGTGTATTCTCTTAATTGACCATTTATTTTTTAATGAAATATGGCAAATTAAAATTGTCTCTTGTTGTTAGAAGACTTGAATTTTAATAGAAAGCATCCATAATTATGTTAAGGTCGGTCAATTGATATTGGTATGTTCCCTTTCATGTAATTGACCATAAGCTTTTTTCTTTTATATGACAAATTCGGTATTGTAATTCGTGTAACAGCATGTGCTTTCTAAATCTAAAATGATATTTTGTTAGAAGGCTTATTTTTTCACAGAGAGCACCTATAATCATGTTAGGGCCAGTCAATTGATATTGATGTGTTTTCTTAATTAACCGTAACCTTTTTTCTGTGAAATATGGCAAATTTGGTATCGTCTTTCTTGAACTAGCAACAGCTTTCTGAATCTAAAATGATATATTAATTCAATTTGGAAATGTTAAGGGAGGCAAAAGACCTACAGTTTTGCACTCAAGGCCAGGTCTAGGTTGTTGAAAAAGGAGGAAACTGTGATTTGAGAGTTTATTTCAGGGTTTTCATCATATATGACTATGTTCTCCCACTTCATTATATAAAACACATACGTATAAATATTCAAAAGATAATATTACGTGTAGGTGCCATATTTAGGTATTACATACATGACGTATTTTTTGCTAATTTATGTTCCGATAATTTTTGTTTCATACCGTTTTATATTAAAGAAAAATATATAATTGTTCATTCTACATTACCGTTTAAAAAAATCCATGTCTCATCCTAATAAATCCACAAAAAGTACCAGTCCAATAATAAATTGCACCTGTCCCACCCTGTTGATAAATATTGCTTGATCCCTCATTTTGCTTTGACTGATTAGAAGTTAAAGATAATGTTACTTTTCTTCATATTTTTTCTCTCTTGAACCTTAATTATAAAGCAAATGTCAATTTTTTTTCAATATCAAGAACATAAATAGCTTAAGTGAAAATGGTGACGATATTGTAAAGTGGTCGTTCTCATAAATCCTGCAAACAATATGAATCGTGAACAGGGTGAAACATACGTTGCAAATCAGTAACGATTAGAAATTTATTCACCATTATGTGCAGAATAATGTAATATAGGATTGAAGATTAAAATTAATATAAAATAAATAATGAAGGTACTTGATAATCATAATTACCGAAGCAGTAAGCGCTTGAACACCCACTGGCAGGCTTCAAAAGGTAGACATAATAAGTCACGCAATTCTTCACTTTGATTTTCAGTGTTTCCTCGCAACATCCCGCCAGACCACTCTTGCACACTGTCCGATTGACCACTCCCTCTGTTGGAATCGGAAGGTCACCTTTGTAAAGATGTAAAGAACAAGAAAGGATTGAAGTTTCAATACAATGATTCTTTGAGAAAAAGAAATCGTCTTTGTTTTCCTTAAGATTTCCTGAATTTCTTCTGACATTGGAAGAGAGAAGGTGGAGTCAAAATTCAAAATCAGCAAAATACATTTCTATGAGGAACCTGTTGTTCAATAGATGTGGCCAAGTGTGTAAGATTCAATTATCTGATAAGAATCCGAAAATCAATTGTTACCTCGGAAATCATTATGAAACAAAATCATCTCAAATATTAGTCGACATTCATTAGAAAATATAGGTTTGAATGTTAACACGCAAAAATGCCAGATCATAAATTGAGGAATTTCTCAAGGTATATGTTAGATTTTAAATAAAAGGAGTATGAGAAATAGATAGACCTACCATCCATCCACAGTGGAAATACCGTTCCACATTGTGTCATTGCAGGACACGTGCGCACGATCTCGTTTCCCGCCAAACTGTCAATACGGTACCACTGTTCTGTCAGAAAGTTGTCACAGATAGCTGTATCAGAGGGTGTCACATTGTAAGCTGATGATCTCCTGATTTGTCCAGACAACACGCTGTATGTTGTGCACCCATCGCCTTAGCGTAAAAAAATTATATTATTTGAAATATTTGTATATCTGCATCACTATTTTAAATTGTTAAAAAAAAATGTATTTGAACATTTCAAAGTGATTAGAAGTATTTTAATCTTAGTTAAAGCACGAATATAAAGTTAAAACCAAGTTATAATGTTCAGTGCTCAATTTTATTATAGATTATCGGGTATTGATCATTATTGATGAATTTAAACATTTAAAAAATATATATATTCTTAATTAAAAACGTAAATACATGTATACAAAATTTGTAAACCTTTTGAAATGAAATTCGTGCCAATTGCATGTAAAAAAAACTTCACGACATTTGTATTCTGGAGTTACTGATGAATATCAATATTATTCCGTGCCAATACTTTACCCATTTATTTTGACTGACATCCAAGGACCTGATACTCTATATATTTAAACACAAGTCATTTAATTAAATGCTCCTTCGATCGTTTTTTTATTACGTGTTGCTATTTACACCATAAATAGTAGTTGATTTAACTATGTAATACCAAAAAGGAAGAAATGTTCTCTATATTTCATTCAATTACATTTGAAAAAAAAGTCGCACATGTAAAACACACTTAACGTAATTTTTATTACTAAATTAAATGAAAACACTAAAATCATTTATGAAATATATTTAATAACTGTATTAAAATATTTTCTCACATTTTCTTAAAATATTGGAAGAAAATTAACAAATTTTGGCTAATATTACTTACACAGAGTAGCAATAGCCAAAAGAGTCGGTTCGGAATAGCGATTTCCGATGTTCTTTAAAAAGTTAGTGTTTATCTGTGTTCAATGTTATTTTTTAAAACGAATCTTGTGTTTCGAAAATGTTGACGACATATGCAGGCATGCTACGCTGATGAAATAAAAATATGGAATTCGTTGAGAACTTACAACCTCTGATGTATAATGAAAAAAAAAACCGGAATGCTTAATAGAAGGTTAAGTTTATTATAATTATTATACATACCATAGACTTGCATAACCAAAAACACCACCAGAAACCAAAAAATACCGAGAATGTGTCCCCCCGAGTCCGCCATGCTGTTCCTACTTCCTGATTATTATTACAATTGTATTGGATGACATAAAAAAGTTTAAATGACTTAGATTTTTAAAACATATCATATACAACTCAACTGTGATAGTAATCAGAATTGTATTAATAAACTACAGCAAATTAAAAAAAAAGTGATGGGTGTTCTCCTTGAATATCTTTGGACAATCGGAAACTAAGTTTGATAATCATATAACAAAGGAGGACAATTTATATTGAATAAAGAGTTGGAGGTAACGTGAAATTTGCATTTATATTCTTTTCCAAATAAAGGAATAATAAAATTTATTTATAACTCTATGTGGTTCTTATTACCTTTATTAAATTTCCTCTCGTTTCTTGAAATTATTATTTCAAGATCTGATATTGATTGAAAGACCCCTTGACAGAATAAATTTTTTCACTGAATTTATAACTATATAATTGAAATGGGCTTTTTTGTTACAGAATTAAAAGAATGTACATGTATTTACATAAAGGGTATATTCCATTTGCCTAACTAATTAAAAAAAGTAAATTGATAATTTCCCTGTTTTTTTGTATCTAAAACAAATCTCTACCAAGACAGGTTAAGTAACAAATACATTAAACATTAGAGGGTGAATTAGATCTAGAGTTTTGAATTTAAACTTTTGAACTTTCCTACATTATTTCTTCATCTTCGCTGGTCCATCTATGTTCTTTCATATTGGCTAGCAAATATTACACTTTCCTTTACCCATAATACTTGCAACCAACCTCCCTCCCCCCCCCCCAAAAAAAAAAACCCAAAAAAAAAACAAAAACAAAACACACACACACACCCTCACACACACAAAACCACAACCCAACCTCCCCTCCCCCCAATAAACAAAAAAAAGTCAAACTCTGTACCGTTTATTCAGTAAAATGATTTTCACATATTTCTCTGACAAAAACCATAATGTTTGTTTTTTTCATGTTTTGAATATGTTGCAACAAATTATCCTGGAATTCCATGATGGATTGATATGATTTCTGTAAAAAGAAAGGATGTGTAAATTGCAAATTTCTTTGATCAATTCCAATTTCATAAATGATGTTTAAAGAACATACTATCAAAAAAATTTTATGAGAAAATCAAAAATATGTACATGTAAATGCATTTTACTGTGTTTCCTTCGGCTTCATATTTGTGTCAACAAAATACTTCAAGAATGCCATGGTAGATTTATAGGATTCCTAAAAAATGGGGAAAAAATGAATCGATTTGGCAAATGAATCTAGTACTCTATGTTAATCACGTCAAGTTTTTTTTTTGGGGAGTAATTTCAATAGTATACTTACCTCATCTTCCCAAGTTAAGGGTTTCTGATCCACTCCGCTCCATATGTGGAGCGGAGTTCATCAGAAACTCTTGACTTGGGAAGATGGCGTTACCTTATTAAGAAAGTGAACATCTTCCTTTTCGTAGTCAAAGACCGTTGTCCCTATGTAATGAGTATTGATTCCTACTGTTCTGGACAAATCTTTAGACTGATAAAACATACAGCGATGTCAAGATAGTTAATGATGAACAGATTACTATTAAGGTTTTGCTAATGATAATTTGTTTTTGTAAAATAGTTCTAATAGAGGCCAAGTTTTGTTAATGATCCTAATTGTAGTGGCCTGAGAGTTGCACCCCCTACATTCAAAATTCTTTGTTAAGGAATTCTGTAGGCACTAAAAATAATATGCATCTATGTAACATCTAAATTTTCAAATTGCCGCCTTCTTCTAGTGATGACCAAGTCAGACATTTCTGTGCTTTATCAAAATAGCCGAATTACAGGAAGTTAGATTGATAGCTCGCACTTCATAAACATATGTGAAATAATTTGAAAATCATTCCAATATACTCGTGGATAAAGGGGCTATTTTTTTTTTTTTTTTTTTTTTTTTGAAAAATATGCTGTTGCAAAGGGCATTTTAATTTGTAAATTTGTACATAGAATAACTCTTACTTGGAAAATTGTTAAGTCAAACAGTTTTTGTTACTTTTCATTACTATGGTTTGCAGGAATGAAAACCTCAGACCAGAACAATATGGAACATTGACAAAATGTGGCCACTGTTAAAACTAATTTTACAAACAAAAAATTTGCCTTTCCAGGAACGTTAAAATATGAGATGGCAGTTTCATAGTATAATTTTGTATCTTTTTTTGAAAGATCATATCATTAACATATTTGAGATAATATTGAAACGTAAGCGATTCGTTGATATCACTGATGAATATGGCTTTACTTTAATACAGAACATGAATTTGAACAGGCCCTGTATTGAGTTTTAATTGTGTTCAGAAGCTTACACTTATTCCTACTTGAGTGAGGTTACAAGATAACCCTGTATAAATTGTCTGTATGAGAGACAACAATGTTGTAACTTCCTGTCTATCAAATCCGTGACTGCAATTTACTACTGCAAATCCCATTTCCTCAATGAACGTGACAACTTCTTGAAAGTTTAACTAAAATGCATTGAAATCAGATTAAAGATGATATACACATGTCTTTGAAAAAAAAAAATCATGCTTATATGTCAAAAATAAAGCAAAGACATACCTTGCCGTTTCCATCTTTATCCAAGCGATTAATAACATCCTCAACAGTGACACCTTTTCCAAAAAGGCGTTCTTTATCACTTTCAGTGAAACTTTTCTATAAAACATATAGCGGAGCAATCATCTCAAGAAAGTTTACTATATTTTAATATTTAAAGAATGATTTCGACGTGAGAACAATTATCTATTTAATAACTGTATTTCATGATCAAAAAAATACTATAGTTTACTCTTGTACATACTTAAATACTTTTACTAATAAAAATTTACTCTACACATATTTTTATTTTTAGAGCCTAATATTTTTTAATTCTACACGAAAAGTGTAAATTTTAGAAATAATGTATGAATAAGCAATTAATATTTTCTTTTATTATCAAAAATTTGCAAGTGAAAATTGGAGAAAATGAAATATAATTTTAATTTAAAATTCATAGTAAAAATACTTTGATTAATTAACTATAATAAAAAAAAATTTGATTTACTATAGCAAAGACTTTGATACTGTAGTTAACTGGTAAACATCTTTGGGAGACTTTTTTCTACTTACGTCATTTAAGATAGCTGTAAGTTCATCCCTACTAATGGTTGCATCACTGTTCTCATCAAATTTTGATGAAAGCTTATGAAATATTAATGTACATTTATTTACTATTTTGAAGCATAAACACGACAAAAATCAGAAATTAACTTTTCTTATGTTGAGATTTCTCCACATTATTTACAAAAATAGTGAAATGGATTTTTTTTAATGAAATCTTCGTGATTTTTTTTTACCTCTATAAATTTATTGATGGCGTCTTTTATAAGTGCATGTTCTTTTCTCAGCTTCATCTCATTTTTCATTCTCTGTGCAGCTTTCCTGTAAACATTACAATATTTCAGCTAATACAGCTCATTTTGAATTGTGAAAATTTATTCAAGTTTCACATTTGAAAACGAGTTGTAAAAATTATATATACCTGCCCATATTTGTATCGGGATACACAACTCGTCTCTTTTGTCTGCTTTCATACACCGCTCTGAAGCTCTGCTGTTCATTTTCACCGTACTGAAAGTCGTTAATAACATCCTTATAAAATAAACTATTACACAGTAACGTTTCATTTGCCATGTTAATATTCCTCGAGTCTTCAACCTTGTGTATAAGAAATCTTATTCTCTTAGTCATTCTTGAACAGATCACTAGTTTTGGTTGCGATGCTTACATTGACACATTGAATACGAGATTTAGTTTTGAATTCACACTACAAAGGTTTCAGTATAATACAACCCGTATATATTAATGTCTGCGATGTAATTGAATACATTTTTTTTTCTTTTTTTTCAGGAAACATTCACATTTTTTATAAAATCATTCTTTTGGGGGTTTATGAACATTTATCATATACTTAGTCCCTACGGGTGGCGTCAAAACCCCATATAAACGACTGGTCGGAATGAAAAAAAAAAACCCATATCACGTTTCAGACCAGCGTACAAAAATGCAAATCAATGTATTACTGGAATAATTCAAATGCATGATGAATAGAATATATATATATATATATTACATCGTATGTCAAATCAGCCTCTGGCCCTCGGACTGATAGGGGTAAACTTGGGCTGATATGACATATGATATGGATTTAAGTATATAATATTTTCTACGTATTAAATACACATGTACAAACATATTGTCAGTATTTTGAGCATCGTTCATATTTACACATGTAAGAGAATTAACTTTATATTTACTATAGACTCGGTCTATTTCTTAGGGGCTCAGTTCAGAATACTCCTTATCCAATTTTTTTTCTAACTCAACGAAAACTGATTTGTAAGCTATATGTCTTTCATTGCTTAATGATTTAAGCAGCGGACTTGGTTTATTGACAAAATTCTTCCTGTAGTAGTGCGTTTGCATTTATTGCTATAATTATTTTTAATTTAAATTCTGTAAAATTCATACGTAAAATTTTAATGTAATACTAGAACAAATTACCGGTTTGGAAAGCTGAAGAATTGATATCATGTATATCGACAGCTTCTCACAGTAAGACTAGTTCTAAAGAACTTACAATTCAATTATTTTTTTTTAATGTATATACCTTTATATAGATACCTTATTGTCTTGAGGTTTTTTAAATTTAGCTATTGACAAAATCTTTAGACAAAGATGTTTTTTTATGAATATCGAAACATCACATTCTTACAAAAGGTTAGATTTCACCTTTAATTAATTGGTTGTACTTTTTGTTTACAAAAACGATTTAGAATGATATTTAATTTTAACCAAATAATTAAAAAAAACATAAAGAACTATATTTTGTAGGTATATCAATCAAAAAGCATAAACTGCTCGTTCAAAATGATAAAAATTTTATGATAAAATATCTTACCAACACAAATCCCAACGTTTTTGCAGCAGTTGATTCATCCCGAGCAAATCTGTGTCTTTTGTCCATTATATAAGGAATTTTCTCCATAGGCTGTAGTCTTTTGTAGAATGAATCTTCTTTCTTCATTGATAACCACCACCCTTATAGAGAATATATAATATATATTTTTACATATATATGAATTTAAAGGTTCAAACAAAAGCGTTTAATCTCTCTCTCTCTCTCTCTCTCTCTCTCTCTCTCTCTCTCTCTCTGTGCAACGACTATTCATTTAATTCCATTTTTTATGAGCAGAAATTTCAGTCATCATCTGCTTTAATTTAAAGATACATGTGGAATACCGTCAAAACACGAAATGGGATAATTAGCCAGAATTCCCCCGTCCATATAGAGACTTTTTTGGCCAGATATTGAATAATGAACGGGTTGCATCAACCCTACAAAAGACCCATACACAAATTCCAATAAAGATAAAATATTTTACAGTAGCTACAATTAATAAGAAGATATTTTTTTATCTACAAAATATTTAGCAAAGATTTTCAGAATTCTGAACCCTTAAACTTAATTTAATTAAATTAAATAAATTTAATGTTATTTTATTTTATTTTACTTTATTTTACTATTATTTTATTTTTTTAATTATTTTTGTGGAAAAGAAGTACTTCTGACCTGGCAAGCTTGCCGACATTCGCATGGCCACTCTGAGAGGAACATTCGGTGTTGTTTTAAGGTGGAAGTACTCCTCCTCCAAATTGTTAACATTCATCACAACGATACAAAGCTCCTTCCCAGTTTTTATGTACAACTGCAGAAAATCCAGTGTAAAATTCATATAAACACTCTTTCCGTGCAGAAATCTTTTGTACTAAACACGATCTTAAATTTCCGCTCTGTGGGTATGGTAGGGTAGTTTCTTACGCATTCATCATTAAAGTTACATGTTCTTTATAAATGATTTTTTAAAAAGCCGTGAAGCACAGAAAGAATAGTTCCTTTGTAAGCAACCTGTGACTTTTAAATAATTTTCCCTATATATTCCTATCTGAAACGTTGATCCCCCACTGTGGCCCTACCCTACCCCCGGTAGTCATGACTTAAACAAATTTGAATCTACACTACCTTAGAATGGTTCCCTATCATTATGAGTAATAATGGCTTGACTGTTCTTGAGAAGAAGATTTTAAAAGATTTTTTCCTATATATTTCTATGTAAAAATTGATCCCCTATTGTGGCCCCGCCCTAGCCTTTGGGGTCATGACTTGCACAAACTTGATTCTACACTACCTGAGGATGCTTCTATATCAATATGGCTAATAATGGTTTGGCGGTTCTTTAGAAGATTTTTAAAGATGTTTTCCTATATATTTCTATGTAAATTTTTGATCCTCCATTGTAGCCCTAGGATACCCCCGGGGGTCATGATTCGAACAAACTTCAATCTACACTACCTGAGGATGTAATAAAGGTCTCATATAAATTTCACTCACTTTTTTGGTCCAATGGTTCTTGAGAAGAAGATTTTTAAAAGATGCCACCAAATTTTCAGTAATTCTCTATCATCTCCCCTTGAAAGAGGGCATGGCCCTTCATTTGAACAAATTTGAATCGCCTTTACCCAAGGATACTTTGTGGCACCTTAGTTGAATAGGCCCAGTGATTTTGGAGATGTCAAAATTGTGAGAAGTTTACAAATAGAAGGACAGTTAGACAGAGAGACAATTAGACGGACGACAGACAAATGTGATCAGAAAAGCTCACTTGAGCTTTCAGCTAAGGTGAGCCAAACGTAACTACATATAGTACAACTGTTATAAAATAAAACTGTGTTATGTGAACATACACCTTCAATTGTAAGCTGGACTGACATGTCAGAGCATGCTCTACGTATGAACAATTTCTAAAACGAGGTAGGTTATTGACAAACAAGTTGATGAAACAAGAATATCAGCAGTCTCGTTTAAAGTCATCATTTCGTAAGTTCTATGGTCGATACAATGACCTTGTCAGCAAATACAATCTATCATTAAGTCAAATGCTGACTGACCTTTTTCATACTAATTGTTAGGCCACTTGTTAGACACACTGAATTGTCGACGGATTTTTTCGTTATTTCCCGATCATGACAAGGAGCACACGGCGGGTGTGACCGGTCGGCAGGGGATGCTCACTCCTCCATGGCACCTGATCCCACCTCTGATGTCTTAGAAGTCCGAGTTTGCTCTGCTCCTATTTAGTAATGTTTAATGGACTTTTGAGCTCGAATACTGTTCGTTATCTCCACATATTTCACTGGAACATTTAATTGAAAATTCTGAAGCATATTCGATGGTGAGAACTTAAAACATAAAACTACATTTTTCTGGAATTAAAATTACATGTACTTGAAAGACTTAAGAGTTGACAGAATTCACAGCAGCATGATGAAAGTAATGTAAATATTTTAATTTTGGAATAAAAATTTATAAACCTTGCGTCACAAAATTAAGTTCCTCGCATAATTCTTTTTAAAAGATTTTAATCGCGTTATTTTATTCTATGTAAAAAAAAAAATAGAGTGAAGGGCTCTTTAAATCCATTAACTCTATCCATTAAAGAGGTGTAATAATGAAAATAAAAAATATTAATTATGGTTTCTCGACAGCTGTAAATCATACAGTTAATCTTAAATTATAGCTATAGGTTATTCATTTAGTTTATTAATCTGAATTGTTGTTAGTACAATAGCTTGCAACCGAAAGTTTAACAAAAATATGTAGATTCAAGAATTGAGAAACAACAATGATTAAATAGTCATCTTTATCTCTGTTAACTATAGTTTACAACTGTTTTTTTTAATACATGTAAAATGATTTTACAAATGTAAATATAACTTATACGAGTATTTCCCATCAAAAGAAGAGATTCTTGAAAATCCTATGAATATGAATTCTTAATATTTACAATTTGTTCATTATTTATTTGGATTTGATGTGAGTTTTTAAATAAATGCCCAATATATTCTCGGAAATAACTGTTAATCCCCAAAACAGAGTTGTCCGAATTTGTAGTATGTTCATTTGAATGCGAGTAAAGTTAATCAAATACTCTTAATGCTGCTACTAGTAATATTGATACTGGCTTAACTGGTTACTATTGCTGATTTATGTAACAGAAAAACACCAGTTCTCTACCATAGGTCAGTTACATGTAGCAATTCACGTCACTTAGCTCCGACATCGAGCATCCAGTTAAACCATGCATAGAGTAAATGTATTTGATCTACATGTATAAGCACATAGGTAAGATCTATTAGATCTCATTAAGTGTTAATTAATAGACATACATGTATTACTTACGTCTTGAAAGGTAGCGTCTTTATTTCCAAGCTTTTCCTTAACGAGTTCTCCCAAAAATTCATACAAGGTGTTCATTGGCTGCCATCCAAGATGGAACACCATATTTGGTAGAAGACTTAATTGTCCCAGTCTGGCATCTTTGAATAAATGAGAATATATTGAAATTATAAACGTATATGTTACGCAAAGATTGTCAATTATTTAACACACAAAAAACCGTAAATATCCGCAGCATATTTATATGAACTAATATCTTTTTTTCCCCCATCTTTCTCTTTCTAGGATAATTATATTCACTTTTTCATAACAAATTTTTGTTATATCTGTTGAATTCAAATCTTTTCATGCTTATAAAACTGCGAGGAATTCATAACATAAATCAAAATGTTATATATATATAATTATTTATATTATTGATTAATAAATATAAACATTAAAAACAAATTGTTAAAAATATTATAAATTTTATATTTCCACGTATTTTTTAATAGCCCCGATAGCTTTTAAAGGTACTTAATGGTGACTTAAAGACAACCATTAAGCCATGATTAAGGACCTATAAATCAAGTGTTTCATCTTATGAAAAAAATTCAATTGTTATGAAAATGGTGTATAGTTCTTCATGTCCATAGCAAATACTGTCATCAGTCTTGCGTCACTAGCAAACAGTGCACACACCTGTGCTTGCAAGACCAAATAGCCTAGGTCTACACACTTGCGATCAGAAATCTGTGCAGGTGTTTTATAACCATTCCGTCAAAAACACACACACACACACAATTAATGATTAACATTATCTCTCAGAAGAAATTGTATTATAATGAACGATCAATAATCATGAAAGTAATAAATTGGTCAATCGAAGAATGACTACTAGATATTTTTTAATTCGTGAAAAAGACTGAGGAGGCAGCTAGCGTAGGAATATGAATATAGTACTTCTTATTTACATTTTTTGGGGAAAAGTGATTCTCTTCAAATCTTTTACGTTAGTTTCTTCCACATTACATACACATCGATATTCTAAACATTTATTTTTTTGTAATGTTGTTTCTACCGATCATGAATGGAACTATATTTTTTTTTCATAGCAAATGTGTGAAAAGTACCTTCCTTTAATAATATACCTTGAAAAGATAGTTTGCACTGATCGAAAATATTAACGGGCTTAGCAGAGAAACGTACCATAGAACGATCTGAAATCCTTTTCCAATACTTCTCTTATTTTCTGAGAATTGTAACCAAGAGCTGCCAAACAAGCAGTTATGGAACCTATACTTGTTCCAGCAAATCGTTTGATTTTCCTCATCAATCCCAGCTCCTCTAAGGCCTGAAATCAAAACAAATGCGCCACAATTGGTAATCCTGCAAAGGCATACCATTATGGATGATTGTCATTTTATTCCCTAATAATGTTCTATTACTTTAATAATAACTTTGCTCTGATTTATAATATACCTGCAAAGGGAAACAATATACATGTAGGTGAAAGTGGTTTTTTTTTTCATTTCAACTATTAAAAAAGTTACTTTTTAGTAACTTATTATGGACCGTTTATAATAATGTATTGCACTGTACTGCAAAATGGTTTCTTGACTTCGGTTTTAACTTATTACTTTCTACATGTTTAACGATAAAACATCTTTAGAAAAACAATTTATGCTTTAAGTTTTTTGAATGCTTTGAATTATTGCATAAATTTAATTCTATAGTTAAGAATGAAATGTCGAAAAAATACTGATATTTTTTTTGTGCTGTGAATCTAGTCTAACGAATCCAAACAGATGATACGATATGAAATCCCGGACACTTTTGTGCTGGGTTATTATGTAGATCGGTAATATTTTTCCAGATTGTTGAAAAAAAGGATGCGTAGCATTTTTTCTGTAAGATTGTAATTAAGAGCCAGATGAAATAGAATGAAATCATGGATCCTTCAGTAATCCTTTTTGAAAATAAATTCCAAAAAAATTATATCTTCCTCCACAAGTGACTTCCCATTTCACTGGTTTTAGGGATCAAGCAAAATTTATCACAATGATGGGACCGGTACAAACAGGCATGGGACAATGAATTTTTTCATTGAAGAAAACCATGGGACAAAAACTTTTTTTAGTATTAAGAACCCATGGGACAAAAACTTTTTTAAATGGGTTACAGTACTTAACTCGAGAGACACATTTATTATATTTAAACAAATTCTACACTGTAAAAAATGATGTTTAACTTGTGTTTAATTTTTAAACAGTCGTGTTTTACAATTAAACATAGTGGGTTTAAATACAAAACATTAGCGTTTTATAAATAAACACTGCTATTTAAACTGGTGTTCAATTAGTATGGTGTTTAATCATCCATCTTAAACTCGTAAAGTTCATATGCATCAAATCAAAAAATAAATTAGGTGTTGCTTCTCAGTATTGCTGTGTGCATTTGCCATTTGTATAATTTCTTAATTTATGAAGTAATTCCGCACATAATAGAAGATATTTTTCGACACAGAAAAAAATACGAATAGCCAGGCAATATGTTGACTTCAGATCATACCAATAGCAATTACAATTAACATTAATTTATAGTAATTTTGTGCAAAAAAATCATAATTTTCATAAACTGTTAAAGGGGAAAAAGAAACAAATATTATGATGACTTTTAGAATTGTATCAATATTTTAATCACCGGTGTTTAACACGAGCGTTCATTTCTTAACCATCATATGTTTATAAATTAAACACATGGTATTTATAGAGAAATTGCAAATTAAACACCCGTGTTTAATACGTTATGATAGAAAATGACGCAATTGATTATGTCATAACATGCCATTTGAACGCAGAAGATGCAGAATCGCGCATATTCTGACAAGAAACACCATATCTAGGAAGGAAACAGGAGGTATTTATACATTTCTTTATATAAAATCTAAAAAAAAGATTGTTAAATACATTAAAGATCTATAATACTTTTCATTTATGAAATGCAGGATGTTTCCTATCGTTAGTAATCGTCCTGAGTGCAATGCGGCCATGCGAAGCGGTAGACGATAAAATATTTGTAGTCTTTTAGTACTTTGACATCTAATTAATTTGCAGGGACGTTCATCTGTTATTGTGAATCCTGAGAAGTATACATTACTTGATAAAGGAAAGGGATTTTAAACGAAGATCATACTTAACCTTGAGAGGTGAGTTTAAAGGGCATTCAAAGAAAAAGGGTTACCCCACCCCACCCTCCCTACACACACACACACACACACCATTGAATTCCTGGTATGTAAATGTAATCCAATTACCTGCCCTTGATAAAATTTATGCTCCCTATCACGCATTATTATGATTATTTGCTGACCATACACAACACATGAGCGTTAACAACATGCAACAATACAAGTACCAACAATAATTTTCATCCCCAGCCCGCGCACTTTTAATTTAAGGAGACTTTACATTTTTGGGGTTTACATGATAGAAAATATCTTGGATAACTCCCTCCCCTTCTCTTAATTGTTGCTGTTGGGCTGCTCCTGCAGGTACATTAATATTTAATTTTTTAGTGTATACACACTACACAGTTTGTACGCTTATATGATTTATTTGTATTGCAGATTTTTATTCCAAACTTGCTTCTCAGTATGTATTATATAATTAAAATTGGCGTAAAGAATAACAATTTTTTTTCGATCTCAATGTTTTCTCATACAGAAAATTTTCTGAATTTGCATAGTGGATATTTTTTCAGGACATCTCTGATGAGAAGAAGGAACTAGAACTGAATAAAATTTTGGAGAATGGAAAACTGATCATCATCCGTTGCAGAAGAACCTGAATTTTACACACAAGCAGAGGAGCTAGACTGTTTAACTCGGTTAGAATATTATATGAAAAGTGAGTGATACCCCGGCAGTTTGCAAGAATAGTTAACGAATTTAGTTCTTTACACGTCAAAATTGGAAAATTTCTTCAATTAATGAAAGTAAATTTGTCACATGTTTAACTGGATTTATTAGTGTAATACATATATAACCCTTACCCAGACAACAAATAATATTTTCAGCCTTTTTGCATTATATTTATTTATGAATTTGTTTGTTTTATTTTTTTTAAAAAAGGATGTAAAGGACACCCTTGCCCTTTTTTTAAAATAATGTTTCAAAATTTTACTCCTGAAAAATATTTCATTGTATTAAGCGATAATGTATGTATTTTTCCCTATTTCAAAGACCCCCCCCCCCTTCCACCACCAATTTTATTGGATTTTAGTTCAAATGCAGGTTTTACAAGTTCATGCTAGTTTGTTTTGATAATTCTATTTTTCAACTTGAATTGAACTATGTATCTGTGTGTTAGCAAATGTGTAATTAATGCTATAATTGTTTATAAAGTTTGAATCCCTATTCAACATTAAATCATTTAGTAATTAAGCTTTATGTACATGTTCATCATCAAGCACCGTGTGTTTTGTACTGTTTTATGTTTGTTTTTAATAAATATGTTGAAAACTTATAAACACGTTTAAGTGTTTATTTATTTGGTAAATTAAACACGTTGAAGTGTTTAAAAATTGACGTATAAACATGTTTAAGTGATTATTATCTGTTGCATCGAATAAACATGTTTAAGTGTTTAAGTGTTTAGGTTGAACGTGTTTATTAATAAAACATGAAATGTTTAAATTTTAAACACGTACGGTGTTTATTAAGTAAACTCTTTGTGTTTATTCAGTGTTTAATCTTTAAACATTTTGTGTTTTTGAAGTGTTTAGTATTTAAACAGAATGAGAAAAAGTATTTAAATGTTAAACCTTATGTGTTTAGATTTTAAACATTCTAATGTGTTTATTTCTTAAACACTTCACGTAGTGTTTAAATTTTAAACGTGTTGAAGTGTTTATTATCTGTGGCAATTTGGTGTTTATTTTTAAAACACTTATTTTTTACAGTGTATCTTTTCAAAAAAAAAAAAAAAAAAAAAAAAAAAATTGTTCAGAAATTCATAGTATCTTTTAAAGTCAAACAAAGGATTCAAAGTTGCAACATAAATCTTCAAATTAATGCTGCATGCAAAAATTTACAAATTAACAAACAAATTTGATAATAAGAGTTATGAACAAACAAATTATTTCAACAAATCATTCGAAATATACACCCTAACAAATTCTAGAGTAACATCTCTAAAATATAGAATGATTTTAGGCAATTATGCGTGCTGTTCAATCCAATTCATTTATAATGAATAAAATATATTTTAAACTAAACTTTCATCAATGTTTGAAATAATTGTAATCTGAAAGACTCCTTTGGTTAATATATAAAATTAATTGTTAAAATTGTGCTTTTTGGGTTTTTATGGTTGCAATAATCTCACGAACATCAGGATATAACCATGGGACAGTAACTTTTTTTTTAAGTCTAAAGGCAGGGGACAATTTTTTTTTCAATATGAAAGCCATGGGACATGTAATTTTTTTAAATGAGAAATTTGTTCTGTACCGGTCCTATCATTGTGACAAATTTTGCCTGGTCCCTTATTATTGCCGTCGACATTTTCGATGTTTACGAATTAAGGACATACGCAACGTAGTTTGAACTTTATTGTCTTCTTCCTTGGAATTGAAGAGTTCCAATACTTAAAGGAACTGTGTGGTGCATTTTAATGTCTATATATGCCCTTGTACACTTCTTCTAAAACAAGTTTGGAAAAACAAAACATCTAGAATATATGTTTAGTAATTTTTGTATATTTTTCTTTGAATTATACAAGAATTTTCATCAATTGATATCTTTTCAAAACCCCTGGTAATGCATGCTGATTTTCTTGTCTACGAACATCTGATGGCACTATAATCTTAAATTAAGAATATCTTGAAAAATTATCAGTAGGTAAGGTACGTTGCGTATGTCCTTAAGCAAGTTTTATTTTCATCAAGACTTATCTAATCTATCACTTCTAAATTACTATCAAGTATGCTTACACATATGTACATGTAAAATGTATACTACAGATAAAACTTCGTGGACCCATGATTAAAATTATATTAATTATGCGATTTTAACGTCGTATTTTTCTAGATTTTATTATTCCATACCGATTTTCAGGTGTAATTGAGATTCCGATCCACCTCCCCGAAATCACTTCAGAAAATTAATCTTTTTAAAGTTTAGTTTGAGAAACAGGCAGGATAAAAGTGTTACATAACAACGTTTTTCCTTATGTGTGCAAGGATTGTGCTGTTCTGATATTGATAAAAGAAATTTCCATTTGTATTCAGCTTTTAGTTATTACTTAACAATAATTATTGAAAGTCATCTACACAGAATTGTTTCTTCAGCCATTAACAGTTTACAGAAGAACATTATGGAAATATATATATATATATATATATATATATAGAGAGAGAGAGAGAGAGAGAGAGAGAGAGAGAGAGAGAGAGAGCACTAGGAAGGACATCCTCATAAGGACAGGAGTCTTGTGTCAACTCATAGCCGTGGGACCCTTGACAAATTTCATTCGCTTTTATTCGGGCTTGCTTCTCTCATTGATAATCACCAATCAAATTGAAGTAGACAGATAATATAAAGGAAAAGATTCAGTTGACACCTAAATGCACGTGTTACTCACTGTGTCACCGAAAGCTAAGGAACGGGTGTTGTTAACAGATATAATATGATTTCATGCAGTATTTCTCATGTCTTCATTTTCTACGTGCAGCTAGAACACTGAAGTCTCATTTTATTACCGTTAGCGTACATGTATATATAAATATATAAATTATATCCGTCTATTTTCATGTTAATATGAGTAAACACGGGTGCAGCCCATGTTTTAGAAGATTCCTCTGTACGTGACTTGTAACTAATAGGAATTGTTTTGTTCCGGGTCTGGGCATGTATGACCAGCACTTTTTCACGCCTCTGTTTTGCTGTGTCATTAAGCTTAGAATTTGAATGTGGATTAAAATAACGACTTAAGATAAAGCATTTGCTTTTTGTGATTTTTGCATGTACATGTATACTGATAAGTTACGAATTGATATTTGATCTTTATGACACCTTTATAAGTAAATTGAACTCTGGGATATATTTTATAGCTTCCACATTAGTACTTCCATCACATTTGAAATTGACTAGTTTTTAAAGAAAAATAATTGAAGATTAAAGTTTTATTATTCCCAAACCATTTTTAGTCAGATCGGATACATAGAACTTGAGACAAACCAGTGTGACACAATGTTTAATTTTTTCCAGAAAGAATAGGGGCGTACAAGGCGAGCACAACAGCCTGCCAGCCCCCCCCCCCCCCGGGCTTTGAGACACAATATTTCTCAAATTTAAAAGTTCAAAAAATTGCTATTATAATATTCTTCAAAAATTGTGTTGTCAGCAATGACATATTTAACATATATTTTTTGAATAATTTATAAATTGATGAATTTAATTTTTTATATTTAATCCAATATACATAGTCAATTATAGCCCTGAAGAATTGGTTTTTGAATATGAATGGGTCAAGTCTCCATTCTACTTAAACGCTTAAATGGCTCGGAAATGAATGTAAAATCTGTTTCGTGTTTCAAAAAAATGGTATTCTGAACCCATTCTATATTAAAATCGAACTTTTCTGAAGAAAAGGTATGCTTCCACACACTCTTTACATAAGCCTCAGATACGGTCGATTGATAAGTATTTGTAGTGTAGTGGTTAACACGTCTATTTTTTCGCAAAATTGTACCCTTTGGAATCCTGTGTAGTTTCTTTTTTTCCCCTTATATCACATACGATAAAAAACATTAAATCAGTTAATAACTAGCTCAATAGAAAAAGAAATCAGATGTGTTTAAAATGATGATATTTCTAACAACATATTTTTTGTTTGGGAATATTCTTTTCTTAAAACTTTGAAATTGTCCCAGAGCGGGGGATTGACTCCACCTGATACATGTAATCCTCCATTCTGCAGCCATTGCTGTCAAGCGTGAGAGATATTGTTATTTCCAGAGATTATTCAAGTGTGACCGATTTAAAATTCCAAGCGTTTATTCAAGTGTGACCGATTTAAAATTCCAAGCGTTTCTTAACGGCCATTTTCGTAATGCTAAATCTAAGTAGATTTTGAATTTGCTGCCACTATGATGACGTTGGTTTCGTACCTGGGACTGACTATATTTTGCAAGGAGGCACATTTAATGTTCATTTAGTATTTTCTTCTGAAATTTCTTTTGCTTAGATTATCAATTAATATGTAGCTGAGTCTGAAATACGCAGACGACAATTATTGAAGATAATTAAGATTTAAAGCTCCATGTAAACACAAAATTTATGATTTTCATGTCGTTTATCAAATTTTTCAGATAAAACTGATTCACTATTTGGCAAAAAAAAAAAAAATTGTTGCTTAACTAATTGTGATTCCGAAGCCTTTTCACAATTTTCTGTGTTTATTGCGTGCAATAGATTAGAAGACAACTAACCATATTACAAGTGTATAATACAACAAACGATGAAAACAGTGTTTGATTACCTGGATCGCCCCTGGATAGGCCACGCCCTTAGCCCCACCTCCCTCAAAGACGAGGTTTTCAAAAGGAAACTGATCCACGTAACCTCTCAGGTCGATAGTTAACGAGGCATCCTCTTCTGATGTTTCTACATGATAGATTATGCACAAATTCTCTCTTAGAAAGAAAGAAATTACAGTGTAAAAATATACTGATGATGAAATGCTTACCTGGTTCCTTGGGATCTATGCTATCATTGTCATCATCCCTGTTGAGAAGTTCTTCAACGTAACTGCGTTTCGCGGCATCTTTTTCGGGTGTTTCTTGCGAACTATTCGTGGGTTGAGAAGAAAAACTACCTCCCATGACTATACCTTTAAGATATATATATTCATGTAAATATGTATGCTATTGCATTGCCTGTTCATGTTTCGGATATAGAGTTAATTTGACTATAAAATACAATGTCATACTTTATCGAAATATATTGATTAAATGAAAATGGCGCAAATGGAGTTTTTGAATATTATAAATTTTGTTGATCAATTTACATTTCAAACATTTAACTTTTTTTAAATTGAAAATAAATTTAAGTTTGATAGACATTTTTTTTCCTAGTAAGGAAGCTTAAGACATGAAAGTAAAAGGAAAAAAATAAAATAAAGACTAAAGCTATTACATGTATTGACTTATCCCTACCTTATTTCCTATTATGTTGAACTAGATAAGTTCATATGAATGCATCAACGTCAAAACATTAATGCTGTGAAATTTATAACATTATACCGGAAATAAGTGTATATCCTGTAAATCTTCATCAACAAGTACTAATCAGACATGTACATTACACTACACGCACGTAATTCCTGTTTCATTGTCATACCGTACACAGACTTAAAGGAAAGAAAAGAAAAAGGAAGATAAAATTCTTTTTGAAAAAGACTTTTCTTCTAAATTAATATATAACAAGAGATCCATGGGCCACATTGCTCTTTTGGGCATTTTGGTTAGAGGTGAGCAGAAATCAGTTCAGTATTGGAAAATTAAATGAATAAGTGGTCCCACCGTACCTGGGAGGGGCAGGGGAGGGGTCATGACCTAAACAACCTTGAATCTACAAGATGCTTCCATATATAACTAATCATGCCTTAAAAATATTTTAACTAGATTTTCACTTATATATTCCTGTGTAAAAGTCTACCCCCCGAGTGTCGTGATTTGAACAAGAGGCCCATGGGCCACATCGCTCACCTGAACACATTGGCTAGGAAAAAAAACAAAAATCAGTTCAGTATTAAAAAGTTTACATGGGGGGACCTGAATTTTAAACTAGCTGATGATGCTTCCATATCAATATAACAAAATGGCTCTGCTGTTCTTGAGCAGAAGATTTTTTCCCTAAATATTCGTTTGTAAAAATTTGATCCCCCATTGTTGTCCCACCCTACCCCCAGGGGCCCTCATTTGAACAAATTTGAATATACACTAACTGAGGATGCCTCCATATCAATATGACAAATCATATTTTCTTTTTTTTTCTTGGGAAAAAGATTTTTTCCTATATATACCTATGTAAAACTTTTATTCCCCATTGTGGCCCGACCTATCCCTTGGGGTCATGATTTGAACAAACTTGAAATGAGAATCTACACTACCTGAGGATGCTTCCATATCAAAATGACAAATCATGGCTGCTGTTCTTGAGAAAAAGACTTTTAAAGAATTTTCCTATGTATTCCTATGTTAAAATTTAATCACCCGTTGTGACCCCACCCTACCCCCGGAGGTCATTATTTGAACAAACTTGAATCTACACTACCTGAGGATGCTTCCAATTTAATATTACCAATCATGGCTTTGCTGTTCTCGAGAAGAAGATTTTTAAAGATATTTTCCAATATATTTCTATGTAAAAATTTGATCTTCCAATGTGGCCCCACCCTTACCCCTGGGGTCATAATTTGAACAAACTTGAATCTAAACTACCTGAGGATGCTTCCATATCAAAATGACTAATAATGGCTTTGCTTTTCTTGAGAAGAAGATGTTTAAATTTTTTTTCTATACAGTGTATATTCTTTTGAAAAACTTTGTTCACCCATTGTGCCCCACCCTATCTCCGGGGGTTATGACTTAAACAAACATGAATCTACACTACCTGAGGATGCTTCCGTATAAATATGAACAATCATGGTTTTGCTGTTCTTGAGAAAAAGATTTTTAAAGATATTTTCATATATATTTCCATGTAAAACTTGATCCCCAATTGTGGCCCCACCTTGGCCCCGGGGGTCATGATTTGATAAATTTGAATCAACACTACCTGAGAATGTTTCCACATAAGTTTCATTTTTCCTGGCCTGGTGTTTTTTAGGAAGAAGATTATTAAAAGATGCCATTATTTTTTCACTAATTCCTAATTATCTCCATATTGAAAAAGGGCGTGACACTGCGTTTGAGCAAACGTAAATCCCCTTTAAACAAGGATTCTTTGTGGCAAGTTTGGTTGAAGTTGGCCTAGTGGTTCTTGAGAAGAAATCGAAAATGTTAAAAGTTCACAGACAGACGGACGGACGCCGGACAAAATGTGATCAGAAAAGCTCACTTGAGCCTTCGGCTCAGGTGAGCTAACTAGCTAGAATCTAAACTACCTGAGTATGCTTCCATATTAATATGACTACTCATATCTTTGCTGTTCTTGAGAAAGTTTTTAAAGAATTTTCCTATATCTTCCTTTCAAAACTTTGATTGCGCAATGTGGCCAAACTATATCCCTGGGGGTCATGATTTGAACACACTTGAATCCACACTACCTGAGGACGCTTCATATAAATATGACTTTTAATTGCTTTGCTGTTCTTGAGAAGATTCTTCAAGATTTTTTTTACAATATATTAATGTGTATAACTTTAATCGCCTAAATTGTGGCCAAGCCGGAGACTTGGGGTCAAGATTTGAACAAATTTGAATCTACACTAAAAAATGAAGCTTTAACATTAGTTTAATCTTTTCTAGCCTAGTGGTTATTGAGAAAAATATTTTTAAAAGAGTCCATTAAATTTTTACATTTTTATATATCTCCCTTTGATAGAGGGCGTGGCTCTTCGATGGAATAAACTAAAATCTCCTTTACCCAGTGGTTCTTAAAAGAAGTCGTAATGTGAAAATTTTACCGACGACAAAGGGTAGCCCCCCCCCCTCACTTGTATACACATATTATATATGTGTATACACACACATATTGTATATGTGTATACACACACATATTGTATATGTGTATACACATACACATATATTTGGGAATTTTTTTTTTTACTTTCAGGCTCATTATGTAAAGGCAGAAAACATTTTCAACAAGCACAAAATGCAATGTGTGGTGTAATACGTAAGATTAGACAATTTTAATCTACCTTCGAATGTCTATGGGATTTATTTGATAAGTAGTTTTACCCTGTTATAATATGGTTGTGAAATATGGGATTTCGAAAATCTTCATGTTATTGAACGAATACAATCACGCTATCTTAAACATATCTTGATAATAAAAGCAGTACCCCAAATTATACTATACATGTAGTGTATGGTTTATGGATGAAGACGGTCAGTTTTTATTGTCCTTTATTATATATATTCCAGAGTTATAACATACTGGGCAAAACTTGTGTATGGAAAAGAAATTGTCTCTCATATTTGGATATTTTACTTGAAAAAGACGTTAATGGTAATCTAACAACCAAGCTTTATGATAAACGTGATGACTTAAACTTTTCAATCGTCAACTTCCCTTACTTATGCAGCAATATACCTTCATCACCTGCATACGGGGTATATATCTCTCAGTTGATTCGATACGCAAGAGCATGCTCTACGTATATACAATTTCTAAAACGAGGTAAATTATTGACAAATAAGTTGATGAAACAAGAATATCAGCTGTCTCGTTTAAAGTCATCATTTCGTAAGTTCTATGGTCGATACAATGACCTTGTCAGCAAATACAATCTATCATTAAGTCAAATGCTGACTGACTTTTTTCATACTAATTGTTAGGCCATTATTTACACACTGAATTGTCGACGGATTTTTTCGTTATTTCCCGATCATGACAAGGAGCACACGGCGGGTGTGACCGGTCGGCAGGGGATACTCACTCCACTATGGCACCTGATCCCACCTCTGATGTTTGGAGGTCCGTGTTTGCTCTGCTCCTATTTTGTATTGTTTAATGGACTTTTGAGCTTGAATACTGTTCGTTATCTTCATATATTTCATCTCTAGAATTGCATATTTGTTACTACAAATATGATAGACAATATGATAAAGGTTAAGCAGCGAAACCTCATCCTCACAATGTGAAGGTTTTGTGATTTCGGAACTGCATTCAGGTGTAAGAGGAGTTGCAGGTAAGGCTTGGCTACCCCTAAGTGTATTAGATGTATGGAAGGAAGGACATATCGATGGACACTTCCATCACTATATATATACCCCACTATATACCCCACGTTTTCAAGGAGAAGGTATAATATACAGTTATGGAATCGGTCTGATCCGAAATCACAAAACCTTGACATTGTGAGGATGGCGAAACCTAGAATGTTATGTTTTGGATATTTGCGGAAAGAATTCATGAACCAAAAATTTTGTTGTAAGTCGAATGCTAAATTTTGTGAAATTATGTGCTCCAAAGATGTTGAAATTAAAAAAAATGTACTAAAATTGATTGTTTAGACTTTCTCCCTCTAGCTAGACTTGAACATGTTGAATCCCTTCTCACTTGACCCATTGAATTATGTATATATATATGTGTGTGTTCTTTCTACCACATGTACCATTTACATGGTTTTGAGAGAATAAACTGAATTGAAATGAACTGGTAATAAGTGTGTTTGTTACATACAATTGTTTACCTTTATTTTGGAAATCCTCGATACCTTTTCAGTCATCATCATCTCCGAGAATCTTGATAAAGGTATTTTGTGCTTATAGTGGAATATTACCAAGGACACAGGTCATTTGAATCAAAATCATTAAAAAAACGCCTATTACCTATAGTTTGTGGTTCTAAACCAATTGAGCATTTTAAATATATATTTATAGAGGACTACCTGCTCATTACATATTATGCAAACATGTTGTTTGCTACAAATGTAAAATATGTTAAAATATGTTAAAAGTATGTTAAATATGTTAAAAGGCGAAAGCCCTTTTGTTGAGCCTGAAACGTGGGACAAAGGAAAATGAATTAATATTTCTGGTGGACGAATTGCAGTTCAGAATAATCAAGTAGAGGGGTTGCTAGGTAGAAGTAAAGACAGGCCCGTAGCAGCAGTTTCAAAAGGGGGAGGGGGCAGCTTCCCAAAAAGTTGGGGGGGGGGCAACTTCTCAAAATTATCTGACAAGCAAAATTTGAAGAGAAAAAAGCTAATTTACTGTACAAATCCTACAATTTACCAGTACTCCACTTACAACATCAAAAGGGGGGGGGGGCAACCAGCATCTTAAGGAAAATTTACTATAGCAAAATTCTATTCTCAGATAATAGTGGGGGGGGGGCACCCCCTGTACCCCCGCGTTCTACGGGCTCGAACAGCTGTAATGAAATACTATATATATCTATGATTAACTTGCCCTCAACTTTGACCCTGGACCCAGTGATAATGAATTGTTTAACTCTCTGTCTGTTCATAATAATCATTCAAACAGTTTTTTCTCATAAATTTGCAGTAATGTAAAATATTCTTATAATTTCATGAATTCTAATTATTTCGGTTTCACCTCCTAAACCCACACAAGGGATGGAATCTGTATGTTTTGATTTCTTTTGTTTATAAGTTGCCACACACGGAAAGTAAAATTGGTAAGTCATTGCAAAAGTATCAACATACTATGATGAATATCAATAGCTAACATAAGAAAGTCTTAATGAACTTTTTGTTTCTAAAAGTTCTTTGCAAATTTTAACAAATTCGGAAACCATGATATTTCTCGTTACTTTGGACTCGCTTGTGTTTTCAGGAAGAGCTTGTCTACTTCCGGACCACAGCGCCACTTTTTACCCTGCCAACATTCCATCTTACCAGTTCAACTTAATACGCTTTTAGACCCAAACTACGCGGTCATAAATTGGAGAATTCGGATAACAGTGCCTGGGGATACTGCATATATTTTGCAGTAGTCAGACCCCAACCTCAACAGCAAGCGAGTTCCCCAGTAAATTGTTCTACCAACCAGCTCAACAATGGAAAACTACTACTGCTGCCACAACCATGGACAACTACACTAGATAACCATTCTCGATACCTACCTGATGGCAAACCAAATAATTTTTCTGAACCAAAATTCCAAGACCTTTCCCTTTTGTCACCAACAGTATCTAACTACAAATTCTAAGGAACTTGTTTTTAAAAACAATCGGTTACCGACTTTGAGCAAGATTTTCATTCCAGATACGAGGGCGCGTTTCCTCCGGAGCTGTGAGAAACTATCACCGTGTGAAATTGACTGTTTTACTCTTAATTCATTTTGGACTTTAACAATGTTTAACTAAATGAAATATTCTTTCTTTTTTGTTTTAATTTGTAAATCAATATTATTAAATTAAAGTTGCATTTTACAAATTTTTCTCATGTCAATTTATTAATTCCTCATTTATTTACCAAGTAACACTTATCGGACAACAGAGTTCTAATAACTTGTGCAAATATAATGTAATTTTTTATTGCAAATTTTTCAAGATGTTCATGCCATCAAAACATTTCATTAATTTGTACCACGGGTCACGGTAGCCTAGTGGTAGGGCTTTCGCTTTGTGATCGGGAAGCCAGGGTTCGATTCTCGTTCGCCGTGCCGCGTCAAACCTAAGACATAAACATAAGTATTAACTATTCCTTCGCAAAGCACCCTGCATTAGAAGTGAAAGTCACGGGCCTTTGAATGAAATATTGAGATAACGAATAGTATTCAAGATCATTGTCCATTTAAACAATACAAATCGAAAGCAGAGCAAACAAGGACCTTCAAGAACATCAGAGGCGGGATCAGGTGCCATTGAGGTGTAAGTATCCCCTGTAGACCGGTCACACCCGCCGTGTGCTCCTCGTCATGATCGGGTAAACGGAAAAAATCCGTAGTAATATCAGTGTGTAAATAATGGCCTAACAATAAGAATGAAAAAACGTCAGCCAGCATTTGACCTAATGATAGATTGTATTTGCGGATAGGGTCATTGTATCGACCATAGAACTTGCAAAATGATGACTTCAAACGAGACTGTTGATATCCTTGTATCATCAACTTGTTCGGTTAATAGCTTACCTCGTTTTAAAAATTGGTCGTACGTAGAGCATGCTCTTGCATCAGGCCCTTAGCAACGGTTTCAAAAAGTTTGGGAGGGGACTTCTGACCAGCAAAAGAAAAAAAAACCCCCTAAACTGACCAAACGTGTGGGGGCAACTTCCCAGAATCATCTAACGAGCACAAATAAAACCCATTTCCCCCCTAATTTACTAATTTTTAATGTTCAAAAACTTGAATTTGCCAGTGCTTGATCTTACAACATCTAAAAGTGGAGGGGGGGGGGGGGCAACCAGCATCTAAAGGAAAATTTACTATAGCAAAATACTATACTCAGAAAAAGGGGGCGCGATCTATAGGCCTGTGCATATCGAATCAACTGGGAGACATAAACCTCATATGCATGTGATAAGGGTATATTTAGCACTACATAAGTAAGGGAAGTTGACGATAGTAAAGTTGAAGTCATTACATTGACATGAAGTTTTGTTGTTACGTTACCATTAACGTCTTTCTCTAGTTAAATATCTTAATATGAAACAGATGTTTGAGACTCTGTGGTGCCTTTTATTTCAAGTTCACTGGAATACCGTATAAGTGGAATTTTAGCGAGACACAAATTTAGCGATTTTTTTTCCATAAAAATTGGAATGTATTTTTATCGAGAAGTAATTTTAGCGATGTTATAATGTTCAGAGAAAAAGCTATAACAATTGATATAGAGTGAATTGTTAGCGATATTTAAATTTAGCGATATCAAAACCCTCGTTAATAATGCCAAAATTAAACCCTCGCTAAAAATTCTGCTTATACGGTATATCGAATCGACATACCCGGTATATATGGAAGTAACTATTATTTATTGATGATACGTCGTCGATATATCAAAATGTCGAGTTGAAGGCCACAACAAACGTTTTCTTCTTCTCATGTAGAAAAGAAGATGGGTGAACAAGGCGTGCAGAATGCCTATAGCTTCAGATAAAAAAAATCATTCAATTTGTGAATAAAGTATTTTAAGTAAAGTTCTCATTATTGAAATTTGTGAAATTATGATCAAGAAAACTTTTCTGAGAAAAAAAAAAGATCTCGGAAAAAAATATTCTTTTATTAAAAAATAAAATGGTATTCGTGGGATTCGAACCCTAGCAATAAAGCACGGAGTATCATATTGCTTTGAGGCTAACACGCTAACCACTACGCTACACAGCTCCTGATGAATTGTGGCATTTAAATCATGTTTGTGATATGACCCTTGACTAAATGGACTCTAAGTATTTCTCGGAAAGATGTGAATGCTTTGTCATAAAAGTATACTTTTAAGGTATAGTGGGTCTTTGCTCCATATTTTTGTAAACCAAAAAATGTAGATTTTTATGCAAACTTTTAGGATTAACTTTCAAAAAAATGGAGCGAAGATCCACTCATATCGAAAATTTTTGTTAAAGTATGATAAAATGATCCTTTTTTGTCCTCTTTAGTGTGTGTATGCTATTTCATAGGCAAATAATTTTGATTGCAGAGATTTTACATAAAGTATACTTTAATGTTAGATGAAATATCAAAGAAAATTCTGATATAATTGGGATTTTATTTTTCACTTCATGTTTGTCGCACTATAGGCACTTCGCCCGCCTTGTTCACCCATCTTCTTTGGTCTCCAAAAACTACATAGATATTGTCAATCATAAACTCAAGCATCTTTTTGATATCAGCTTCAGAGTACTTGTGTGTACAATTAATCAAAATGTTTTAACAGAATAATTTTGCAAATGACCATTGACAATGTATGTATATTTACGAGTTCCATTTTTATTGAAAAAGCAGCTGTCTATGATGTCAAAAAGCCTGGACTTTAATTTATCGAGGGGGATGGTAGAAAAAAGTGTTGAAAAGTCGTAGGTTTCGATATTGTTGATTTTGGTAAAATTTTGCGATTTCAAATTTTCTAAGTTCTAATGATTTTTTTTTATGGGACTGGGACAAAGATTTGAAGCTCATATTTTCTATAATTTTCTAAATAATCACATGACTTATAAGTTGCAAGAGCATTTCACACCGAAATATATTAAAAGGGTGTTTAGAAACTTCTTTTGTCTGGAAATTATTAAAACTAAGAATTTTGGAACGCGTTGGATTGACACATATCCTTGCACTTTCACAAAGTAAACTTTATTTATATTACTTAAGAAAAGTAGAAATTTTGTTGTGTATTAATGAAAAACATGAGAACTATAATCCAGAAAATTCAGAGCAGAAATGCGAAAAAGTCAGTATTATCAGTCCGTGCTCAGCTATGTGTGCATACTAAACAAGTTGAACACAACGGTAAAAGGTAAACGCTTAACAATAACAGAACTCGTGCCCTGTTTACAGACACAGGTGTTTGACGTGATATTATATTCATTGAAGTTAAATCATTAAACTGAAGTTATATTATAAAAAAAAATAGACGTTTAAAATTGTAAACTATGCGACTGTCTCCTGGCCCCTTCAAGTATCAACATCTGATTTACATCACTTCTGGAATATACTGTTATACAGTACTCCTGAACTCTCCTTCACTGCTGTAAATATTTCAGTGAGGAGTAAAGAATGAGATATGGTAGGACATTTACTGGAACCCGCTATGTATCTTTGTAAGGATTTTTATGGAGTTTTGGAATCCAGTATAGGTATGGTACAGATCTGTAATTCAAATTCATTTCGATTGTTGGGAATATCAGAAATATTAAAAACTGACATATGGTTTTGAAGAAATTCCTCCTTAGAAAGAGAGCTATGGGTATAAGTTGGATAACCACTTGCAGAATTAAATTCTAGTTCCTCTAAAATACAATTAAAATAATGAGCCTTACAAAACAAAGACCTATTTTTAAAGAATTGAGGTCAAAAGAAGCCTTAAAAACCGACCTCCTGTGTCACGGTAGGCGTTGGCACGATAAA